>NC_050070.1:78499099-78839346 GCF_009764565.3 Dermochelys coriacea | reverse complement strand
AGCATTCGATCTCCTTTCCAGGAGAGGACCCTACAGAAGAAAGTCCACCTCCTGATGCCGTGGCTGCCAAATCCACCAGAGAGCTTGCGCCCGGCATCAGTGAGAGCCCTCTCCCAACCCAGACTCTCACCTCTACCCCCGCCCACCTCCCGAGATATTATTGCCAACCCTGGGACTGTCTCCTTCCCCTTTCCAACAGATGACTCCCAGGGAGTGGCTTTTGTGTTTACCCGTCCCGACCCACCAGGGGCTGCTATCCTCCCTCCGCCACCCCCTATCGCCCCAGCATTCAGGTCAACCCATCAAGAGCCCTGTCGGGGGTCCGCACCCTGTCTGCCCATCTCGCTCGGCCAGGGGGCTGTTCCAAGGTCCCCGTCGGGGAGTAACCAAACCATAACCCCAGCCCCCCATGCGCTGCAAGAGGAGTTGCGGGAGTTCCTAGAAGACGTCCGTGGCTCCCGCAACAAAGTCCAGCTTGCCCTCCAGCGATAGGGGGACTTTAATCAAATCCTCCGGGCCGCAAGGGCCCTCATGGGGGAGGGTAAAAAGACCGGGAGGCAGGGCGCCGCAGCATACCAGCTGGTCCGCCACTTCCGTGACTCCTTACTCACCTACGGGGTGGGTCACGGATTGCTGCGCAGCCCGCCGGGAGCCACGAGCATCCCTGCCGGTGAGGATCCCCCCCAGCCCTCCTCATGGCACCCTTTACCATCGCAACATTGAACACCCGTGGCTGTAGGATGGGTCTCCGCAGGTCCCAGGTGCTCTCCTTCCTTCGAGAGGGGAGTTACTCTGTGATTTTCCTGCAGGAGACCCTTGCGGATCCAACTGCCGAAGACAGCTGGTGGCTGGATTGGGGGGACAGGGTCTACTTTAGCCATCTCACAGTTCGTACGGCTGGAGTGGCGACCCTGTTCTCCCCCGACCTACGGCCCGAGGTGCTGGGGGTCGCCGAGGTTGTGCCGGGTCGCCTTCTGCACCTCCGGCTGGTGGTCAACCTCGTCAACATCTATGCCCCAATAGCGAGCCCGGAGCGGCTGCAATTCTATCAGCAGGCATCCGCCTTCCTCAGCACCTTGGATCCTCATGAGTGCCTGGTCCTGGGAGGGGACTTTAACATCACCCTTAAGGAGCGGGACAGCTCGGGGACCGAGGAGAGCCCACCCGCCGTCACCGTCCTCCAGGAGATAGTCGAACACCACTCCCTGGTGGACATCTGGCGCGTCCACCACCCGGATGACACTTCCACGTTCACCTTTGTCCGGGTGGAGGCCCATCGGTCGCACCACTCCCGGTTGGACCGCATTTATTTATCACGCTTTCATCTTTCATGAGCCCACTCCTCCAGCATCCGGCTGGCCCCATTTTCTGACCATCATATAGCCACTGTGACAGCCTCCCTCTGCGCGGAGAGGCCGGGGCCGGCCTATTGGCATTTTAACAACAGCTTACTGGAGGATGCGGCTTCGTGGCATCCTTCCGGGAGTTCTGGCTGGCCTGGCGAGGGCAGCAGCGTGCCTTTCCCTCGGCGCGGCGGTGGTGGGACTTAGGGAAGGTGCGCGCCCGACTCTTCTGCCGTGACTACACCCGGGGCGCCAGCCAACGGAGGGATGCGGCGATAGAGCAGTTGGAACGGGAGGTCTTAGAGCTGGAGAGGCGTCTGGCCGCCAGCCCCGAGGATCCACCCCTCTGTGGAGCGTGCCGGGAGAAGCGGGAGGAGCTCCAGACCGTCGAGGACCATCGGGCCCGGGGTGCCTTTGTTCGATCCCGCATCTGTCTCCTTCGGGAGATGGATTGCGGCTCTCGCTTCTTCTACGCCCTGGAGAAAAAGAGGGGGGCTAAGAAACATATCATCTGCCTACTGGCAGAAGATGGCACCCCCCTCACGGATCCGGTGGAGATGTGCAAGAGGGTGAGAGCCTTCTACGCAAGCCTTTTCTCCCCGCATCCGACCGATCCTAACGCTTGCAGAGTGCTTTGGGAGGAGCTCCCGACGATCAGCGTGGGCGACCGAGACCGGCTAGAGCTGCCTCTCACTCTGGCCGAGTTCTCGGAAGCCCTCCGTCGCATGCCCACCAATAAATCTCCGGGCATGGACGGGCTGACCGTGGAGTTCTACCGCGTGTTCTGGGACGTCCTGGGCCCAGACCTAGTCACCGTCTGGGCCGAGTCTTTGCAGAGCGGGGTCCTCCCTCTTTCATGCAGGCGAGCCGTGCTTTCCTTATTGCCGAAGAAGGGGGACCTCCGCGATTTACGAAATTGGCGTCCCGTCTCGCTCCTCAGCACGGACTACAAAATCGTGGCAAAAGCCATCTCCCTGCGGCTAGGGTCCATGCTGGCGGACGTTGTCCACCCAGACCAGACTACACCGTCCCGGGCCGCAGCATCTTCGACAACCTATATCTGGTCCGGGATCTATTGGAACTTGAGTGTAGGGATGGTCTGTCGTTCGCCCTCCTGTCCTTAGATCAGGAGAAGACGTTCGACAAGGTGGATCACGGGTATCTCCTGAGCACTCTGCAGGCGTTTGGATTCGGACCCAGGTTTGTGAATTTTCTCCGGGTGCAGTACGCTTCCGCAGAGTGTCTAGTAAGGCTCAACTGGACCCTAACCGAACTGGTCAGCTTCGGGCGAGGAGTACAGCAGGGGTGCCCCCTCTCAGGCCAGCTGTACGCTCTGGCGATCGAGCCCTTCCTCTGTCTCCTCCGAAGGAGGTTGACAGGGTTGGTGCTGCAGGAGCCGGTGCTGCGGCTGCTCCTGTCGGCGTACGCTGATGACGTGCTCCTCGTGGTCCAGGACCCGGGCGATTTGGTACGGGTGGAGGCTTGCCAGGCCATCTATTTAGCAGCCTCCTCTGCGCGGGTCAACTGGGTCAAGAGCTCTGGCTTGGTGGTAGGGAACTAGCGGCAGGCGAGCTCCCTCCCACCCGCGCTTCAGGCCATCCGGTGGAGCACGGGTCCGCTGCTCTATCTGGGCGTTTACCTTTCTGCCACACATCCCTCTCCGCCGGAGAACTGGCAGAATTTAGAGGATGGGGTGATAGAGCGGCTCCGGAAATGGACAGGACTACTCCGGTGCCTCTCCCTTCGAGGGAGAGCGCTGGTGTTGAATCAACTAGTCCTGTCCATGCTCTGGTACCGGCTCAACACCCTGGTCCCAGCCCCGGGTTTCCTGGCCAACATCCGGACATCGATTCTGGAGTTCTTTTGGTCAGGACTGCACTGGGTCCCTGCAGGGGTTCTCCATCTATCTCTGGAGGAGGGAGGGCAGGGCCTAAAATGTCTGCTTACTCAGGTCCATGTCTTCCGCCTCCAGACCCTGCAGAGGTTCCTTTATGGTGCAGATAGTCCGGCGTGGAGCATACTGGCGCATGCCTTCCTGCGCCGCTTCCGAGGGATCCGAGACGACCGACAGCTCCTTTATCTCCAACCGAGAGGTCTTCCGCGAGATCTCTCTGGGCTGCCGGTCTTCTACCAGGACCTCCTCCAGACCTGGAAACTCTTTACAATGAGCAGGTCCGTGGCGGCCACCGAGGGGGCAGATCTCCTCGCGGAGCCCCTGCTACACAACCCCCAGCTCCGTTTGCAGGTGGCGGAGTCCCGCTCGATGTGCCAGAGTTTGGTCCTGGCAGAGGTCACAAGAGTCGGAGACCTCCTGGACTATGACCGGGGAGACTGGCTGGATCCCCTAACCTTCGCTCAGTGTATGGGGCTTTCCAGACCTTGTACTCCCCGGTGCATACTTCAGGAGGGGAAGGCCACTTTGCCGCCCGCTGCTCGGGTTCATCTCGACCGGGTCCTGCACGAGGGCACGCCCCACCCACCCACTACTCCAGGCCCGCCGGACCTTTTAATTGGACCCCGTGGACCCAACCGACCCCTTCACCCCTTCACTGGAAGCCGGCTGCTCGAGATGCAGCCGGTCTGCTTACAAACCGCGCCAAGAAAACATCTATACACGCTCGTGCTCCACACCCTTCACGCCCTCACCCTCGTGTCCCGCCCCGATACAAAATGGCAGGACCTCCTGCCACCTTTGGAGGGTGAGAAGCCCCGGTGGGCCATCCTATATTCCACCTTAGTCCCAAGGCCCGCTGGGGATGTCAGTTGGCGGCTCCTTCACGGAGCCATGAGCACGGGCGTGTACTTGGCATGGTTCACCTTAATCCCAGACACCTGCCCCTTTTGCGGCATGAGGGATACCCTGGCACATATATACTTGGAGTGTGCCAGGCTGCAGCCCCTATTCCGGCTCCTCACCAATATTTTATTACGTTTTTGGTTGCACTTCTCCCCTCACCTTCTTATTTATGCACTCCCTATCCATGGCTCCACAAAGTCATGGGATCTCCTGGTTAGCCTCCTCCTGGCCCTAGCTAAAATGGTCATCTATAATACCAGAGTGAGGAGGTTGGCCGATGGAGTCTCCTGTGACTGTGGGGCCTATTTCCGATCCTCAGTCCGTTCACGTATCTGGGCAGAGTTCCTCTGGGCAGCATCCTCTGACTCCCTTGATGTCTTTGAGGAGCAGTGGGTGCTGTCCGAGGTTCTCTGCTCGGTGTCCCCATCTGGTTCCCTTCGTTTGACCCTTTGATCACACTCCTGTCCCTGTTATTTCATTAGTTGTCCCCTGAAAGTAATTTTAATCTAGGTCCTGTGGATCCCCGTTCTAGGCTGGGGGGGGATCCTTTGAACTGTAATTCATATGCCAGGCCCTCAGATGCCATCCCAAAACTGGGCAATTGTTGAGCCATGGCGTGCCCATTAGGCCTGCTGGCCCCAAGTGAAGCCCACTACAGGCACCTAGTAGGATTTTCAAAAGCACCTGATTTCAGTGGGAGTTCAGAACCTAGTGCTTTTGAAAATCCCACTAGGTTCCTATCTGTATAGTTTGGTGCCTAAAGACCTTCAAAAAACTGGTCCTTACTCACTCTGATGTCCCTTTCAATGTTAACAGATGTTTCATTAATCCATCTCATGTTGCTGAATCACAGAGTGACAAGATCACAGCTGATGTCAAAAGGTGCGACTTCTTCCACTTGAATCTGAAGGGGTATAATGTTTGTACAGTAAATTACCTTCTAATGGACCGAACAGTGTAGGTTCTAAGGCAAATTCTCAATATGCAAAGAAACAAACATGGAAACTGAAACATGCTTGTTTCTTTTCATCCATTTGTCTTGCTTTGGGTGAACCCTCGCTCCCCACACCCTGACAAGCTGCTCTTTTTCATTTTGTTTTACATGCTTGACTGAAAGTGCCTACTACACATCCCTGTCACTACTATTCATGCTTCTGCTATTAATTGAAACAAAACGTAAGTTCCTCTCAGTGCCTTATTTACTTGACTTAACTTAGCTTTTACCAATCCGGTATCACTTCAACGAAGCTACCAAAGATAGAATTACCTCCACCTTAAAAAGCCACTACAACCATAGTATTAACCAAAGTACAGTGCATTAACTTTCTCAGTTAATGCTCTTCCAGCTCATAGCTATATCCTAGCAGATACAGTGTCTGTGCTCAAGGGACAAAGACAAAGGGTTAGACGGGATTGTGTGTACGTTGACTCATTTAATATAATGGGCTTTGCTACTGAGAATTAGGAAATCTTACTCCTGCTAAACTACAGCTGTCTCTGTGCAGATGTAGAAGGATAGTGGACATTCCTTGAAATATGCACTCAGAATATGGCCGCAAGCAATTCAGAATTCAAGGAGAGGGATTTGGCTGGGGATGACAACAGTGTTTGCCATTTTATAGGGAACAGGGTGTGGTAGGTAGAAGAGTTGCTATTACTCATCTTCCCACTGCCATTCATTAGAGAGTACCAGTGAGGCAGCTTTGGTGAGATTATACAATATACCCTGGTATAACATGGAAGAATTGCCTCTATTTGGTACACTTCTCTCAGTGCATCGAGTAGAATCATGCCTTATATAGGCATAATGCCTCCAGAAACTGCCGCACAGGTAGTTTACTGTCCACACCACAGCATATCTCAGAGTGCCTGAGCCATAACAAATAATAACACATGATATTCAGTGTCGATGCCACAAGGAAAATAAATGTTTCAAAATGTTGATTTCCCCAAAAGTATAAATTAATGAAGGGGCTTTAAAATGCAAGCACTATATTTCAAACAGAACTTCTCTGATTCTCTTTCAGCCAGCTCCATGCTCCAATATGATCTATGGCTGATGCAATATTATCATGATGCAACATGGTGAATTATGGAAGCAGTGTATCAGAGTGAGGCATTGAGCTCATATTTGATACTTTACCACGTTGAGTCACCTTTAAATTTTCTATTGCTTAACAATTCTATTTGCCCTCTCAGTATTTTAGAGGGCCTGTAACTTTCTTGTTTGTATGTCAGTATAAAAGGTTGCATTATTTATGTGATATTTTGGGCTACTTATAATTCATAACATCTGTTAGTAATTTTTTCTTTCCAATTTACACCTTACATGGTATAGTTTTATACCATGCCATCCCCCACATATCCTTAAATGCGGTTCTGCCACTTAAATAAATAAAAAAGTTAATTTCTGAATGCAGTTTGTGATTAGATTTTAATTTTAAAAAGTAAATTAGGTTAAGATACAGGTGAGTTTTAAAGCACATGTAAATATTTTCATTTGATTATAAAAAGTAATTATGTTAACAAGCAATATATTTGGAAGTGAAAGTGGGGTTATGAAAAATTAATGTAATCATTGAACTGCTTAATGGCTCTTGAAAATATGATAAAATAAATCAGTAAGATGTCACTTTGCAAAGTAGAAAACGCAGGTTTGGACAAATGCAAATTTTCTGTGGAAACCAAATAGTCAGATGGAGAAAACAGCAATCCTCGTGCTTTCAAACACAGACTTCAGATGTTTATTTTTGACAGCCAGACCACAAATGATTCATGTACATTTATGCTGAATATTCAATACTAAAATAAATTGCTGCATATGGAAATACTCACTCATGCAAATGTGACCACTAATATTTTCTGAATATATGTCCTGCTCTGAATACCTGAGCATGGTAATTCCCACTCAGCCTGGGTTTTGAGTAGTTTCCTCAAAGTATGTTTCTAAATAAGAGTTTCAGTGTGGGTTAGGCACCAAGGCCCAAATCTTCAAAGACATTTAGGTGGGAGTTCCCACTGAAATCAATAGGAGATAGGCACCTAAATACCCTTGAGGATCTGGGTCCTAGGTGATTTTGAAAATCCCAGTAGGGATTGTATCATTAGAGACCTAAATACCTTTAAAAATCTGGCTCAGATAGTCAATTAATGCTGTAATATAGGAAAGTTTGGAACTGAAACATCAAGGAATTAGGGCAAGAAATATGGCACCAGGGTTATATGAATAGTGCCAGATGGTCCCTTCCTGTTAGAAAACTAAACATTGTTTTACTTTACATGGAGCATGTTTGACTTCAACATTATCAAAAGTGTATAAATAGGGGCCCTAAGGATGAGATTTTTACAGCTTCACTTTTCAGAGGAGAAAAAAAAACATTTTGAAGGTGAGCAAAAATTCTTTTGATGTGGCATAGAGACTTGGTACCTGAAAAGGCTTTATAATCCTCAGTCAGTGGGAGATCATTAATAGACTAATAGATTCAATATTGAAATTCATTGATTCTAAGGCCAAAAGGGACCATTGTGGTCATCTGGTCTTGCCTGTATAGCACAGGCCATAAAACTTTCCAAAATAATTCCTAAAGCAAATCTTTTAGAAAAACATCCAGGCCTGATTTAAAAAATGTAAGTGATGGAAAATCCACCATAAACCTTGGTAGAGTGTTAAACACTCATACCATTAAAAAAAATTATGCTGTATTTCCAGTCTGAATTTGTCTAGCTTCAACTTCTAGCCATTGGATAGTGTTATATCTTTGTCTGCTAGATTGAAGAGCCCATTATTAAATATTTGTTCCTCATGTAGGTACTTATAGATGTAATCAAGTCATCTCTTAACCTTTTCTTTATTAAGATAAATAGATTGAGCTTTTTCAGTCTATCACTATAAGGATGTTTTCTAATCTGCTTATCATTCTCATGGCTCTTCTCTGAACCTTCTTCAATTTATCAACATCCTTCTTGAACTGTGGGCACTAGAAATGGACCAAGTATTCCAGTGCAAACACAGAAATAAAATAACCTCTCCACTTCTACCCAAGATTCCCTTGTTTATATATCCCGAGACTGCATTAGCTCTTGTGGCCACATGGGAGCTCGTGTTTAGCTTATTATCCACCATGACCCCCAAAGTAGTCAGGCTGCATCTTACACTCAAACTATTTTTTATATATTGTTAACTCTTAATAACTACTGAACTTCCAGAATCCCTGCTGTGCTGAATAGAGCAGGTATTAGTACACTGTGATACTTAGTTGATTTCTGTAAAATTACCACAGATGTGTGTCTGCTAATTTGGAAGACTGGCAGCAAAAAAGGGTTTGTGGAAACTTGGTTCAGAAAATGAAATAGAGTGAACAAGAAGCAAAGAGAAGAGTGGGACTTGTTACAAATGGATGACAGAGAGCAGTAACTCTAAATCATTTGAAGAAGAATATAATCAGATTATACACAAAGAAAAAATTAGCTCTTCCAATGGCTAAATGACAAAGGTACTATAATTCAATCAATGCAGTTAAATAATGATACATCTTTAGAAGCATGTGTGTAATTCAGGATAAGAAATGCAACATAAATATGTGTAACATTAGTTATGAATGACAGGGAATAATAAATCCAAGACAAGTTTATGAATTACATTATATATGAGATGGAATGTCAGTGGCAGCTTTTGACTTAACAGGGAAATGTTGCAGCAGATGGGATCAGCAGAAGAAAAACAAATACAAATATAAAAGAATGAATCAAAATCATTTAAAAAGTCAATAGGGCAAAGAAAACTCTAAGTGTGCCATATAATATGAAAAGTACAATGGCAATGATCATGAATAAAGGAATAGAATTAGAATGAGTCAGAAAAATCAACAGTTGGAATTTCCATGAGGAGTTATTTTATGACTCCCTAATAGACAGGACATACAGGCATAGAAGTGAGAAGTTCTTTTACATAATCTTACCAGTTGTCCCTGGCTTCCGTTACTGGGCAGCTACACTAAGGATGGTCCATTCTTATCTTGTTTTCATACTTCTAATGAAATGAAAGATAAGAAGAGTTGCAGGACTTTTAAAAATTGCACCATCCAAGCGAGTAGACATCACCAGTCTGGAGTTGGGAGTTACTAAATCTAAACTACATATGGACATTCTCACAGCTTCAGCATTGCCATATTACTGTGAGATGCTTGAATGCCTTCTGTAGTGCGTGCTGAAGTAGGTCTCGGTGCAGTCAGTACCTTGCAGGATTGAACTTTTAATTAAGCTGAGTGATTCTGGCAGCCATAGGACAGGTGTGTTAATAATAATATTTAGCATTTACATAATAATTTAAATCTATAGAGCTCAAAGCATTTTACAAAGGAAGGCAATTATCATTACAGTCATTTTAAAGACCCAGCTGCAGGTACCCTGACTCCCATTCTCAAGTCCTACCTACTGGATCACATTGCATCCCAGAGCGTGCTGTACTATCCTACTCTATGGACATTCCCTTTTCAGAAGTTTGCATTTCAAGATAACAATGTGTCATGACTGGATTAACTAGAACAATGACACTCATCCAAATCCCAAAGCTAAACACAGATATGGCTCTCTACTGAGGGTTGCTGCTGCCTTTGCTGCTATATAATTACAGCAGGGAGTGCAATGCATATTGTATATGTAGTTTAGGGTTACCAGGAAACATATTCACTTTTCCAAAAAAAGGTCAGTGCAATGAGTATATATCTCAAATGTGCCCGCCGTACCCTAACATTTTTATGGAGACCTACATCTAATTTTGTATTTCTTTTTGAGTTGTCAGTATGAAAGGCCATGATTAATATAGAGCTGTCAAACAGTATTAGGTAAACAACTTTAATTTTATGATTAGCAAACTTCATATTGTACATTTGCATTATATTTTATATCAGTTTTCTAGGATAATGTAAATATCACTGAAGATCTGAATGTCATTTTGCTGTGGTGATAGTGAAAGTCTCAATGTCTTCATCAACTGTAATTAACAACAACAACAAAAGAAGAAGGGAGAAAGGATAATGGAGGATGAACAACACAAACATGCACTTGCAATGGTTGTTTTTAAGGAATTGAAAGGGATAGGACAGGGCATAAGACAAACTCCAACTGATGAGGGTTTGTAAGAATCTTTATCCATCAACAGGTTATTCAGTAATTGTCTAATGAAAGGTTTCTTACGCTCTTATTTCATGCTTCTGGTAGTAGTCTAGATGGACCATTAGTATGATCTGGTATCGCAATTTCTATGTTTTAAAGTAAAAATAATAATACTATATGGTTACTCTGTAAGGCAGGTACACATCATTATGATTACATTAATTTAGAATTTTTTTAAAAAAATCTTACTTTCAGAGGCAAGAAATGGTAGAATTGAGTTTTTAGAAGAAATTTGAATGAGGTAAGGGAAGTAACTTGGCAAACAGGATTGGGAGGAATGCACCATGCATAAGAGGCAGTATGGATAAAGGTAGAGATGCCGGAGATCAGATCAGTGAACTTTGGCTCTATAATTTTAGAGAAGTTGAGGGACACAACTAGGGTAATAGGTCCTCACATTGTGTACATGTGTGTGCACCCAGAAAATCTCTATAGATATCAGAGGGTAGCCGTGTTATTCTGTATCCACAAAAACAAGGAGTCCGGTGGCACCTTAAAGACTAACAGATTTATTTGAGCATAAGCTTTCGTGCGTAAAACCCCCACTTCTTCGGATGCATGGAGTGTAAATTACAGAAACAGGCATAAATATATATTGGCCCATGAAGAGAAGGGAGTTACCTTACAAGTGGAGAACCAATGTTGAAGGCTGATTTACTCAGGGTGGATGCGGTCCATTCCCAATAATTGATGAGGAGGTGTCAATACCAAGAGAGGGAAAATTACTTTTGTAGTGAGCCAATCACTCCCTGTCCCTATTCAAGCCCAACTTGATGGTGTGTTAAGTTGCAAATGATTTGTAGCTTAGCAGTTTGAATTGGCAAAATAATTAACTTTTGGACTAGTGCTTCTGTGCCACTTTTCGTATGTTAATTAAGTTCTGAATTCCTGAAAGACAGTGGTTACAGATGGTGTTGCATTAACTTTAGCTGCAGCATTTTGAATATGGAGTTGCAAGGGTTAAATACTCAATTGTATTTCAAGTGATGAAGTTGCAATACAGTTGTAAAACATGGAAATACTACTGTTAGATGTTCTGCTAAGCAATAAAACTCCAGTATAGTGCATCCTGAATGGAAACACAGTTCATAACCCCAACAGGATTATCTTATTCAGGGAACTTTAGGTCACAGTAGCAGAAATGGAAGTTCTTTTATCCTCCCCTCTAGCCATTATCAAGTAAAAGTCCTAAGGGAGCTCAGGCCTGGGAAGGTATTATTTTCATCCAATGCATAAGAGTCAGCACCTATGTGACAGGTTTCAGAGTAGCAGCCGTGTTAGTCTGTATTCGTTAAAGGAAAGGAGTCCTTGTGGCACCTTAGAGACTAACAAATTTATTTGAGCATAAGCTTTCGTGAGCTATAGCTCACTTCATCGGATGCATTTGGTGGAAAATACGGAGGGGAGATTTATATACACACAGAGAGAATATGAAACAATGGGTTTTATCATACACTCTGTAAGGAGAGTGATCACTTAAGATGAGCCATCACCAGCAGCGGGGGGGAGGGAGGAAAACCTTTCATGGTGACAAGCAAGGTAGGCTATTTCTAGCAGTTAACAAGAACATCTGAGGAACAATAGGGAGTGAGGTGAGGGGGAGAAATAACATGGGGAAATAGTTTTACTTTGTGTAATGACTCATCCATTCCCAGTCTCTATTCAAGCCTAAGTTAATTGAATCCAGTTTGCAAATTAATTCCAATTCAGCAGTCTCTCATTGGAGTCTGTTTTTGAAGGTTTTTTCTTGAAGGATAGCCACCCTCAGGTCTGTAATCGAGTGACCGGAGAGATTGAAGTGTTCTCCGACTGGTTTTTGAATGTTATAATTCTTGATGTCTCCCACTGAAATCAGGTGCTTTTGAAAATCCTACTAGGTGCCTGTAGTGGGCTTCACTTGGGGCCAGCAGGCCTAATGGGCACGCCATGGCTCAACAATTGCCCAGTTTTGGGATGGCATCTGAGGGCCTGGCATATGAATTACAGTTCAAAGGATCCCCCCCAGCCTAGAACGGGGATCCACAGGACCTAGATTAAAATTAATTTCAGGGGACAACTAATGAAATAACAGGGACAGGAGTGTGATCAAAGGGTCAAACGAAGGGAACCGGATGGGGACACCGAGCAGAGAACCCCGGAAAGCGCCCACTGCTCCTCAAAGGCATCAAGGGAGTCAGAGGATGCTGCCCAGAGGAACTCTGCCCAGATACGTGAACGGACTGAGGATCGGAAATAGGCCCCACAGTCACAGGAGACTCCATTGGCCAACCTCCTCACTCTGGTATTATAGATGACCATTTCAGCTAGGGCCAGGAGGAGGCTAACCAGGAGATCCCATGACTTTGTGGAGCCATGGATAGGGAGTGCATAAATAAGAAGGTGAGGGGAGAAGTGCAACCAAAAACGTAATAAAATATTGGTGAGAAGCCGGAATAGGGGCTGCAGCCTGGCACACTCCAAGTATATATGTGCCAGGGTATCCCTCATGCCGCAAAAGGGGCAGGTGTCTGGGATTGAGGTGAACCATGCCAAGTACATGCCCGTGCTCATGGCTCCGTGAAGGAGCCGCCACTGACATCCCCGGCGGGCCTTGGGACTAAGGTGGAATATAGGATGGCCCACCGGGGCTTCTCACCCTCCAAAGGTGGCAGGAGGTCCCGCCATTTTGTATCGGGCCGGGACACGAGGGTGAGGGCATGAAGGGTGTGGAGCACGAGCGTGTATATATGTTTTCTTGGCGCAGTTTGAAAGCAGACTGGCTGCATCTCGTGCAGCCGGCTTCCAGTGAAGGGGTGAAGAGGTCCAATTAAAAGGTCTTGCGGGCCTGGAGTAGTGGATGGGCGGGGAGTGCCCTCGTGCAGGACCTGGTCGAGATGAACCCGAGCAGCGGGCGGCAAAACGGCCTTCCCCTCCTGAAGTATGCGCCGGGGAGTACAAGGTCTGGAAAGCCCCATGCGCTGAGCGAGCGTCAGGGGATCCAGCCAGTCTCCCCGGTCATAGTCCAGGAGGTCGCCGACTCTTGTGACCTCTGCCAGGACCAAACTCTGGCTCACCGAGCGGGACTCCGCCACCTGCACACGGAGCTGGGGGTTGTGTAGCAGGAGCTCCGTGAGGAGATCTGCCCCCTCGGTGGCCGCCACGGACCTGGTCGTTGAAAAGAGTTTCCAGGTCCGGAGGAGGTCCTGGTAGAAGACCAGCAGCCCGGAGAGATCTCGCGGAAGACCTCTCGGATGGAGATAAAGGAGCTGCCGGTCGTATCGGAGCCCTCGGAAGCGGCGCAGGAAGGCGTGCGCCAGTATGCTCCAGGCCGGACTATCTGCACCATAAAGGAACCTCTGCAGGGTCTGGAGGCGGAAGACATGGACCTGAGTAAGCAGACATTTTAGGCCCTGCCCTCCCTCCTCCAGAGATAGATGGAGAACCCCTGCAGGGACCCAGTGCAGTCCTGACCAAAAGAACTCCAGAATCGATGTCCGGATGTAGGCCAGGAAACCCGGGGCTGGGACCAGGGTGTTGAGCCGGTACCAGAGCATGGACAGGACTAGTTGATTCAACACCAGCGCTCTCCCTCGAAGGGAGAGGTACCGGAGTAGTCCTGTCCATTTCCGGAGCCGCTCTATCACCCCGCCCTCTAAATTCTGCCAGTTCTCTGGCGGAGAGGGATGCGTGGCAGAAAGGTAAACGCCCAGATAGAGCAGCGGACCCGTGCTCCACCGGATGGCCTGAAATGCAGGTGGGAGGGAGCTCGCCTGCTGCCAGTCCCCTACCACCAAGCCAGAGCTCTTGACCCAGTAGACCCGTGCGGAGGAGGCTGCCGAATAGATGGTCTGGCAAGCCTCCACCCACGCCAAGTCACCCGGGTCCTGGATCACAAGGAGCACGTCATCAGTGTATGCCAACAGGATCAGCCGCAACTCCGGCTCCCGCAGCACCAACCCTGTCAACCTCCTTCGGAGGAGACAGAGGAAGGGCTCAATCGCCAGAGCGTACAGCTGGCCCGAGAGGGGGCACCACTGCCGTACTCCTTGCCCAAAGCTGACCGGTTCAGTCAGGGTACAGTTGAGCCTGATCAAACACTCTGCGGAGGCATACAGCGCCCGGAGAAAAACCACAAACTGCGGTCCGAAGCCAAACGCCTGCAGAGTGCTCAGGAGATACCCGTGATCCACCCTGTCGAACGCCTTCTCCTGATCTAAGGACAGGAGGGCGAATGCCAGACCATCCCTACACCCGAGTTCCAAAAGGTCCTGGACCAGATATAGGTTGTCGAAGATGCTGCGGCCCAAGACGGTGTAGGTCTGGTCTGGGTGGACCACGTCCCAGCACCTCGGGCCGTAGCTCGGGGGAGAACAGGGTCGCTGATTGAGCCGTACGAACTGTGAGGTGGCTAAAGTAGACCCTGTCCCCCCAATTCAGCCGCCAGCTGTCTTTGGTGGTCGGATCCGTATGGGTCTCCTGCAGGAAAACCACAGAGTACCTCCCCTCCCGAAGGAAGGAGAGCACCTGGGACCTTTACAATAGTAAAAGGTGTCATGAGGAGTAGTCCTGTCCATTTCCGGAGCCGCTCTATCACCCCGCCCTCTAAATTCTGCCAGTTCTCTGGCGGAGAGGGATGCGTGGCAGAAAGGTAAACGCCCAGATAGAGTAGCGGACCCGTGCTCCACCGGATGGCCTGAAGCGCGGGTGGGAGGGAGCTCGCCTGCCGCCAGTCCCCTACCACCAAGCCAGAGCTCTTGACCCAGTTGACCCGCGCAGAGGAGGCTGCTGAATAGATGGCCTAGCAAGCCTCCACCTGCACCAAGTCGCCCGGGTCCTGGACTACGAGGAGCACGTCATCAGCGTACGCAGACAGGAGCAGCCACAGCTCCGGCTCCTGCAGCACCAACCCTGTCAACCTCCTTCGGAGGAGACAGAGGAAGGGCTCGATCGCCAGAGCGTACAGCTGGCATGAGAGGGGGCACCCCTGCTGTACTCCTCGCCCGAAGCTGACCGGTTCGGTCAGGTTCCAGTTGACCCTTACCAGACACTCTGCGGAAGCGTACAGCACCCGGAGAAAATACTCAAACCTGGGTCCGAATTCAAATGCCTGCACAGTGCTCAGGAAATACCCGTGATCCACCCTGTCGAACGTCTTCTCCTGATCTAAGGACAGGAGGGTGAATGACAGACCATCCCTACACTCAAGTTCCAATAGGTCCCGGACCAGATATAGGTTGTCGAAGATGCTGCGGCCCGGGATGGTGTAGTCTGGTCTGGGTGGACCACGTCCGCCAGCATGGACCCTAGCTGCAGCAAGATTGCTTTTGCCATGATTTAGTAGTCCGTGCTGAGGAAAGAGATGGGACGCCAATTTCGTAAATCGCGGAGGTCCCCCTTCTTCGGCAATAAGGAAAGCACGGCTCTCCTGCACGAAAGAGGGAGGACCCCGCTCTGCAAAGCCTCGGCCCAGACAGTGACTAGGTCTGGGCCCAGGACGTCCCAGAACATGCAGTAGAACTCCACGGTCAGCCCGTCCATGCCCGGAGATTTATTGGTGGGCATGCGACGGAGGGCTTCCGAGAACTCGGCCATAATGAGAGGTAGCTTTAGCCAGTCTCGGTCGCCCACGCTGACAGTCGGGAGCTCCTCCCAAAGCACTCTGCAAGCGTTAGGATCGGTCGGATCCGGGGAGAAAAGGCTTGCGTAGAAGGCTCTCACCCTCTCGCACATCTCCACCGGATCCGTGAGGGGGGTGCCATCTTCTGCCAGTGGGCAGATGAAATGTTTCTTAGCCCCCCTCTTTTTCTCCAGGGCGTAGAAGAAGCAAGAGCCGCAATCCATCTCCCGATAGAGACGGATGTGGGATCGAACAAAGGCGCCCCGGGCCCGATGGTCATCGGGGGTCCGGAGCTCCTCCCGCTTCTCCCGGCACACTCCGCAGAGGGGTGGATCCTCGGGGCTGGCAGCCAGACGCCTCTCCAGCTCTAAGACCTCCTGTTCCAACTGCTCTATCGCCGCATGCCTCCGTCGGCTGGCGCCCCGGGTGTAGTCACGGCAGAAGAGCCGGGCGTGCACCTTCCCTAAGTCCCACCACCGCCGCGCCGAGGGAAAGGCACGCCGCTGCCCTCGCCAGGCCAGCCAGAACTCCCGGAAGGACGCCACGAAGTCCGCATCCTCCAGAAAGCTGTTGTTAAAATGCCAATAGGCCGGCCCCGGCCTCTCTGCGCAGAGGGAGGCTGTCACGGTGGCTATGTGATGGTCAGAAAATGGGGCCGGCCGGATGCTGGAGGAGTGGGCTCGTCAAAGATGAAAGCGTGATAAATAAATGCGGTCCAACCGGGAGTGGTGCGACCGATGGGCCTCCACCCGGACAAAGGTGAACGTGGAAGTGTCATCTGGGTGGTGGTCGCGCCAGATGTCCACCAGGGAGTGGTGTTCGACTATCTCCTGGAGGACGGCGGCGGCGGCCGGGCTCTGCTCGGTCCCCGAGCGGTCCCATTCCTCAAGGGTGATGTTAAAGTCCCCTCCCAGGACCAGGCACTCATGAGGATCCAAGGTGCCGAGGAAGGCGGATGCCTGCTGATAGAATTGCAGCCGCTCCGGGCTCGCTGCTGGGGCATAGATGTTGACGAGGTGGACTACCAGCCACTCCATGCGGACCCGGAGGTGCAGAAGGCGACCCGTCACAACCTCGGCGACCCCCAGAACCTCGGGCCGTAGGTCGGGGTAGAACAGGGTCGCCACTCCAGCCGTACGAACTGTGAGATGGCTAAAGTAGACCCTGTCCCCCCAATCCAGCCTCCTGCTGTCTTCGGCGGTCAGATCCGTATGGGTCTCCTGCAGGAAAACCACAGAGTACCTCCCCTCTCGAAGGAAGGAGAGCACCTGGGACCATCCTACAACCACGGGTGTTCAATGTTGCGATGGTAAAGGGTGCCATGAGGAGGGCTGGGGGGGATCCTCGCCGGCAGGGATGCTCGTGGCTCCCGGCGGGCCTCGCAGCAGTCCGTGACCCACCCCGTAGGTGAGTAAGGAGTCACGGAAGTGGCGGACCCGCTGGTAGGCCGCGGCGCCCTGCCTCCCGGTCTTTTTACCCTCCCCCATGAGGGCCCTTGCGGCCCGGAGGATTTGATTAAAGTCCCCCTATCGCTGGAGGGCAAGCTGGGCTTTGTTGCAGGAGCCACGGACGTCTTCTAGGAACTCCTGCTACTCCTCTCGCAGCGCATGGGGGGCTGGGGTTATGGTCTGGTTACTCCCCGACGGGGCCCTTGGTACAGCCCCCTGGCCGAGCGAGATGGGCAGACAGGGTGTGGAACCCCGACAGGGCTCTTGATGGGTTGACCTGAATGCTGGGGCGATAGGGGGTGGCGGAGGGAGGATAGCAGCCCCTGGTGGGTCGGGACAGGTAAACACAAAAGCCACTCCCTGGGAGTCATCTGTTGGAAAGGGGAAGGAGACAGTCCCTGGGGTGGCAATAATATCTCGGGAGGTGGGCGGGGGTAGAGGTGAGAGTCTGGGTTGGGAGAGGGCTCTCACTGATGCCGGGCGCAAGCTCTCTGGTGGATTTGGCAGCCACGGCATCAGGAGGTGGACTTTCTTCTGTAGGGTCCTCTGCTGGAAAGGAGATCGAATGCGCCTCACCAGCGAGGGATGCCCCTGGTGGCTCAGGTTCCAGCCGCGTAGCACTGGCCGTCGCCTCAACTAGCTCAGTGGCTCTCAAGGGGGTGCCCTCTGCAGCCGGGTTGATGGAGGAGTCCAGGGGCTGCTCGGAGGTGGGAGCAGAAGCAACGGTTAGGGGGAGGGAACGTGGGGAAAGAGGGGCTGGAGTGAAGTCGCCCAGATCGACTCCCGCTGGCATAGGATCGTCCTCCCCCTGGGTGACCGGGGTCAGACCCAGGGCCTCGATCTCCTCATATATAGATGGGAAATTGTTTTCCGCTACCCCGGGATTCTTCCCGCCGGCACCTGACGCGACGGTTACTTCGGGGCACACTGGGGTTTCAGATGGTGCCTCGGGGGTCTTTTAGGGGAGGGACTCCCGTGGAGGGGAGATACTGCCTCCCAGTGCTGCCACGTCTTCCCCAGCCGGCTCTAGTGGATGGAACACACCCATGGGTAGAGCGGAAGGCTCGGCATCAGTGCCCCCCTTCCTGGTCTTCCGGGGGGCCTCCGCGTCAGATGGGAGGAGCGGAGCTCGAGCCTTCCGCTTGCCCCGCTTCCCCTGGACTATGGCCCAGCCCTCCATGGCATCATCCAGGGGCTGGCTAGCAGGGGTTGTGTCAGGGGGCAGAGGCGATGGCTCAGGGACTCGAGGGGGTAACGGTGTGGCAGCACCAGGGAGGGAAGATTCCCCTTGGGGTGGGCCCTCTCCCATGCTTGGCGGTGTCCCTGCCGCACCCTCCTCCACAGGCTCCGCCAGATTGCAAACAGTGGGGGCGGGGTTCTCCAGCTCGTCTGGGCATAGTGGGGGACGTGCCCCTTGAGACTGAGCGGGAGCAATGGTGGACTGGGAAGGAGGAGGGGTGGTTTCGGGCGCCGGGCAGCCAGGGGCGTCGGCGATGACAGGGCCGGTGCCCTGCCGGGGCTCGGGGGTCCTGGATGCCCCTCCTTCCCGGGCCAGGGGGCAGTCCCTCCGGACGTGCCCCATCGTCCGGCAGAGGTAGCACCGGGCCTGCCCCGTGGAATAATGCACCCGGTAATGGGTCCCTTGGTAGGGGACTAGGAAGGACCCCTCAAGTGCCTCCCTGTCGCGCGCCGCTGGCGGCAGTTGAAGCTGCACTTGCCGGCGGAAGGAGAGGATGTGACGGAGGGCCGGGTCTTTGCAGCCCAACGGGAGAGGGCTGATGACAGAGATGGGCTTTCCCATGGTAGAAAGGGCGGCATTGGGGAGAAAGGGAGGAACGGAGGTCAGGACCAGGCGGACGCCCAGGTCCTCTAGCGGCTCTAAGGGGACGAACACGCCCCCCACCGCCAGGCCCTTCTCCACCGCCTCCTGGGCGGCGGCCTCCGATGCTAAGAAGAAGACGACCTTCCCATACATTTTGGAGGCTGCCACAATGGCCGTGGGCCCCACCACCCTCGCCAATGCCCGCACATAGGTCTCCACGTGGGGTGAGGCGGGCACCAGGAGGCAACGGACGCCGTTCTTCCTGGTCATGGTGGAATAGGGGCCCCGGCCGCTATAGATGGTAGCGGAGGCGGTGGGCTGGAGAAATGATGTAGCGGCAGGCGGGGGGGCTGCCGCCACCTGGACGTATGCTCTGGCGGCCGGGGGAGGGACACCTGCAGCCCTGGTGGAGGGAACAGCAGGGAGGGACGCCCCAGCTGGAGATGGGGCCGGAGCATTGGGAGCAGCCTCTGCCATGGAGGGCCTGGTCTTTTTAGCAGGGCCCTTCCCCTTCTTCTTGCCCTGGCCCTTCCCGCCAGCTGGGGGGACTCCCCCCAAATCTGAGGGGGTGCCCGTCGCTGCTGGTGCCCCAGCGGGGGCGATGGCAGATGGTTTGGCAGTGGAGGTAGAAGCTTGGGGGGGTGATGGAGGGGCAGGCGGGGGAGGGGGACCTCGGGCTACTGGAGAGGTCTCACCCGTCTCATCCCCCGCCATCATGAGCAAGGAGGAAAGGGGGGGACACCAAAAGGAAGAGGGGAGATGGGAAGCAGGTCAACCACTCCTGCCCGCTAGGCTGCAGGCAGGGGAGGAGGGCACCAAAAGGGGTGGGCTGGACGGGGGGCAATCAGGGGTTAGGGGTCAGTTACCGACACAAGGTGGAATTCCGGCTCCTCTTGGTGCACTAGGGGAGGGGGGGATACAAAAACATTCGGGGTGCAGTGAAGAGGGTTGAAACTAAAATGGGGAGTTGCACAAGCGCATGGGAGGGGGCATGGGCACACGGAGCAAGGGGCTAAGCAGGCTGGAGGTAGGGCAGGGAAACCAAGGGGCTAGCCTCAGAGGCTGGGGCAGGGCATACAAACAGAGGCTGCAGGAGGAAATGGGCGGGGCAGGCAAATAAACTGAAGCTAGTAAGGGGGGTTAGGGCAAAAGGGGGGGGGGCAAAGGCACAAGTAGCAATGGGGCAGATAGTAAATATCAAAGCTGTGGGGTGGGCAGTCCGGGGGGGAGAGGCACATGCACCCACGTGCACTTGCACAAGTCTTTTAAAGCTGGCTGCTGCTTCTGGCCCAAAGGGTGGAAATAGGGCGTGGCAAGCCGAGCAAGCAGCTGAGTCCAGAGGCAGGAGCTGAGGGCAGATGGTATACAGCCAGTGGGGGTGGTGGAGGGGGCAGCGGTGGTGGTGGTAGTGGTGGGGGTTGGGGGGACACACAGATGGATCGGGGGGCAGCTCCACACCACACCCCCTGTGTCCCTACAAACACAGTAAGGACCCCCACCACAAGAGCACAGTTTGAAAATTACTCAGTCTTAGGGCCCCCTCCTCGGTGATCTGCAAAGTCTCTAGGTGCTCCCCCACTGGTAGATGGTCCTCTTCTTCTCCTCCTCGGGCTTCAGCAGCTCCAGGCAGCAGACTCCACAGCAGCAGCAGCAGCTCCAGGAACTCCAGGTGGTGGTCCAGGCAGGCAGAAAGGACCCCTCTCAGGTGGTGGTGATGGTGGTGGTGTCCACAACAGCAGTGGCTGGGGTCCCTCACTCCTCCTCTCTGGGGAGTGGGCTAGCAGCCCCCCCCGGTGCTGCAGTTGGAGCAGTAGCAGCCACCAGAGTGGGGGGCCCAGCAACCAGGTAGCAGAGAACAGGGGATGGGGGTGTCTGCCCCAGCCAGGGGAGCAGCTGGAGCAGCAGGGAGAGCTTAGGGCCTAGCAGCAGGAGTAGTGGCTTCCCACCTCCCTCCAAGCTAGAAGGCTATGGAAGAGCAGTGGCAGAGAGAGAGAGAGATTCGCTCCAGGCTAAACAAATCCCTCGTACCAGGATAAGTGAAATGAAAGCTGTTCCAGGACAATAAAGACACCTGGGGCCAAATAAGAACTTTCCAGAAGGCAGGGAGAATGCTAGGTTGATTGGGACACCTGATGCCAATCAGGGGCTGGCTGAAACTAGTTAAAAGCCTCCCAGTCAGTCAGGTGGGGGTGCATGTGAGGAGCTGTGGGAGGAAGTTGCGCGGTTGGAGAGGCTGAGTAGTACACACCATATGAGGCATAAGGAAGGAGGTCCTGAGATAAGGGTGAAGTGGAGCTTGAGGAAGTGAGGGCTGCTGTGGGGGAAGTAGCCCAGGGAATTGTACATGTCATGTTTCTAAAAGGTCAGCTACCATAGCTGATACTATTAGGGTCCCTGGGCTGGAGCCTGGAGTAGAGGGTGGGCCCGGGCTCCCCCCCCCACCTTTGCCCCTTGTTTAATCACGGAGACTGGGAGACAACAGAGACTGTGCAAGGAAGGATAACTTCTCCTCACCTCCCTTGCTGGCTTATGATGTAAATGGCTCAGTAGACTGTGACCCTTGTTTCTAGAGAAAGAAGGATTACGTGGAGGGTCACAGTGAGCCTCTGAGGCTAGCGAAATCTGCCAGGAAACACGGGACCCACGGAGGCAAGGACAGAGCTTTGTCGCACTTGGTTTTAGAGCAATGAAAGTGTAGACCTCTACCACTGGAGCTCTTAGTTTTCATATGCCTACAGAACATTGCACTATTTCTAAATTGCACTAAGCCAGTGAGGAGCAAATGCTAACATGTACATTCAAGACTCTGTCCTGATTCCTGCTTCTCTTTCTTTGGGAGGCTCCCATGATGAAAAGGGCCCAGAAAGTGACCATATTTTCCAAACTGGTGATTTCTATCATGTGGGATATTCTCCAACTGGCACAGAGACAGTGTAATGGATGTTTCAGGTCACATCCTCTGGGAGGACTAAGAATATAGGGTGCACTGTTTACACCAGGGATTGTGGACCATAGCCAGCTGCGGGTAGTTTAGAGCAGACTTAGTCTAGCAGCTCTAGCAAATGGCTCCTGCCCAACCAGTTTCCAGTGGTAACTGGGCATAACTAAAGATTGAAGCTGGAGGGCCTGATGCTGTTTGCATTAAAGTCAATAGTAAAAAAAAAATCTCATTGATATCAATAATGATCCCATAACACCTAATGAAAATCACAGGTTCAGGACTGGGCGCAAATCCATTCCCAACAAATTTCAGTAACACGTTTTTTTCGATGCAACATGTTTTCTTCAAATGTAACCAGTGCATGAGCTTTTGAGGCAATTTTAATATCTGGGAAATTTTCATAGAATAGCAACAAGTGATTTGGAGTCAAAATTTCAAAATTCTTATGGAAGCAATTTTTAAGCGATTGGAAAAACAGACATTTTCTTCTCATATTCCACAGAATATTATTCTTTACCATCATAGTAAATTTACCCGTTTTCACTCCAGATTATTTTTTCACACAAAAATATAGGGACTAAAGTAGGACTTTATGATAGAAGCTGTTGCAAAATTCCACTATGGATACATGAATACCTCTTCATAATATGTCTCAGTTGTCCATTAGTGCCTCACTTTGGATGAAAGAACCCAGCTATGGTAGAGAATAAGATAAAGTAAATGAAGTATCAAAAAGCTACCAAAAACAATGACTGACTAATATATCTGGCATTTATCCATTAGAATTCATGAATTTAAAGGGGGGAGAAGGAAGCTTTATGTCCAAATAAATAAATTAAACTTTCACAAACCAGTAAAACCACATACCAAAAGAAACATATTCTGAATACAATGTCCAACTCAGTATCTAATTTTGATATTGTGTTTGTTATTTTTTAACACCAATGTCTGGTCAAATAGAGGAAAGCCAAGAAAACTGTCTGCATATAAAAATGAAAAAGAGAACACAATGAAACGATGAACCTGGTGACCATCATGACATCAGAAAACATCATGTTCCTTAAACTTATTTACATGTCAGTGAACTAGAAAATAAGAAAACAGCTCACACTGAACCCAAATAAAAGAGGTAATTAAATAATTTTAAATGTGGCTGAACCCGATACACAGCTAAAGGAACAATTAAAAACCTTAAATACAGTTTTGAGAGGAATGAATGTTCAGAACACACAATAAGAACCAATCTTTGCTTGCTGCAAAGTACATGTTTTCCAGAGTATAAAGTAGCAGATACTCAAAGAGATATTGGTTTAGGGTAAAATAACCTAATTTTATTGCCTGCACCTAAGAACATAAGAATGGCCATACTGGGTAAGACCAAAAGTCCATCCAGCCCAGTATCCTGTGTGCCAACATTGGCCAATGCCAGCTGTCCCAGAGGGAGTGAACCTAACAGATAACGATCAAGTGATCTCTCTCCTGCCATCCATCTCCACCCTCTGACAAACAGAGGCTAGGGGCACCATTCCTTACCCATCCTGGCTAATAGCCATTAATGGTCAACCTCCATGAATTTATCTAGTTCTCTTTTAAACCCTGCTATAGTCCTAGCCTTCACTACCGCCTCAGGCAAGGGGAGTTCCATAGGTTGACTGTGCGCTAAGTGAACTTCTTTTATTTGTTTTAAACCTGCTGCCTGTTAATTTCATTTGGTGGCCCTTAGTTCTTACATTATAGGAACAAGTAAATAACTTTTCTTTATTCACTTTTTCCACACCACTCATGATTTTATATACCTCTATCATATCCCCCCTTAGTCTCCTCTTTTCCAAGCTGAAAAGTCCTAGCCTCTTTAATCTCTCCTCATATGGGACCCGTTCCAAACCCCTAATCATTTTAGTTGCCCTTTTCTGAACCTTTTCTAATGCCAGTATATCTTTTTTGAGATGGGGAGACAACATCTGTACACAGTATTCAAGATATGGGCATACCATGGATTTATGTAAGTTCAATAAGATATTCTCCATCTTATTCTCTAGCCCTTTAATGATTCCTGACATCCCGTTTGCTTTTTTGACTGCCACTGCACACTGTGTGGATGTTTTCAGAGAACTATCCATGATGATTCCAAGATTTCTTTCCTGATTAGTTGTAGCTAAACTAGCCCCCATCATATTGCACGTATAGTTGGGGTTATTTTTTCCAATGTGCATTACTTTACATTTATCCACATTAAATTTCATTTGCCATTTTGTTGCCCAATCGCCTAGTTTGGTGAGATCTTTTTGAAGTTCTTCACAGTCTGCTTTGGTCTTAACTATTTTGAGCAGTTTATTGTTGTCTGCAAACTTTGCCACCTCACTGTTAATCCCTTTCTCCAGATAATTTATGAATAAGTTGAATAGGATTGGCCCTAGGACTGACCATGGGGGAACACCACTAGTTACCTCTCTCCATTCTGAAAATTTACCATTTATTCCTACTCTTTGTTCCCTGTCTTTTAACCAGTTCTCAGTCCATGAAAGGATCTTCCCTCTTATCCCATGACAATTTAATTTATGTAAGAGCCTTTGGTCAGGGACCTTGTCAAAGGCTTTCTGGAAATCTAAGTACAGTATGTACACTGGACCTCCTTGTCCACATGTTTGTTGACCCCTTCAAAGAACTCTAATCGATTAGTAAGACATGATTTCCCTTTACAGAAACCATGTTGACTTTTGCCCAACAATTTATGTTCTTCTATGTGTCTGACAATTTTACTCTTTATTATTGTTTCAACTAATTTGCCCGGTACTGACGGTAGACTTACCAGTCTGTAATTGCTGGGATCACCTCTAGAGCCCTTTTTAAATACTGGTGTTACATTAGCTATCTTCCAGTCATTGGCTACAGAAGCTGATTTAAAGGGCAGGTTACAAACCATAGTTAATAGTTCCGCAATTTCACATTTGAGTTCTTTCACAACTCTTGGGTGAATTCCATCTGGTCCCACTAACTTGTTACTGTTAAGTTTATCAATTAATTCCAAAACCTCCTCTAATGACACTTAAATCTGTGACAATTCCTCAGATTTATCACCTACAAAGGATGGCTCAGGTTTGGGAATCTCCCTAACATTCTCGGCCATGAAGACTGAAGCAAAGAATTAATTTAGTTTCTCCACAATGACTTTGTCGTCTTTAAGTGCTCCTTTTGTATCTCGATCGTCCAGGGGCCCCACTGGTTGTTTAGCAGGCTTCCTGCTTCTGATGTACTTAAAAAAACATATTACCTTTTGAGTTTTTGGCTAGCTGTTCTTCAAACTCCTTTTTGGCTTTTCTTATTTCATTTTTATACTTAATTTGGTAGTGCTTATGCTCCTTTCAATTTATCTCACTAAAATTTGACTTCCACTTTTTAAAAGATGCCTTTTTTTCTCTCACTGATTCTTTTAAGCACTATGAATGAATGAAAGTACTGATAACTGGTTGTTATATATATTTTTCCCCTATCCTGTCCCTACGAAATGTTAGTCCATTGAGCGCCTCCAATTTTTCAGTTAGTTGAGAAAGTGGCACACAGCCTTGTCAGCTGTATCAGATGCTCAGCATGTAACCCCTGTGTGCTCCTCTTGCTTTGCTGGCTCTCAATAGGATACCATGACAAATGCAAGGTCACAGGGTTAATATTTAAGGGTCTCCATGCAATTGGGCTAAGATACTTAAAATAATGCATCTTTTTTTCAGGACAATGACCTCCCTATACAGCTGTGTGCCTCAGAAACTACCCTCAACAGTGCAGCTCATGAGATGTGCAAAATTGAGTTTGGACTCATGACTTTGGATTCATGACCAGATGAGATCATCACTGAGCTCACTGCTTTCAGACACATTGTAAAACTCATTTCTTCATCTCTGTTCAAGGACCAGATCCTCAAAGGTATTTAGGTGCCTAATAGCTATTGAAATCATAGGAGTGGCATGCCTACATACCTTATAAGGATCTGGACTCAACTGTTTAGGTGCAACTGAAAATAGCAAAGAAAGGTAAAGAAGGAAAAAGAGTTGAAGCCAAGAAAAAGGAGAAGAAGAGAAAGGAGTTAATAGAAGTGGGAGGAGAGAAAAGGAAACAAACAAACAAATCTTCCCCGAGCCCTGAATGGCTTGGGGCAACAGGGGAGGAAAATTGGAATACTGGACAATTGTAATTTTGATTATCTCTTAGAATGTGGGATAGGGTATGGATCGGTGATGGTATAAGACTATGGGTAGATAAGTGATTGAGATATAGGAAGATCCCTTCCATTTTCATTTTTGCACCATCTTCACCATCTCTGTTAGCCATTTCTCCTGATCAAGAGGACAGATCATGTCTGACTCTGAAGCACATAAATGTCAATTCATCTGTCAGATAAATAATGTCACTCAAAGACTATATGTACACTTTGAGCTTGAGGTGTAAATTCCTGCTCGAGGAGCTGTACCAGTGCTAGCTCTGATTGAGCTAGTCTGCTAAAAATAGAGCTGTGCAAGAGGTTAGATAGCCCTAAGTCTGTACCTAGAGTCTTGGGCAGGTATGTACTCAGGTTAGCCCTTCCTGTTACTCATGTCACTGCAGCTACACGCTATATTTAGCGCTCTTGCTTGACCAGAACTAGCGCAGGTATGTCTACTCGAGCTGGAAATTACATCTCCACTTTGAAGGATAGACATACCCAAAGAATGAGGATGCAAGGGAGGCCTTCCTCAGTCCTTGCCCTTGAGTTAAGTGATCCACCTCTGTATCTAAGCCAGTTCCTACTGGCTTGGGATCAATGGCTATACTTGGGATCTGAATTTGGATACCTTATGGGGAACCATGATCATATGGTATTTGGTGAACTTATAGTACTGGCCATGCTCATTTTATAAAAGGAAATCTGCTATAAAGATTTTTCAACATTTTTTAGCCAAAACAAGAAAATAAGGCCAGAAAAAAAATCCTGGAGATTTATTTACAATACAATTGGTATATTAAATATACAATAGACACATGCAATGAGAACTAAAAATCATAGTGGCCTCCTGGAAACAACTCAACCACTGAAAACACAGAAAAAAACAGTTCATAATGACTCTTGCCACTGTTTTATTACAACTCTACAAAAATTCCAAACACATTACATTAATTGATGTCCCCAACTGTAGAACTTTTCTGCCTGTAATCAAAATATACTATCACAGGAATTCTTTGAGTCAACAGAAGTATGGGATGAAATTAAATCAGTCTATTAAAAGAGGATCAGATCCTCAGCTTGTGTATGTCAGCATAGCTCCATTAAAGTTAAATGTGCTCTGATGATTTACACCAGCTGAAGATCTGTCCTTTAGCTCTCAATATAAAAGAAAGTACTGAGCTTCTGAGGGTTGTGGAGGAGGTGGGCATGGAAGGTGCAAGCAGAGTGGAGAGGGAGAAGTGAAGAAGGGAGCAGTAGAGTGTGGAAAAAGGAGAATGCAAAATGAGGCAGAAGAATAGGGGGTCACTGCACTCTCCCTCCCCTAGGAAACCTTAAGAAAATCAATGAGACCTCAAACCCACTGCAAACCTTTGCATGTTTCTTGAAGGCTCACTCCATCTCATTGCAAGCCTTGCTAAGTTTGTCTTACCCTTACACTCTAAGTTATAACATGGTACAATAATTATACAATTAAGGGACCATCTCTTTGTTTTCTCTTACAGAGAGGCCCCTAAGTATTACTGTAATACAAATAATAAAAAATAGTGAAAAAATGAAGGCCTGCTACTTTTTGTGGTCCCTGAGAAAATGAAACTGTTTGCATGCATGGGTAAAGTAGCACCAGTTCCTAATTTTCTCAAATTGCACTATGGGTATAGATCTCAGGTAGTTTGGCTACCAGAACTATGAATTTATCTTCCGTTAAAGGCCTGAGTTTCTTGTAAGTTTAACCTTAATTCTGAATTCTTGAGTTTTTAACATTTGGGGAGAGGGGAGTTATTTGCTTTTCTTTTTTTTTTTTACAAACTTACATCCTTGAAAAGTAATATTCACTAACCTACTGATATGGGCCTGCTGTCTTAACATTATCATAAAGAGTTACTGGGACACCATGATAGGGCCTAATCACATGAGCCACACCGTAAAAAGCTCATTCACCTGCCCATCTACCAATGTGATATATGCCATCATGTGCCAACAATGCCCCTCTGCCATGTACATTGGCCAAACCGGACAATCTCTACACAAAAGAATAAATGGACACAAATCAGACATCAAGAATTATAACATTCAAAAACCAGTCGGAGAACACTTCAACCTCTCTGGTCACTCAATTTCAGACCTAAAAGTTGCAATTCTACAACAAAAAAACTTCAAAAACAGACTCCAATGAGAAACTGCAGAATTGGAATTAATTTGCAAACTGGACACCATTTAATTAGGCTTGAATAAAGACTGGGTGTCCTGGATGGAACAATATCACACAATCCATTGTCTACAGCCAAGCTCTAAGATACAACCACAGTTGCTCCAATCCCTCAGACAGAGGCAAACACCTACAAGATCTCTATCAAGCATTCTTTAAACTACAGTACCTACCTGCTGAAGTGAAAAAACAGATTGACAGAGCCAGAACAGTACCCAGAAGTTACCTACTACAAGACAGGCCCACCAAAGAAAATAGAGCACCACTAGCTGTCACCTTCAGCCCCAACTAAAACCTCTCCAGCACATCATCAAAGATTTACCACCTATCCTGAAAAATGATTCCTCACTCTCACAAATCTTGGGAGACAGACCAGTCCTCACTTACAGACAGCCCCCAACCTGAAGCAAATACTATCCAGCAACCACACACCACACAACAAAAACACTAATCCAGGAACCTATCCTCGCAACAGAGCCCGATGCCAACCCTGTCCACATATTTATTCAAGTGACACCATCATAGGACCTCATCACATTAACCATGCCATCAGGGGCTCATTCACCTGCACATCTACCAATGTTATATATGCCATCATGTGCCAGCAATGCCCCTCTGCCATGTACACTGGCCAAACCGGACAGTATCTATTCAAAAGAATAAATGGACACAAATCTGATATCAGGAATCATAACATTCAAAAACCAGGAGGAGAACACTTCAACCTCTTTGGCCACTCAGTAAAGGTTTAAGAGTGGCAATTTTTCAATAGAAAAGCTTCAAAAACAGAGAAACTGCTAAGCTTGAATTAATAAGCAAACTAGATTCCATTAACTTGGGTTTGAATAGAGACTGGGAGTGGCTGGGTCATTACACATATTGAATCTATTTCCCTAAAGTTAAGTATCCTCACACCATCTTGATTATCACTTCAAAAGTTTTTTTCACCTGCTGATAATAGCTCATCTTAACTAATTAGCCTTTCACAGTTTGTATGGCAACTTCCAACTTATCTATATATATATATATTTCTTCTTACTATATGTTCCATTCTATGCATCCGATGAAGTGGGCTGTAGCCCACGAAAGCTTATGCTCTAATAAATTTGTTAGTGCCACAAGTACTCCCATTCTTTTTGCGGATACAGACTAATGCAGCTGCTACTCTGAAATCTGAAATATTCATTATTTCTGAATAAAAATTTAACTTATAATTAATGATATCATAATATAACTACAATCAAAGCTTCTGATTTAGAAAATTCTTTAATCTTGTTCTCATTAGGAGTCCTATGTTATGAAAGATTAAGATACACTACCAAATCGACAATCAAATTTAAGCTAATTACCTTGAAGTTAGCTGAAGTGGTGACACCTCTTGCAAGCTAGGAGGGAGATAAGACAAGCTTGTTCCTGTGGGCTATCACTTGTTACTTACATTGATTGTGGGAAAAAACCACTGCTTACTAAGAAACAATAGCCTGCATTTAGTACAGATCAAAATGACATGGTGCAGGAATTACTGAAGCAATATTATTCCATTAATTTACATCCTTTAAACTATGAATTTGGTGAAACAGATGTCAAAGCCTATCGTGCAGTTGAAAGGGAATCATTCATTTGCAATATGCCTGCTTTCCTTACGGACACAGAAAGAGGTTGAATGTGTATATTTGACTCATACTTTTTGAACATAGTTGCAAGTGCAAATGGTGACAGGTAAACAAATAAAAGGAGTTGTGAATATCAGCAAAACAAATTGTTGAGATTTATTCCAAGTATTTGACAATACCACCCACCACCACCACCATGACCCCTTCTGCTCCTTCTCCCTTCTCTTTCCACCCCTTGTATTAACCTGTCTCTAGTTTTTACTGTGCCATTTGTATGTATGGTCTACATATATGATGGTCAATTATTTTTTTTCAAAAATAGTCCTTTTAATTAGAGTTATGTTCCTCTGTCAATATGTAGACACTTAAATAAATAGCCTGATTTTCAAAGCTGGTAGGTGCTCATACTGAGAATTTTTGAAAATCAGAATGCTTATTTAGACACTTAAATACGGACATACGAACTTTACTTTTGGGCTCCCTTTTCTTTTCTTTTTTTAAATTGTGGCATACAGACCCCCATGTATTTGGGCCCTCCAGCTTGAAAGGGTTAAGTCACATTTTCCTTTAATAGGAGCCAGAGAAAATAAGCAGGTGAGTCACGATCTGAAGAGATTGCTTAACAATAGTAAAAGATTTACAGTTAAAATGTAATTAAGATGTGAGGCCATCCTCATTTTGACAGTCAGTTGATGACCTCACAAAGATTATGGCAATTTTACTCATATGAGCAGACTTGTTTAAATTAAAAGAGATGGAGGGTGAGGATGTGAATAAGAGGATTGTTTATTAGTTCTTACATTATGAATGCAGTTATCAGTGCCACCTCAGAGCACTACCCTTTCTGTCCAGTGTCCCATCTCCAGCTGTGACTACCCCTGAGGGTTTACCCCTGGAATGTATTTATGGAGTCTGCTCATATCCCTTCTCAGCCTTCTTCCTGCTAGACTAAACAAAGCAAACTCTTCCAGTCTCCTCTCCTCTGATAATATATGCCCTTCAGTCCCCCTCTCTGCACCTGTTCCAATTTCAATTATTCAACTTCCTTGATTATGAGTGACCAGAATTGTATACGATTCCAGAGGAGGGCTTAACAATGATTCATACAGTGGCATTAATATTTTCTCTATTAAAAATGCCTTGCCTTACACATTGTAGGATTGCATTTGCTTTTTTGGCAGCTGCATAACACTGGTGGCTTCCCTTTATCCTCTAACTGACAAAGGTCAGTCACCCAGATCTCTATCCTCCTTTTTTGCATCCATCTGATGAGCCCCTAGTTTGTAGTAGAAATTATTTTTAGACCCTAAGCACTTGAACTTTGTACTATTGAATTTCATGCCATGTGTGTCACACCAGTCCTCAACGTCATCTGGAACTTCCTGTATAATGTTCCGATCCTCCTCAGTATTGATGATGCCTCCCGACTTTGTATCATCAGAAAATTTCATTAGCATGCTTCTACTTTTTGTGCCCAGGTGATTAATAAAAATATTAAATAAAATTGGTTCCAAAACAATTCCTTGAGGAACTCCACTAGTAACTTCCCTCCAGTCCAATAGTTTACCTTCCAACACAACCTGTGGCCTTCTCCCCATTAACTTGTTCCTTGTCCACCACGCACCTTGTCACCACAACAGTTCTTGTTCTAATTCCCATCACCTTGAATTTAACTAATATTTTCTCATGTGATACCATAGCAAATGTTTTACTAAAGTCCAAGTATACCAGATCTACCTCATTTCCCTTATCTAAAAAAAATCAGGTATTTTCTCTAAGTAGGAAATCAGGTTAGTCTGGCATGGTCCACCTTTGATAAACACATGTTGCATTACATCCCCTAGTTCATTTACCTCCAAGAATTAAATTATTTGTTCTTTCAGAATTTGTTTCAAAGTTTTGCATAAGAGTGATGACTGGTTTACAGGTCTATAATGGCCCAGATCACAGTTTTCCTTTTCTTACATTTAGATCAGACATTAGGTTTTCTACAGTCATATGGTACTACCCCCAAATAGCTAACATTATTAAACATTCTTGCTATTAAACATTAATAATCTCATGTGCTAGTGCTCTCAGAATTCTGGGAGGGAAATTGTCCAGTCCCCTGGATTTGAGCACATAAAGCTTTTTTTTATCCATGACAAATAGCAATGACATGTTAGTTATGGTTGGGAGAGATGGACCACTTTAGCAAAGTTCAGAACCCCTCCGAATTTTGTTCTATCTGTATAACTAATCTTGAAGTTGATATCTAAAATAGCTGGGTACTTTTTTCCTTTTCCCCAATTCTTCCTTCTGCTCCTGACTGGAACCAAAATTGTCAGCATATTAGCAAACTATATTTTCTCACAGCTCCTCTAGGCATACCAAGAGAAAGTGCCAGAAATGTTGAGATAAACACTGTTAATATGAGCTCTGGAGTATAATACTTGGGACTCAAGTGATTTAGGACAGTTCATGTAAAAATCCAAACTTTTGGATGTTTAGCTTTTGAGTTTCACCAAACAGTAGGTCATCATCTACTAACTTTCAAATCAGGTTGAACATGATGCTTTCTACATTTTGACCAAACTGAAATTACTTCAAACTAGAAATGACTTCAAACCAGGAAGGCAGCATTCAAATCCAATTCAAATTTAAGCAAGTTTGGGGGACAAACCAGAACCAATGCTTAGTTGTATAGTTAGATATGGGTGGGATGAGATTAACCCCACAATAGCTAATTAAGTGGTGGTTAGGGCCCTCATTTAGTATATAGGTTACCTGGGTTCAAATCCCTGCTTCTGCCAAATTCCATCCACAGACTTGAACCTGTAATCACCCCACTTGGAATGATTATCGCATTTTTCATAGGATATCATACATGTACCTCTCTAAAGTAGGCATAATTTTTTTCAATCCAAACACAAGAAATGGTAAAATACAGACCTGTACTCTTTAAAAGGAAAAAATAAACTTTCGGTGCATATACACTTGTGTTCTTATACATTTTTGTTCCCAGACCTCAAAGCTGATATAAATATTTATGTTTCAGTATAGTTGTCATATAACTTATTTACTCTTAGAAACAGTGTTTGGTTCTTTGATGCAGTTGTTGCCATGGCATTGTTGTTTAAGGACTACTATGGAATAAATACTTCGTGAGAGGCCACAGTGTGTTAAATCTGCCCTTGGGTGAGAATAATGTATATATCAAGAAGTTTGTCTTTTCCTTCTTCTTTTAAGCTTATTTTCAGTTACTGGCACACTGAAATCATTGAGCCACAGCCTTTTAGCTTGCAGGCATTTTTCTCTTTTGGAGGACACATCCCACATTGCAATGTGAAATCTATCACATATATAATAGTAGCGTAAGTCAATTCTCATGTTCATGATATACTAAAAGGTCTCATGTCACACAAAGTCCATTGTCTACATATATGAGAACAATTAAGTTTGCATGCCGTACTTCAATTTGCCATGTATTGCACTAAGGCAAGGACATTTAAATACATTTATTTGACATTTTTTCTGCATTACTTTTTGGAAGGTCTGATGTCCCCAAATTTAGTTTAGTTCTTTTTTTAAAAGTAGGGCTCCTTGTTCTATTCATATCATGCATACATGTTGGCTCAATGAGGCTGTTATGTGTATAAGTAACACAACATAAGATCATATGTTGCTTCAAATTAGAGTGCCCCTTCAAACCCCAGATGCAATGAAAAAGAATGGGGGTCTGCCAATTTACATTAGCTGAGGATCTTGCTCAACATATTTAATAAAATTATCTCAAATTGCAGACTTTCCATCACAATTCCAGCAACTCTACTTTAAGCACTAAAAATGACTAATTAAATATACTTTTGAACTGAAACCATGGTTGCAATGTAAAAATACTCATTGTAATAGTCAAAATAATTCAGAATAATTTCTGAACATCCAAATCTCAATTTTCAAGTTGGTTGCAATGTTTATTACAGTCCTGATCTTCATTCTAAATAATATTGCTTCCTGGGAACCGAAAACCTAAACTAAATATTTAGCATTTTGAAAGTTTGAACTTAAGTATACTGGAACAGTTGCTGTGATCATTTAGTTATATGCTATTATGTCTGTAAGAAACAGTTATGAAGATGGATAGCGTGGCTTTCATTTTCGGGATGCTTAAGCCTTCCAGAGACCACCAGAAAAATGTTTTATAACATCCTTTATTCCTGGATATATATATTTATATAAAATCATATATATATTAGCCAGTTCACTGGCTTTTGGAAAAATAAAATGAGAGAAATTGTATTTCACTTGTAGTATTAAAAATTGCCCATTTGACATAATATCAAAAATATCTTTATGTCAAGGGTGTAACATTGTAAAGAGTAGCTTTGTGCACTGAAGATTGGGAAGTCAGAATTAATATGATAATATTAAAAATAACCCATATCTCTAGATTAATTGCTGGTCATCGAGAGCAACATTGAGATTAACAGGTTATTTTTGCAGATCTTAGACATTCACTAGGATTTAGAAAGGTCTTCATGTGTACCTCTTTTAGCAGCTTGAGTAATATGAACCATTTGTAGCCTAAATGTATAGTGATCTGGCCACATGATCTGAAGAATTTGTGATCTACACCTACATTGGCAGAGAGATTAGATTACAGTGCTTTTTATAACATGTGGGAGAGGTACAGCTGAACCTAATTATTACTGATTTTGAAAAAAATATATATATTAGAGATCTTTGGGTTTGAAAACTACTTGGCAGTAGAATAATACATTGATGTGAGTCTTTGATTTCTGAACAAAAACAGTCAGAAAAAACTTTCAGATGTGAAAATCTGATAAAGTGATTTTTTAAAAATAGTTGTAGGTGTACTCAAAAAGATTAACTGGAAAAACTATTTTAAGGGTCAAGACATGCATTCAAGATAATTTTACTTAGCACACAGTGCAGATTTATCCCAGTTTTCAAGAAAGATGGTAGGTACAAAACCAGTCATCTTAGATTACCAGAGAGATTAAAAGTATGTTAGACAAATGAGAAAAGTCTTTATAAAAATGGAAGAGCTGGGTAAAGGAAGAAGTGAAGATTAGGATCAATGAATTGTTTGGAGCATGCTGAATAATAGTTAATGCAAAAATATGAGAGGTTTATACCTGAAAACATTAGTAAGAACAATGAATTGTCTTCAAAGTATATTAAAAGAAAGCAGGGAGAAAAGTTACCACAGAACTACCAAAATATCAAGCAGGGGAAATCTTGTCTGAGGATATAAATTTGGCTGAGAAGCTGAGTAAAACTTTCTTGAAGGTGTTCACATTAAAAAATGATGAACATTTCCAAATCACTATGCCATGAGTGTTCACAGAGTTAGGAGATGAAGTCAATGATACAACCCGGTAGTTTTGTGGTCACAAAACTTAAATGTTTAAATCAGAAGAAATTGCTGGACTCAAGTGGTTTATAATCCAGAGCAAAAAAGGGATTGTTAGGAGGAGCTCAGAACCATTTTAACATATATATTTTAGGAATACAGTAATGCCAGATGTTTGGAGTTTAGTTCATGTCTTTAGAAAGGTAAACATTTGAACCAGGAGTCTATCATAAAGAATAATTTTTTAGAATGGATTGACGGGCTAAGTTACACTAATAAATAAGAACTGCTTCTGTTTTTAGAACATGCCAAAAGAAAGTTGGGCTAAATCATGTAGTGGGAGTTATATCCACATATCTGAAGGCAAAATTTGCCCTTCACGTCTCCTGTGTGAATACTTTCATGAATATTTGAGTAATGAACTCCACTAGGGGCTCTGTTATTGCTATTGATTTTACATGGAAGCTGCTCAGATACTATGGTGAAAGGCAACAGTATCAAATCCTTAGACAGATGGGCAGAGAGCGTAATAGCCATACTCTTAATTATCACCAAGAATGACTTCAGAGCCTGAAGCTTGAGCTAAAGAACTAAATTATCTAGATAGAAGCTTCTCTTTATGATTACATCTGTCAGATATCTGTAGGGTAATATGACCACCCAGTCATAGCTTAGCTAAAATATAAGTCCAGACAAAAATTACATTAACATGGAGATAAAGTTGATAACACATATCACAATTGAGGCTAAGGAACATTACAGTGATATTGCAATTGTCCACAAACCGAGTGCTATAAACTCTGAAAATTCAGAGTTAATGATAAATTTAAAACATGTTTAGATATAGAAATGCACACTCAGGGCAATCAAACAACTTTAACTCTGTGTTGTAATGACACCATGTAATAACTATATGGTTAGGATTAAGGCATTTTAGGTGTTTGTGATCCCAGATGAGAAGAACTTGTTTTTTAAAGACACATTAGGTGGCTTTCTTTTTACCCCTCTGTGTCACTTGTGATACAGGAGGGTCATGTAGCAGTGGGAGAGTGTTATATATATATAAGCTCAAGGCTAATTAAGGCATGGTTCCCTGTAGACTAGGGAAGGTGGCTGAGGTTAATTGGAGCACCTGCAGTCAATAAGGCCCTGTTAGGAACCTAATAAAACCCCCCTGCATCAAGCAGACAGAGGAGGAAGAGGAAGGACTGGAGTGTGGAGGTGTGTTGAGAGATTTGGAAGTCCTGAGAATTGGAGTAAGGGAGACCCTGCCCAGCAGGACATGGAGACTCCCTTTCCCCCAGCATCTAAGGATCAAGGGTAACCCCACCTAAGGGGGATGAGGGTAAGAAACCCACAGGGGTTGAGAGGGGCTGGGACTCAGAGTGAGGAGCACATCCAGACCCCTACCCTGCTGCCCTCCTCTACCACCTTCCTGGGCTAGTAGCAGAGCCCTTGGCACCCTAGAGCAGGGGCAAAGTGTGGCATCTTAGCTCCCTGCCAAGAAAAGCGCAGGACCCACCAAACTAAAATTGGCCATCTTGCCACACACTACAGAACAAAGTTAAGGTTGTTTAGTGGATAGGCTATATTCTCAGTATACAACGAAGTAGTCAAATCCCTGCTTTAAGTGCAAAGCTCAGTTCACCTTTAACTATAGATCTGTGACCAATACTTCCAGCATACTACTTCATTCTTTCACCCTTTACTGTGGCCTGGTCTACACTACAGAGTTAGATCAATGTAAGACAGCTTATATCACCCCAATTATGTTTGTCTATACTATTAGGTCCCTCCTACTGATGTAACTAGCTTGCTATCACAGGTTTCAGAGTAGCAGCCGTGTTAGTCTGTATTCGCAAAAAGAAAAGGAGTACTTGTGGCACCTTAGAGACTAACAAATTTATTAGAGCATAAGCTTTCGTGAGCTACAGCTCACTTCAAATGCATCCGATGAAGTGAGCTGTAGCTCACGAAAGCTTATGCTCTAATAAATTTGTTAGTCTCTAAGGTGCCACAAGTACACCTTTTCTTTTAGCTTGCTATGTTGACTTAATTACTCCACTTGTGTGAGAGGTGTAGCACTTAAGTTGATGTAGCTAAGTTGCTACAGTGACTGTAGACACTGCTTTGCTTACGTTGACTTAAATGGCCTCCATGAGGTATCCCACAAGGCTCCATTGTGACTGCTCTAGTCAACATTCACAACTCCACTGCTGAGTATCCAGGTATACAGGAAACAGCCCCTCCCCGTCAAAAGACCGGGAACTTTTGAATTTCCATTTCCTGTTTGCTTGGCATGGAGAGCTCGCCTGCCCAGCTGAGCATGCCAGCTCCATGCTCCAAATGTGCTCCTGCCTGGAGTACACAGGAGATGGTAGATCTCCTGGGTCTGTGGGGAAAAGAGGCTATCCAGGCACAGCTCAGATCACACCATAGAAATATGGACATCTATGAGAAGTTCTCTCTGGGCATGGTGGAGAAGGGCTACCAGAGGGACCCACAGCAGTACCGTGTGAAAGCGAAGGATCTGTGCCAGGTGTATCAGAAAGCAAAGGAGGCTAACAGTCATTCTGGTGCAGCACTGCAGACATGCCACTTTTATAAGGAGTTGCATGCTATACTCTGTGACGACCCCAGGAGCCACGTGGATACTTTGGAGGAGTCAGAGTCACAGGCCACCACAGGCAACACTGCAGAGGAGGTGTTGGATAAGAAAGAGGAGGAGGAGAATGGGAGACAGGCGAGCAGGGGATCCATTGTCCCAGACAGCCAGGATCTGTTTGTAACCCTAGAGCCATTCAGCCAGTCTCAGCACTGCAGCATGGCCGAGCATGATGGCAGGGAAGGAACCTCTGATGAACATGCAGTTTGCATTAATATTGTGGGGGCACATGTTCTCATTTGCTGTTTTTTATTTAACTAACTAGTAGAGGTAGAGTGGCTATCTGCTTCTCATTTCTGAAGAAACTTTCATGGAGGTAGTTTCCAATCCATTGTAGAAAGGCTCTCGGGAGGGCTGCCTTATTTCTTCCACCACACTCGGACTCCGTCCCATCCCACTCCAATATTAATTCAGTAGGCATTATCGCAGTACACAGCATAGCAGCATACAGACCCGGTCTGTACCAGGACATGTGCAGCAGCTGTTCCCTTTCTGCCTCTGTTACCCTCAGGAGCATGATATCAGCTAGGTCACCTAAGGGAGATGGCAGTAGGATTCATTTCAACTGCTTGAACAGCAAACACTAGTGCATGTGTGCCCCACCTCCCCCGGTGATAGCTCACCCCTTCCTGCCCTTCCCAGACTGGGAAGTGGGGAAATGGGGCAAGGGTGCCAGAATCTGGGCGGGGGTATAGCTGCCCACTGTTCAACATGGCCATAGTTTGGGTGGCAGGGGTTGGTGTTGTCCTCCCTCCCCCCACCAAACTACAACTATTTTACAAAGGGGAGGGGGGATGGCCCCGTGGCAATCCCTGTTTGCCACTGGTCCCCCCCCACACACACACACACTTCAGCAGAAGTTCTGGCACCCTTGCTGAACTCTCCACGTCTGAGATAGCAAACCAGTTCAGTTAATACCTTGTAAAAATGAAAATGTTCTGCTTTACACTTGTACTGATTTAGGGGAGTGATTCCTATATAGCAAGTCTGAACTGAACACTAGGCACGCACTGACAAAGATTCCTTTGTGCCTTTCATGTTTTACAGCTGAAAATGTGGTCTTTGACTATCTCTCCATACTATCAAAGAAGCTCTCCCAAATAAAACAAAGATGAAAGAGAATGTGTGATGACATGTTTAATGAGAGAATGCACACCTCTGGAACAGTGGACACTGATTAGAGGGTCTGGAGGATTGCTTGCTTGCTCAGAAACAAATGGACATGGGAATTATCAGTGGGACAAACACTCAGGAGAATGAGTGTGGCACACAGCAGAAGATGATGGGGATTCTGAAGGAACAAACGGACATATTGAAACATCTGATTGATGCCTTATTTCTTCCACCACACTCGGACTCCGTACCATCCCACTCCAGTATTAATTCGGTGGGCACTGATGCTCAACTCCCTCTACATCCCCTGCAGAACAGCAGTCCAGCATCACCGTACCCCCTCCCCCCCACACACATTCCACTAGGTGTGTGGGAGGCAATGCAATATCCCTTTCACTCAACCCCAGGAGGACAGTGGACAGAATCACAGCTGCACATATTCTGATGTGTGACGGGCAAGGCGACTGTGTTTTTTAAACAGAAAATGAATGCTTTACCCATCCCAATTGTATTCTCCTCTACTTCTAACGGTTACTTCTGTGTCACATATTTTTGTTTCTATATCTGTGTGCAATAAAATGTACTTCTTTAAACTTAAATCTTTATTACATCAATGCACAGGGAGAAAAGGGAGGGATAGGAAAACTGAGGCATGGAGGGGGATGTAAATTAGGTCACACAGAGCCAGAGCTGTGGATAGAACCCAGGAGTCCTGGCTCCCATCTCCTTTCCTCTCTATGCAGGAGCCCACACTCCCCTGACTCACATCAGTCTCTGTGGTGACCCTGTGAGGAATGAACTGGTGGGTCTCATCTCATTACCTGGGCTCCCCACGCAACAGGAGAAGACAAGCACTGAGCATCCAGGGACCCCAAGGCAACAGGATGCAGTGCCATAGTGCAGTTCCACCCCCAGCTCACATTGCAGAGGGGACAGACACTTATCCAGATGTGGCAAAGTGTGGGATCTAGTGGTTCAAGCAGGTGGGGGCTGTTGGAGACAGGACTTCTTGGTTGTCATTATGCAAGTATGGGATGATAAGCAGCGGCTGCAGAGCTGTCTAGTGGTTGTAGCCGGTGGGGGCTGGGAGTCATTTTCAGAGAAAAGGAAGAGGTGGATTTCCAAGGTGACATTACTATACACACAGCAGTCACAGCCAGATTCACACTATTGGCAGACACAACGCAGAAAAGCAATGCACATTACTATGGGTCATTAATAAATGGGTTTTCAAAGCCTCCCTGAGCCACATTGCTCCCCCCTGAGCTCCTCTTCTAGCTCTGGTGTCTGGCTGCTCAAAATTAGGAGACAGCCTAGATACCTCCATGCCCCACCCCTGTGGAAACTTCTATCCCTTTGCTTCACAGATATTATGAAGCACACAGCAGGCAGCTATAACCATGGGGATATTTTTTTCACTGAGGTCTAACCAAGTGAGCAAATTGCAGTAATGACTCTTCAAGTGGCCAAATTCAACCGGACATTCAGTTGTCATTCTGCACTTGCTGAGCCTATTGTTGAAGCACTCTTGCTCTTGGCCAGGTGTCCAGGGTACAGCATCATGATCCATGGAAATAAGAGGTAGGCTGGATCTTCCAGGATCACTACTGGCATTTCAACCTCTCCAATGGTGATTTTGTGGTCCAGAAAGAAAATCCCTACTAGCAGCTGTCTGAACAAGCCTGTGTTCTTAAAGATATGTGCATTGTACACCTTCTCAGACCATCCCGTATTGATGTCAGCAAAACACTCTTGAGATCCACCTGTGCTTGCTACACGATAGCAAATAGCCCTTTCTATTTATGCACTGGGTGGCAAAGTAGTCTGATGCCAAGATAGGGATATGCGTGCCATCTATCACCTCACGAGTTAGGGGATTCCATTGTGGCAAAACCATCCAGTGTGACCTGCATATTGCCCAGAGTCACAACCCTTCTTAGCAGAATGCGATTAATGGCCCTGCACACCTGGATCACAGCAACCCCCAGTGGATTTCCTGACTCCAAACTGATTCCTGCTTGACTGGTAGCAGTCTGGTGATGCAAGCATCCACACAGCAATCACCACTTGTTTCTCCACTGTCAGAGCAGATCTCAGTTTAGTGTTGTTGTACTGCAGGGCTGGGGCAAGCCTGCACATAGTTCTAGAAAAGTGGCTTTCAACATGCAAAAGTTATGCAGCTGCTGCTCATCATCCCATATCTGCATAATGATGCAATCCATTCAGTCAGTGCTTGTTTCTCAGGATCAGAACTGGCACTGCACCACGTTCAGCTGCTCTGCGACAGCCAACAGAAACAAGGAATTGTTTTGTTCCATGGCTTCCAGCAGGGCTGTGTGAAGAAAGTTGCTATGTTCTGCATGGCGATTCCTTTCGTTGGCTCTGGAAATACTATAGGATAATGTGCGTGAAGTTTGCGGTGCTCACCACAATAGTGAAAAGCTATGTGGGGTCCATGCTCCTCTACAGATAGTGGATTCATCGGCTTGCTAGGCTTTTGGGGGTAAAAAGGCACAGAATATTGTGAGATTGAGATGAAGTTGGGGAGGGAGAAAAGTGACTCATGGGACATTCAAGCCATGTTGCTAGTTACCCCTGTGAGAATGTTTTGCTCCCCATGAGGCACTGCAAGAACTTCCCTGTGGCAAGTTGCACTATGGGATAGATACCCACAGGGCACTGCTCTCTGCATCGATGCAAGCGCTGTCAGTAAGGATGTGCTCCACCAACAGAAGGAGTGTGGTGTGGCCATGCACAATCAACTTAATTACTGCAGTGGCTATATGTCGACTTAATTTAAGTCGATTTATGTTGATAGTGTAGACATGCCCTCATAAATCAATCCCTCCAGCACTCTGGTAATTTTTGCAACTCTTATCTGAATTCTTGTTTTATTTTGTCAATATCTTTTTGGTAATGAGTTGCCCAGAACTGAACACAGAAGTTCTCAGAACTGAAAGCAAAATATATTGGACATCAGTCATACTACAGGATATAGTTGAGATTTGAAATTGAATTATAATGATTCTTGCTCACATACACAGTTATAATGGTTGTTAGATTTGGAATGGGAAGAAGTTTCTACCCCCTCAGGACATACTTGTAGGGAAAATAGGTGGGTTTGCATTCCTTTGATGCACTGGGTAGGGATCATTCATTACAGTAGGTGGGCATATCACACACTATCACTTTCCTTCAGTTGCCAGGACCTTACATTGCTTAATCTGAGACTTTTCCATTCTTTTTCTTCTACATTTCTTGGTCATCTGTATCTCAATGTAGAAAAATAAATGCCTCTATTTCAATGTTTACTACATTAGAATTCAGCACTCACAGCAGTTACAGATGGGAAAAAATAATGATCATCTATGGAATTTCATATTCGGAATGAGACCACTGAAAACCAGTCCAAACTTCACAAATTATTCAAACTGTTGGAACTTTCTTTATACAATTTCATTTGACTTGTAAGAATGAAAAAGTAATATGATTATAATTATGATAGAAGAGTCATGCACACTACTACAGCAGATAAAGGAGCATAACGTTGTACAATGATGCAACTACAGTAATTGGTCTGTTCAGTCTGGGTTTAGTTTAAAATGGCAATTATTTTCTGAATGTGTGATTTAAGTTTCTCAAGCTATATTATAGTCCTAAATGATTCAGGACTAGAAAGATGCACTATTGCTGTCTGTTCATTGGGGTGTGTTATCATTAAACCTGTCATGGAGGACATAGGCATGGAAACTAGGGGTGTGGGAGGTGCTGCAGCACCCCCAGGTTTTATGGGGCTTCACTCCTGGCCCCGTTAGTGGGCTGCACTCCAGGACCTGAACCCGGGGCCCCAGCTGTTGGCCCCAACCTCGGCCCCTTTACCCCTATCCAGATCCTCCTCCTGAAGATATGGCCCTGCTCCCAGCCTCAGCTCTGGAGGAGGTGCATACATGGGTAAAGGGGCTGGCTTTCAGCACCCCCACTATTAAAAATGTTCCAGCACCACTGATGGAGGATAAAAAAACACATATAAGAGCATTTTTACATTTACATGGTTGGGTTCATTATACTGCAAAGCAGGTGTTCTCAATTCCCCCTTTTGCACTCAGTGGACTCAGAGACAAACTGATTATTGCTTCCTTCTCAAAATGTTTCATTCTCTGGATTATGAGAAAGTGCTCTGCAAACCACAATTTGTAAACAACAGCTGTAAGTTGTTCAAGAAGTTACCATAGACAATAAAGGGGAAGGGATGCAGAACAGGATAAGTAAAAAACACATCAGAGATCTTCCAAATAATTTGAATGAATTCAAATCAGTGAGGCCAGATGCTATTTATCTGAGGGTACTGAAAGAATTAGCTAAAAAAACCTTGGAGCCACTGGTAATAATATTTACAAACTCATGGATGACAGAAGAGTTCCCAGAAGACTGGAAAAGGGCTAACATAGTGCCCATCTTTAAAAATGGGAAAAAGGAGAAGTCGGAGAACTATAGACCAGTCAGCCTGAGTTCGACACCTGGGAAGCATGTCCCTGTGCCCCGCCTCTTCCCGCAGCTCCCATTGGCCAGGCAGGGCTGTGCCTGTGGATGGTCAATGTCTGCAAAATGTCTTGCAGCCCTCAATCAGCATACCTTGATGGGTCTCATGCAGCCTGCAGTTCACAGGTTGCCCACCACCATACTGGAGCAATGTATAAAACATTTAATTTGCAAATACCTGGAGGATGAAGGGTAATCACTAGCAACCAGCATGGATTTACCAAGAACAAATCATGGCAAACCAGCTTGTTAGGGTAACTAATTTGGTGGATGTGGGAAAGCAGTGGACATAATATACCTGGATAATAAACCTGTCAGGTTTTTGACACAGTCCCATATATCATTCTGATAAGTAAATTGGAGAAATGTGGCCTCAACAGAACTACCATTAAGTGAATACATAACTGGTAAATAACTGGAAACAAAGAGTAACTTAATGAAATGATGTTGGATGTTGGGAGGCAGGTCTCAAGTGGGGTTCCACAAGGATCTGTTCTGGATCCCGTGTTTTTTAACATCTTTATTAATGACCTCAATGTAGGTATTAAGAGCATATTGATTAAGTTTGCAGATGACACAAAGTGTGTGTGTGGGGGGATACCAATACTTGGGGGGGATAAAGCTAAAATTCAGAGGAGTCTTGATAAATTGGAGAACTGGGCTATAAAAACAATATGAAATTCAGCAAAGACAAATGTAAGGTTCTATAATTATGGAAGAAAAAACAAATACAGAATGGGGAAAAACTGAGCAGCACAGCTGAGAAGGTTCTGGCAGTTGTCTTGGATCACAGCCTCAACCTGAGTCAGAAATGCAATGCTGTTGCAAAACAAGGAAATGCAATTTTAGGTTGCACTAAAAGAGGCACAGCATGCAATAGTACCAGTACACTCAATACTGGTTAAGCCTCAGCTGGAGAATTGTGTACAATTTTGGTCACCAATGTATAGAAAGGATGAAGAGAAACTGGACAGAATCCAGAGGCGAATAACAAAGATGATCAAAGGGATGGAATGGAAGCCTTATGGGCAAAGGTTGAAGGAACTGGGTATGTTTCCAGTTTAATTTGGTAAAGAGGAGATTAATGGGGGGATGTGATAGCAGTCTTTAGATACTTAAACGGTTGCCATAAAAAAGATGGAGAAAAGTTGTTCTCTTTTCTCACAGAGGGCAGGACAGGAGGCAATGGGTTCAAACTACAGCAGAGCAGATTTAGATTAAATTTCAGGAAAAACTTCCTAACTGTAGGAAGTAAAAAACTGTAGGACAATGGAAAAGGCTGCCTTGGGAGGTTGTGGAAGCTTCTTCATTGGAGGTTTTCAAAAGGAGGCTGGATTGCCATCTGTCTTGGATGGTTTAGACACAACAGATCCTGCATCTTGGCAGGGGGTTAAACTAGATGACCTTTGTAGTTCCTTCTAACACTATGATTCTAGGAAATGGTTATATTTAAAGCTGGGAACGCTATTCAGAAGGACTAATGTATTCAATAAATTTCACTACATTTCCACCCTCGTTCTATTCTATATAACTTACTTACTACAGTGATGAGCATAGGAGCTGACTCCATGGGTGCTCTGGGGCTGAAGCACCCACAGAAAAAAAAAGTGGGTGCTCAGCACCAACCAGCCACAGCTGTTTGGCATATGGGAGAAAGGCTTGGGGAAGGGCCGGAAAGCAGCGAGCAAGTGGGGGCCTTGGGAAGGGGGTGGAGCGAGGGCAAGGCATTGGGGGAGAGGTTGGAATGGGAACAGGGCGATGGGGAAGAGTAGGGGTGGAGCATCCCCAGGGGAAAGAAAAATTCAGCACCTATGGTGATAAGCACAGTCATAAGTATTTGAAAGCCTTCTAGTAGTGCATTAGATGACACAACTAACACTTCTCATGTGTGGTTCACCCTTTCTTTCTTCTTCTCCCTATGGGGAGAATGAGAATTGTATATGTAGATAGTGTTTTGTTTTTGTAAGGTTTCAGTGTTGAGCTGTTGTTTTTAAAATGTGCATGTTGCTATGTGTTTATGTTAGAGAAGGCAAGGTCAAAGAAGGTTGAAGCAGAAAGTTACCTATCCCATCTCAACCCACTTGATTTTGAGGTGGAGTAGTATCCCCTTTGCCTACTCTTGCCTGTGTGCCCTGACCTCCAAACGGGGCAAGTCCAGATTAATTTTACTAGGAATCAGGCCCTTGTGCAGCTGTGTGGAGCAAACTGACTAGTAAGATCTTACTTAGCTGCTTTGTTAAACAGGTGTTTTAAGAACGGAAACTTTTGTTTGTCTTTTTTCCTGAATTAGAAAAATCAGAGTTGTTAATGGCAGCCTATAACGAACTATGTCCTCATCAAATCACTGTGCTAACCAAAAGACCTGCATTCCAAATGTTTTCACTTGATTTAAGATATAAAGGATACATAAAAATGGCAAAGAGAATCCTCAAAACTCAATGTCAAATTGCTAAAAAAATCTAATATTATAAATCCAAAAAGATTTCAGTGTGTTTTGTGAGACAAAGCATGAAAAGGAAAAAGATACCAAAGGTACTACATGAGTTTTGATACTGATGGGCTATATTTCAGAGAGCTAACCAGACCGTGAACACTAGTAGCAGCCTTAAAAGTCCCAGTCAGAGGAAATGTTCCAAGAGGCTCTACAGAGATCAATATTTGAAACAGGTCCTATATTATTGATGATTTACACAACTGACCCAGACAGAGAGACGAACTATACAGTTGTTAAATTTGTTCATGGTAGAACAGAGTAACCAGCAATTTGAACTCTGAAAAACTGGATTGTTAATACATAAGGCATGAATCTTGGGAATTGACACTTTACAGGAAGAGTTTACGACTTCAGTTTAATAGTCTACAAGTCTCTAAATATTTCCAGGCAACCCTGAAGGAATGGGCAGACATTACAAAATCAAGCAACATTTTAAAATGTGTATCTAGTTGTGGAAATAGAAAGGAGGTCCTGGTAACTTAAATGAGATCAGGAAAATGGTAATCAGACTTTCTGCTTTCATTTGCTATGTTTTTTTCTAATGACCCAAATTTCACTCCAGTTTACTATCATTCACCCTATATTGAGGAACATAGATCAACCTTTGCCAAGGTACAATATCCAAAACTTTTTGGAAAACTGTATTGATTGTCATAACTTTTGCCTCCAAACTCTACTATGTAGGCAAAGAACTAGAGCAAATTTATCAAGGGTGACTTTTTTCCCCATCTCTTGCGACTACAGTGAAGGGCACAGAATTAAGAATTTAAATAAATAGAAATATAGAAGGTACATACCACAAATAAATCTGTAGCCTAACTATATGTGGAATGAGAATGAACTGTGATTTTACTTTTGATGGACTTAAGTGACAGAAAATATTCTTACCATTGCTGGAAAGGGAGATATGGGTGCAAAGCAGCCAGAAACCCAGAAGAAGTGATCACTTTGGAGTCCATCTGCATAGAGGGAAAACCATGGGTTGCAGTTCTGTGCAGATCCCTTCTGGCCCCTATACAGGGCATGGGGTCAGCCAGGCATAAAAGACATGGCTGGTTTACCCCTACTAGAACACAAGAGAATCTGGATGCTAAAATTTAATGGGCAGAAAATGTATGTACCCAGACCCTAGCAAAGTGGAATCTCTTCTCTTTGCTTAGCCCTGGTCTACACTACAGGGTTAGGTTGAATTTAGCCACGATAGGTCAATTTTAAAATGAATGAATCTACACAATCAACCCCATTCCGTCAAACTAAAGGGCTCTTAAAATCAACTTCTGTACTTCTCCCTGGCGAGGGGAGTAGCGCTAAAATCAACCTTGCTGGGTTGAATTTGGGGTAGTGCAGACACAATTCGATGGTATTCACCTCCGGGAGCTATCCCAGAGTGCTCCAATGTGACCACTATGGACAGCACTTTGAAATCCGATGCATTAGCGAGTGTGACGGGGCAAGGCCAGATGGCTATAGAAAAGTAGTGGGAGATAGATATATTAGCTCCAGGCTAAACAAATCCCTGGTACCAGGTTAAGTGAAATGGAAGTTGCTCCAGGTCAATTAAGACACCTGGGGCCAATTAAGAACTTTCCAGAAGGCAGGGAGAATGCTAGGTTGATTGGGACACCTTAAGCCAATCAGGGGCTAGCTGAAACTAGTTAAAAGCCTCCCAATCAGTCAGGTGGGTGTGCATGTCAGGAGCTGTGGGAAGAAGTTGCGCTGTTGGAGAGGTTGAGTAGTACACTCCATATCAGGTACAAGGAAGGAGGCCCTGAGGTAAGGAAGAAATGGAGCTTGAGGAAGTGAGGGCTGCTGTGGGGGAAGTAGCCCAGGGAATTGTACATGTCATGTTTCTAAAAGGTCAGCTACCATAGCTGATACTATTAGGGTCCCTGGGCTGGAGCCTGGAGTAGAGGGTGGGCCCGGGCTCCCTCCCCCCCCCCCACCTTTGCCCCTTGTTTAATCACGGAGACTGGGAGACAACAGAGACTGTGAAGGAAGGATAACTTCTCCTCACCACCCTTGCTGGCTTATGATGTAAATGGCTCAGTAGACTGTGACCCTTGTCTCTAGAGAAAGAAGGGTTAAGTGGAGGGTCACAGTGAGCCTCTGAGGCTAGCGAAATCCACCAGGAAACACGGGACCCACAGAGGCAAGGACAGAGCTTTGTCACACCAGGCACACAGTAAAATCCCCGAGAAATTCTGAATTTCATTTCCTGTTTGGTTAGCGTGGCGAGCTCAGCAGCACAGGTGACCATGCAGTCCCCCCAGATTCGCATATGAGCTCCATCATGAACCGAAAGGGAGACACTGGATCTGATTGCTTTATGGGGAAAAGAATTTGTGCAGGCCGAACTCCATTCAAAAAGAAGAAATGCTAATATATATGCCATCATTGCACAGGGCATGGTGGAGAAAGGCTACAACAGGGACACACAGCAGTGCCGGGTGAAAGTTAAGGAGCCCAAGCAAGCCTACCAAAAGACAAAGGAGGCAAACGATCGCTCCAGGTCAGAGCCCCATACATGCTGCTTCTATGATCAGCTGCATGGCATTCTAGGGCGGGACTGTACCATTACCCCACCACTGTCCATGGACACCTGTAAGGGGAGAGTCTCACGCAACAGGGAGGAAGATTTTGTGGATGAGGAAGAGAAGGAGGAGGAGGAGAATGCACAGCAGGCAAGCAATGAATCTGTTCTCCCTGATAGCCAGGACCTTTTCATCACCGTGGAGCTAATACCCTCCCAAGGCAGGATCCCCTACCCTGAAGCTGGAGAAGGCACCTCTGGTGACTGCACATTTGCAACTACAGTACAGGGTTTAAAAGCAAAAGTGTTTAATGTTTGATTTGCCCTGAAGAATTTGGCTGCATTAGCGGCCAGTACAGCTACTGAAAAAGTCTGTTAACATGTCTAGGGATGGTGCCGGAATTCTTCAGGGACATCTCCCTGAAGCTCTCCTGGAGGTACTCTGAAAGCCTTTGCAGAAGGTTTGTGGGGAGGGCTGCCTTATTTCGTCCTCCATGGTAGGACACTTTACTATGCCAAGCCAGTAGCAAGTAGTCTGGAATCATTGCAGCACAAAGCATGGCAGTGAATGGTCCTGGGTTTTGGTGACATTCAAGCAATATTCAGTCTTTATCTTTCTGTGTTAACCTCAGGAGAGTGATATCATTTATGATCACCTGGTTGAAATAGGGGAATTTTTGTAAGGGAACAGTAAAAGGACCCCGTTCAGGCTTGGTTGCTTGCGCTTGGCTAAAAGGGATCATCCCGGAGAATAGCCATGCGGTGGGGTGGGGAGAGGTGTGTGCTGCACATCCACCCGAAAACCGCAGCCCCTTTGGTGAAACCCAGCTGGCATTGCTTGCTATGGGAGAGGATGGTGCTGCAGTTTGAAACCATTCCCACATGTTATGAAGGTGGAAGAAGCCAACCCCATATACTAAAAGGCTTACCATGGCTGCCTGGAAACCGAATTTTGTTGCCCAGCGATGTGTAATGTGTCACCATACTGGCAGGCGCTCAATATAAAAGGCAAAATGCGATCTTGTACCTAAAGCACATGTGCTGTCTGCTGTGAATTGCTTGATTCACTGTGAAAGAGTCTCTCTTTTGTTCTCAGAAATGTATCATCTTAAATTTTACTCTCCCTTTTTATCTCCCCCCAGATGCAAATGTTTCTATGTTCCATCATCTCTGCCCCTGAGGTTATTGCAGATTAGAAGGCAAAAAAACCCGCACTCGCAATGACATGTTTTCCAAGCTCATGCAGTCCTCCCACACTGATAGGGCACAGCTGAATGCATGGAGGCATTCAGTGGCAGAGGCCAGGAAACCATTAAGTGAGCATGAAGAGCAGAGGCCTGAGGCAATGCTGAGGCTAATGGGGGAGCAAATGGACATGATGAAGTGTCTGTTAGAACTGCAGGAATGCCAACAAGAGCAGAGACCCCCCTCCTCTTTCCTCCCCACTGCATCCATTATATAACTGCCTGCCCTCCTCTCCAAGTTCCATATCCTCCTCACTCAGACGCCCAAGAATGCTGCGGGGGAGGCTCTGGGCACCTAGTCACTGCACTCCAGAAGATGGCTCAAGCAACAGAAGGCTGTCATTCAAACAGTTTTGATTTGTAGTGTGGCTACAATAAGCAATGTGGCCTTCTCCTTTCCTCCTCCCACACCCTACCACACCAGGGCTACCTTGTCAGTTATCTCACTTTTTTTATTAATAAAGAAAAAATGCATGGTTTCAAAACAATAGTTACTTTCTTTCCTTTTCAGAGTAGCAGCCATGTTAGTCTGTATTCGCAAAAAGAAAAGGAGTACTTGTGGCACCTTAGAGTCTAACAAATTTATTTGAGCATAAGCTTTAGTGAGCTACAGCTCACTTCATCCGATGCATCCGATGAAGTGAGCTGTAGTTCACGAAAACTTATGCTCAAATAAATTTGTTAGTCTCTAAGGTTCCACAAGTACTCCTTTTCTTTCTTTCCTTTGCCAACTGTGATTGAAGGGGAGAGGGTGGCTGGTTTACAGGGAATTAAAATCAACAAAGGGCGGGGGGTTTCAGCAAGGAGAAACATACACAGCTGTCACACTGTAGCCTGGCCAGTTATGACACTGGTTTTCAAAGCCTCTCTGATGCGCAGCGCGCCTAGCTGTGCTCTTCTAATCGCCCTGGTTTCTGGCTGCTCAAAATCGGCCACCAGGTGATTTGCCTCAACCTCCCACCCCACCATAAACGTCTCCCTCTTACTCTCATAGATATTATGGTGCACACAACAAGCAGCAATAACAATGGGAATGTTGGTTGCGCTGAGGTCTAACCGAGTCAGCAAACTTCGCCAGCAATCTTTTAAATGTCCAAATGCACATTCTACCACCATTCTGCACTTGCTCAGCCTATAGTTGAATGGCTCCTTACTACTGTCCAGGCTGCCTGTGTACGGATTCATGAGCCATGGGAGCAAGGTGAAGGCTGGGTCCCCAAGGATAACTATAGGCATTTCAACATCCCCAATGGTAATTTTCTGGTATGGGAAATAAGTCCCTTCTTGCAAATGCTCAAACAGCCCTGAGTTCCTAAAGATGCAAGCGGCATGCAACTTTCCCAGCCATCCCACATTGATGTCGGCGAAGTGTCCCTTGTGATCCACCAGTGCTTGCAGCACCATTGAGAAGTACCCCTTGTGGTTTAAATACTGGTTGGCAAGGTGGTCTAGTGCCAAGATAGGGATATGAGTTCCGTCTATCGCCCCACCACAGTTAGGGAACCCCATTGCAGCAAAGCCATTCACTATGACCTGCACGTTTCCCAGAGTCACTACCCTTGATAGCAGAACGTCAGTGATTGCATTAGCTACTTGGATCACAGCAGTCCCCACAGTAGACTTGCCCACTCCAAATTGATTCCCAACTGACCGGTAGCAGTGAGGCGTTGCAAGCTTCCACAGAGCTATTACCACTCGCTTCTCAACTGTCAGGGCAGCTCTCATCTTGGTATTCCTGTGCTTCAGTGTGGGGGAAAGCAACTCACAAAGTTCAAGGAAAGTGGCCTTATGCATGTGAAAGTTTCGTAGCCACTGTGAATCATCCCATACCTGCAACACTATGCAGTCCCACCAGTTTGTGCTTGTTTGATGGGTCCAGAATCGGTGTTCCATTGTATCAATCAGCCCCACTGCCGCCATGATGTCCCAATTGCCACAGCCCGTGCTTTCAGGAATGTCTGTGTCCATGTCACAATCCTCCTCATGCTGGTGTCTCTTACCCTGTTTCTGCACATACTCCAGGCTAATGCGCAAGGTGTTTACAATGCTCACAACAGCAGCGGTGAGCTAAGTGGGCTCCATGCTTGCTGTGGTATGATGTTTGCACGGGTAACCCAGGAAAAAAGGTGCAAAACGATTGTCTGCTGTTGCTTTCACAGAGGGAAGGAGGGAGGGAAGGGCGACTGATGACATGTTCCCAAAACCACCCTCAACAATGTTTTTGCCCCATCAGGCATTAACCCAAAACTCCAATGGGCAGCGGAGACTGCGGTAACTGTGGGATAGCTACCCACAGTGCACCGCTCCATAAGTCGATGCTAGCTATGGTATTGAGGACACACTCCACCGATTTAATGCACTTAGTGGGGACATACACAATTGGCTGTATAAAATTGATTTCAAAAAATTGACTTCTATAAAATCGCCCTTATTTTGTAGTGTTGCCATACCCTTAGATATCATAGTAATAGGCACATTTAAAATCCTTACACTGATTAGATTAGAAACTGGGTTTTGCTATCTATGCTTTTAGCTGATTTAGTTGGTTTCCTATAGTGGTACTCATCCTAGCATAGATGGCTAGGATTCTGAAAGGAGCCTAAGGCAGTTAAGTGCCCAAACCCTAATAAATTTCAATAGTATTTGGGTGTCTAACTCCCTTACTTCCTTTGAAAATCCTACCCTAAATTCTGAACAAGTGAACATGAGCTGCATGCAACTGTCCATAGTGGACTTAATGGCATGTTCTGCACCCATCTTTAAAGGCTGAAGAAACCTATGCTTGTTTTTATTAAGCTTAGTTTTTAACACCTTGGTTAAAGTGAGAAAGCTTGAGGAAGTAGGTGGATCTTCCAGGATACTCTGAAGTTGGCCAGAATTTGGGACCGTGTTTTACAGATGAACACCCTGGACCAAGAACCCTTTTTTCTTCACCTCTTATTTATTTCATCTTGAGTTTTGTTTACTTCATTTTCATAGAGAAGACAACCGTTATTACAGGTCAAGGGTACATACCTGGGTCCAAATCTGTTGATGTTTTTAATATCAGGACCAAAGCCTAGAATTGGCACCAGAGGAAAACTGGGAGTCAATGGAGGATATGGATTGAAGACATTACATGTTCTGGGTGGCTTAATGCATAAGAAAAGGAGGTGCACCGCTGCATTCTGTAGAAGCATAGGCAGAGGAATTACCGTCGTAAAGGATAGATTACTGTAGACGAGTCCAAGAAAAAAAGGTTAAGTCTCCTAAGAAGCTGAAAGTGGAAGAGACCATTTCTATTTCTACCTGATTTTCCAAGGTTAGGGATGGCCCTAGCAGGACACCTACGCTTTGCACCATTTTGGCAAATGGAGGGCATATGACCTCAGTGGGAGGAGATTTCAGTGTTTCATCCAGTTCCTCAAAACATTGGCTCTTTCCCACTAGCATAAATACAGTTTTATCAGGATTCAGTTTTCTAAACAAAAGAGGTGATGTATTAATAGCTTGCAAAAATCAAGGAAAATAGAAAGGAAAAAATATACCAGCAGCAGTTGACAGTTTGGAATATGCTGAGAAACTTTTGGAAATACTGAATAAATAACACAAAACACCAGGCCTGTCTGTCTGATAGAATCTAGAGCTGAGTGAGTAATTAATTTTGAATTTCCCCAAAGTTTATGCACAGTTCTATGTAGGCTCTCACCATTGGTGCATAGAGGGAATGTCACTTATGTAGTCTGGGATATGAAGAGTTTGCATACCACTTTCTGACTTTCTATGAATATATTGTTTCTGTGATTGCTTTAAAATACAGCTGATCCTATTTTTGTAGGATTTATGTGTCCCAAAACGATATACAATGAACCTTAAATCTTAAACCCTACTATTCATAATACTTTGCAAACTATGATTGTATACTTTGTCTTGACTGGAATGGCACAGGGACAAGTACTGTATCCCTGAAGTTCTGTTCTTTAAGCTTCCTTTCTTCTAAAGAAGAGTACATTTAGGTCGTGTATTGAAATAACAACTACATTTTTCAATCTGTAAGAGCAGAGGAAAACCTGCTTGGAAATCAAACTCACTTTTTAAAAAACAAAAGAAAAATTGCCAAACTTACAAGCTTCAGAGCTACAATCAATGGGGAATTCCAAAGTTATTTTCTTTTTTAAATGGGAATAGTAAGAAATGAGGACAGATACTGGAACAGCTGAAGCCTGACCAGAAGTCGGTGGGGCCTGATGACAGCCTTAGGGGCAGGACTTGTCACACTCAGGGAATGTCATATATTTAGGCTTGGCAGAATTGGTTTATATATATATATATATATATAAATGCTAAAAAATAATTGATATTATCAGTCATTATATATATAAAATTGACTGATAATATCAATTATTTTTTAGCATTTTTTTCATTTTCATTGATTTATTTTTTTCTGAGAAATTATAAGGGAGTCAGACAATTCTTATTTAATACAGTAGATACTGAGATTTTAAAAGTTTTATAACTATTATAACAAATTGTCAACATCCCACATTGAAATATACAAAGCAAATAGCCTTAAATCAAAGAAGTTCTCAAACTGAATTTTTCGTTCTTTGTCTGTCTGTAAATTTTGATTATTATTGATGAAAATGTTTTTCATCAGTTTGTGCAAGTGTGGTGAAATAGACCCTTCCTGATAAAAATGTATATTACATGTAGGCAGGCCCTCTCAGAGGTCTGGAGAGGCCAGGCCATTTCCAGCTTTTGAGGCCCCTAGCCATAATAAAAATTAAAAAATGACGACACATGAAAACAACATAAGGCACCAAAATGAGGCATTAAAATGTAACAGTTATCTACCTTTCAATACGCACTTGGTCCAGCACCAGCCACTAGTAGTGGTTTGTATATATAATCAGCTGATCTAAAAGGACACATTCATCATGGTCTAATCTTGTTCCATCAAAACCAGTATATTTTATTAATATTTATGAATATTTTAACTCTTTAATATGACAAAATCTATATCAGTTAACAAAAAAATATGTCTTTTACCAAATCACATCTCTTATTTGCTTAAATTTGCAGCTCTAAGCTGAGGGAGAGTGTCACATTTTGGTTCGATAGGGATGCGCATAAAAACAAGTTGCAAAGCTTATCAAATTCCAAAAAAGTAACAAAAACAACAAGAAGTCCAATGGCAACTTAAAGACTAAAAATGCCCACTTCTTGCATCTGAAGAAGTGGGAGGGTTTAACCCACGAAAGCTTATGGCCAAATAAATCTGTTAGTCTTTAAGGTGCCACCGGATGCCTTGTTGTTTTTGTGGATACAGACTAACACAGCTACCTCTCTGATACTTGGCATCAAAAAATTAACAAGTGTCTAAATCTGAGGTCCTCTTTGAGCTTGAGGCCCAGGCCAAATGGCCCTCCTGGCCCCCACTCTGATTGGCCCTGCATGCAGGTCCCTGTGTATTCTGAAGAAGGTAGTCATGGTGGACCTAAATTGTGTGACTCAGCACAACTGGCAGCACTCATTTTAGAAGGGGAATTGAAATTCATGCAGCTGTGTAAAACTAATGGGAAAACAAAATTTCAAAACTAGAGATTTTTTTAATTCAATATTCAAATTAATAACACACAATGCTTGCACAGAAATGTCTATGTACCACAAGATTTAATTCTGAGACTGATACTTTAACACAGTTTTCCTGATACTTTACTTAAATTTTAGATAGATAGATAGCGGATCTTAAACATAAAAAAGAAGCTTACAAGAAGTGGAAGGTTGGACATATGACCAGGGAAGAGTATAAAAATATTGCTCGGGCATGTAGGAAAGATATCAGGAGGGCCAAATCGCACCTGGAGCTGCAGCTAGCAAGAGATGTCAAGAGTAACAAGAAGGGTTTCTTCAGGTATGTTGGCAACAAGAAGAAAGCCAAGGAAAGTGTGGGCCCCTTACTGAATGAGGGAGGCAAGCTAGTGACAGAGGATGTGGAAAAAGCTAATGTACTCAATGCTTTTTTTGCCTCTGTTTTCACTAACAAGGTCAGCTCCCAGACTGCTGTGCTGGGCATCACAAAATGGGGAAGAGATGGCCAGCCCTCTGTAGAGATAGAGGTGGTTAGGGACTATTTAGAAAAGCTGGACGTGCACAAGTCCATGGGGCCGGACGAATTGCATCCGAGAGTGCTGAGGGAATTGGCGGCTGTGATTGCAGAGCCCTTGGCCATTATCTTTGAAAACTCGTGGCGAACGGGGGAAGTCCCGGATGACTGGAAAAAGGCTAATGTAGTGCCCATCTTTAAAAAAGGGAAGAAGGAGGATCCTGGGAACTACAGGCCGGTCAGCCTCACCTCAGTCCCTGGAAAAATCATGGAGCAGGTCCTCAAAGAATCAATCCTGAAGCACTTAGAGGAGAGGAAAGTGATCAGGAACAGTCAGCATGGATTCACCAAGGGAAGGTCATGCCTGACTAATCTAATCGCCTTTTATGATGAGATTACTGGTTCTGTGAATGAAGGGAAAGCAGTGGATGTATTGTTTCTTGACTTTAGCAAAGCTTTTGACACGGTCTCCCACAGCATTCTTGTCAGCAAGTTAAGGAAGTATGGGCCGGATGAATGCACTATAAGGTGGGTAGAAAGCTGGCTAGATTGTCGGGCTCAACGGGTAGTGATCAATGGCTCCATGTCTAGTTGGCAGCCGGTGTCAAGTGGAGTGCCCCAGGGGTCGGTCCTGGGGCCCGTTTTGTTCAATATCTTCATAAATGATCTGGAGGATGGTGTGGATTGCACTCTCAGCAAATTTGCGGATGATACTAAACTGGGAGGAGTGGTAGATACGCTGGAGGGGAGGGATAGGATACAGAAGGACCTAGACAAATTGGAAGATTGGGCCAAAAGAAATCTAATGAGGTTCAATAAGGATAAGTGCAGGGTCCTGCACTTAGGATGGAAGAATCCAATGCACCGCTACAGACTAGGGACCGAATGGCTCGGCAGCAGTTCTGCGGAAAAGGACCTAGGGGTGACAGTGGACGAGAAGCTGGATATGAGTCAGCAGTGTGCCCTTGTTGCCAAGAAGGCCAATGGCATTTTGGGATGTATAAGTAGGGGCATAGCGAGCAGATCGAGGGACGTGATCGTTCCCCTCTATTCGACACTGGTGAGGCCTCATCTGGAGTACTGTGTCCAGTTTTGGGCCCCACACTACAAGAAGGATGTGGATAAATTGGAAAGAGTACAGCGAAGGGCAACAAAAATGATTAGGGGTCTAGAGCACATGACTTATGAGGAGAGGCTGAGGGAGCTGGGATTGTTTAGTCTGCAGAAGAGAAGAATGAGGGGGGATTTGATAGCTGCTTTCAACTACCTGAAAGGGGGTTTCAAAGAGGATGGCTCTAGACTGTTCTCAATGGTAGCAGATGACAGAACGAGGAGTAATGGTCTCAAGTTGCAATGGGGGAGGTTTAGATTGGATATTAGGAAAAACTTTTTCACTAAGAGGGTGGTGAAACACTGGAATGCGTTACCTAGGGAGGTGGTAGAATCTCCTTCCTTAGAGGTTTTTAAGGTCAGGCTTGACAAAGCCCTGGCTAGGATGATTTAACTGGGACTTGGTCCTGCTTTGAGCAGGGGGTTGGAGTAGATGACCTTCTGGGGTCCCTTCCAACCCTGATATTCTATGATTCTATGATTCTATGATTCTGTGAAATATAGTGTAGCAGATTTCAGGAAGTGCCAGATAGTTTAGAAGTAGAAGAATGAATATCTCACTTTTTACCACTGAAGGTGGGAGGGGGGCATTTTGTGTTATTTGCAGAAGGGTTTCGCCGCTTAAAGAGGTTGAGATGGAGGAATTTGAAGAGGAAGGTTTAACAACCGAGAGGCAGGATCTTGGGAGTTTGAGACTTTTGCCATGGAGGATGGGCAGGAGAAAGCGGCAGGGGTTGAGAATTTTGGGATCTGATTTTCAAAAGAATAATGGAAGCTGCTGCGTGCTCAGCACTTTGAAAATCTGGCCTTCAGTGCTCTTAGAGTTGTTTCTCTTCAGACTCCCCAGTCTTTGGGATAGGGAAGGACTTCTCTTTTAATTTTCTCCCTCACCACTTTCTCTTGGGTATTCCCAGCATGTATGGTAATAAAGGGTATGACAAGGAGAGACTCCTTTCCCTGCTTGGTGAAATTCCAGTGGGTTTTTTTTCCCCAAGGGCCTAAAATAATTTAATTCCAGCAAGTTTTCCAGATCAGCAAGGGTGAACTTACCCCTGTGAAGAAGGCCAGCACAGACTTATACATTACTTAAGTCCCATTTAAGCCCTCAAAATAGAGGTTAAGTGAGACTCAGAGGTGCAGAGTCTTTGTGCTGGCCCCCTGCTCACTGCTGAAGGTCACCCATACTGGAATTATATTCTCAGTACAACCAACCAGTAGCATAGTATTTGTTCAGGTTTAGAAGGACCTAAGCTCAGCCACTAGATCCTATTCCATGAGAAGAGGGAGATCAACAAGGATGGCCTTTAAAAAGCAAACAAATAACCCTGTCCATTTCCAAAGGTTGTTAAAGTCTCCAGTTCAGAACTTCAGGATTTATGGGTGCTAGAGTAAAATGTTTGTTCTGGATATCAGTAAGGTATTAAATAAAATGGCTGTTTGATATCTGCTGCACTGAAGAATGGAAATATTATTTTTTAAGGAGTTAAAAAGCTTCTGGAAGGAAGGAAGAAAGGTCTGAGCTGCAAAACCCAGATCTAGATAGAGATCCAAATGTCTCCAAAATTCAGGGAAATTCAAATGCAAGAATTTGTTTTGGTTCATTTTAAGGGCAACTGCAAAATTTGAATCCTGGTTCAGCTTTCTCAAAGGGGTCATTTTAGTCCAGGGTTTTGGCTCATGCCCATTTCTGGAAAAAAGGAGAGAAGGATAGTTTCATTGTTTGGACCATATAGTGGATTTAGAGGGAAATATTGATAGTGAGGTTCTGATCGCTCCACTTCTGTTTCTTGGGGGGAAATGCTAAATTATCTCTGAAGTCACCTATCTTTTAGCTTCAAACAGCAAAACACCTTAAGAATAACAGGAAGAAAGACAGCTATAGGAGTTATTGGTGTACATTGGAATAGCTTGGGCTATACCTACGCAGCAGAAAAACAATGTGCAGCAGTGAGTCTCAGAGCCCAGATCAACAAATACAGGCTCACAAGGCTCACGCTGCCAGGCTAAAGATAGCAGTGTAGATCTTCTGTCTAGGGCTGGAGCCCAGGCTCTGAAATAGTGAGGGGGGAGGGTCTGAGAGGCCAGGCTCCAGCCTGAGCTGGAACATTACAGCCCCGCACAGCAAGCCCAAATCAGTTGACCTAGGCTCAGAGAATGGCTGCCATGAGTCTTGTTTTGCTGTGCAAACATTCCCCTAGGGCAGGGGTTCTCAAAACAAAAATTTTGGTGGCCTCAGGGTGTGGCCACCAACTCTTGCTGGTGGCCACTCTGACATTTTTTCCTACAATATGTAATTAACTTTAGGAAAAACAAATAAATATGCACATACCTGTGTCCAAATCACTGTAATTTATTCATTGCAGAGTCAATGATAAAAATAAAGTACAGTTGTCTCTGTTCTTTACTGGACCTAAACAGAACAGAAACACAAATAAGGTGCTTTGCATGTTTTGCTTTTCAGTTATTTTTTTTTAGACTTGCTAGTTAGCAAGTTTGCTACTGTGAAAAATGATATTGTTAATATCAATTTTCACAGCAGACTTACTCAGCCCCAGCAAGCTGGGTGACAAATTAAGTCCTGGGTGGGGAGGTGGGGGGAACAGGGGTTTTGGGGGGGGCTGGAGGGGTCAGCGGTAAGCCTGGGACTGGATCTCTGGGGTTAGGGCCTGAAGCCCTGCACCTGGGGGCCAGAGCCTGCTGCGGCATAGCCAGAGCCTGCCATGCACCACCCCAAGACTGACACCCGAGCCCCACCACCCCTGGGAACGTGGGGAACTCACACTGACCACCTGCTTCTACAGTGTTTGTGGCTCCACAAGGAGGCATGGACCAACATTTGTTGGCAGCCCTAAGGGAGGGGCAGCCGCTTTGCCCCTCCCCCAATCACCACCCGGGGAGAATCAATCATATCATAGAATCATAGCATATCAGGAGTTGGAAGGGACCTCAGGAGGTCATCTAGTCCAACCCCCTGCTCAAAGCAGGACCAATCCCCAATTAAATCATCTCAGCCAGGGCTTTGTCAAGCCTGACCTTGAAAACCTCTAAAGAAGGAGATTCCACCACCTCCCTAGGTAACCCACTGCAGTGCTTCACCACCCTCCTAGTGAAAAAGTTTTTCCTAATATCCAACCTAAACCTCCCTGCTGCAGCCACAAGAAAAGCTGCAGGTGGCCACATGCGGCCACAATGGCCGCATTTGAGAAACGCTGTCCTAAGGTATAGGTGTGAAAATGCAAGCATTCTTAAAAATCTTTAACAGCTGATGTCATCAAAAACTTCGAATAAATCTGTAGAGACAATCTTGCTCAAGTGTAATTTTTTGGCATTATTTCCTCTTATTTTGATAAACAGGGACATTTGTCTAAAAACAAGACTTCTGTTGCTTAGAGGTTCATCTGCTGCTAATACTTCTTTTGAAATGTTCCTTTGTGGCATTACAATTATAGTAAATGATTTGTAATAACAGCACAACTGTTATTATTAGTAGTAATTCACAAGTTGCTAATCCGCATACCCAACAGTTTACAGAAAAGAAATAGTAGAATAGCTCCACTTTTCAGGAAATATTTAACAGCAGGCTGTAAACCACAAGAATGCATCCGATGAAGTTAGCTGTAGCTCACGAAAGCTTATGCTCAAATAAATTTGTTAGTCTCTAAGGTGCCACAAGTACTCCTTTTCTTTTTGCGAATACAGACTAACACAGCTGCTACTCTGAAACCTGTCATAGAGTAAAATAAGCATGGTTACCTTGTGTACAAAACACTGTCCACAAAATGCTTATTACAACATTTGGCGAAGATACAGAATGTTGATGCCATGTCTTTTTTTTTTTTTGATTACAGACGAATTTAGTTTTGGGGGGAGCTCTCTGCCACACTGAATTTCTGTTTACATTAGAATGTTTTTGTATAATTTATTTTTTTATACACTAACATATTTTGGTTTTTAAAGTGCTATTTGAACACTGTTTACTTTTACGGAGATAATGACATCCTCTGTAAAATACTTTGAGATCTGCTGATGGAAACTTCTATGAAAGAAAGTCCATGGATCATAATTACAGTACAGTATAAATAAAAGGATGTTGCACATGCACGCATAATTTTTATCCAGCATCATATTTTCACTCTGCTTCTGAAATGGAAGTGTCATGAAAGTCGCATTCTGCCTCTGAAACGAAAGTGTCACAAAGTACAGTATTAGCCATCCTCCAAAGCAAAAATAAATTTCTGTTGCAAAAAAGCTAGAAACTATTGATTGTCTGTAAAAAAGGAGCAATGCAGGCAGATCTCTGTCGTGAGTATGGGCTGTCAAAAAGCATGACTGGAACATTAAAAAAAAAACAGAAAATATTTTGACATTTGTCCATAAAGTCAACACTGACCAAGGGCTGTCACAAATTAAATTAAGAAAATCTGATGACAATGCACAAGATTAAGTGGTCTTGTTGTGGTCCCAGCAGTGAAAAAGCAATGGTAATCCTGTATCTGGATTGGCCATTTGCAAAAAAAACAAGTATCCTGACAAACAATCAAAGCATCTGGCTGTGGCAATTTCAAAAAAGGCAAGAATTCGGGAACTGAACATTGTTTTTGGATCCCAGTCATGCAATGACAAGGCTGTAGACAGCTTTTTCCCAAAGCTAAAGCAACTTGTGTTAGAAGAAGGATATACACTGGCACAGGTATACAATGAACAGGTTTATTTTGGAAATGTGTGCCTGCGAGGATATTGTCCCAAAAGGCAGATTCTGCAAAGGGACATAAAGTGCCAGAGGAAAGGGTGATGTTTCTGTTCTGTACAAATGCAAGTGGAAGTCACAAAATTACCCCATTTTGCATTGGAAAGTCATGACAGCCACAATACTGCCATCACATTAATATTAAGTCACTTGCAATAAGTTACAAGAATTCCAGAAAAGCATGGATGACAGAAGAAATTTTTAAACAGTGTTTTTTTAGGACTATGTCCTTAGTGTTAAGAAACATCAATATTAAGTGCATCAAGATCAAAGAACCCTGCTACTCCTAAACAACTGCCCAGCACACTCTCCTCCTCCCACCGCCCTGCAGACCAGTTAGTGACATCTGATGGAAAAATTAAAGTTGTCTACTTACCTGAAAACACAATGTCAAAAATCCAGCCAATGGGTGGTGGGATAATTGCAGCACTCAAGAAGCAGTACAGAAAAAAGGCTACTGAGAGAAATACTAGTCACAAGGAATATAGGCTGTGTGACTCTTTTGGCATCCTTCACCCTGAAAGATATGATATATCTTGCGTCTGATGCATGGTCCGGTATTCATTCAGGAAATGTCATAAAATTTGGAACAAGATATTAGGACCCTCCCTGACAATTGTCAATCAAGATGCAGATGTGCTCCAACTGGAAAATGATGACAATGAGTAACTTCTGTTGGATGTAGAAATACTTAATTTTCTGGATGGAGTACAGCAGTGGTTCTCAAACTTTTTTTTTTGTGGACCACTTGAAAATTGCTGAGGGTTTCGGTGGACCACTTAATGTTTTTTTTTCAAATGTTGTTTCTACTGTTAGCTAATTATTGTACAACAACCTTAATAATAATAAATGTTTTTTATTCTACAAGTAAAAGTACACAACTCATATTTTAATATCAGTAGTCATACCTTTCTAATGTGATGGATGTGCCCTCTCTTCCTTGCCGTGGCAGCCCCCAAGCTGGGGCTGGGAAGGAGGGTCATCTCTCCCCAGCAGCTGCAGCCTTGGAGTTAGGGAAAGTCACCTCTTTCTCTGGCCGCAGCAGCCCTGCACATCCCAAATTCTCCCCACCCCCTCTTCTCACCCCACTGTCCCCTCCCACCTACCTCCTATTCCCCCCAAGGCCACCACCTCACCTTACATTTGCATCTTCACCACAGTCTAGGCACCTAATTAGTGGGTGCCCCTTCATTCTCTTGTTTGCGGCCACCCAGGCATGCACCTTAGAGGAAACTATCCACAGACAACCTGAATGGAGCTCACGGACCACTGGTGTGGAAGAGTAGAGGATCCTGAAACTGTAGAGAGTGACTGGCTTCATGTGGATGATGCGTGTGCAGTAACTACCATGCTGACAGATGAAGACATCATTGACACAGTGTTGGAGAGGTCAGATGCCCAGGAAAATGAAATTGATGAGGCAGACGAACCAGTGTTCCCTTCCCCACTTGCATCCATGGTGTTAAAGGGGATAGAGATGGCTATTGAATGTATGGAACCATAGGATGTTGAGGCAATAAAAATCCTGCAACTCCGTTCAATACTCATGATGTTCATACACTTTGCATGCAATCGGCATGACAAAGCAAAAGTGATGAGGGTTTTTTTTAGAACTGAGACTTAAATCAACGTTTGGAATTTTAATTTTTTAATTGAAACAACTGAAAATTTGTTCATGTGCTTTTAAATTGTTCGACTTGTTTTTAAAGTTCTCTTTCCATTTGTGATTTGTGTTTTATTTTGTTTTTCTGTTCTTCAATGAACTAATGCAGAAAACTGGATGCATGTCACAAATAGTTATAATTATTTTAATTATTATTATTATTATTAAGAAGAAGAAGAAGAAAAAGAAGAAGAAGAAGAAAGCTAACACATTTATCCAAAACAACTTCATTAACTTACTCCAGCACTTTATGGTTTGTTTTGATTGTCCTTTCAGTATAACAAACAAAAGACTTGGATCCCAACAGGGTCATTAGAGTGAGGGTGCATGGTATTATTATCATTATTATCATCCATGTAATGATGGGAGAGGGCTTAGTTTCATAGTGAATGGGTCTATTGAAATTGTGCATTATAATGGGCAAAAATAAGAAATGGCAAAACAAAGAAGAACTATCTATGAAATAAACTGCTGGATTTGGGACTCCATCTCACTGCTGGATATATTAATAGCAGATATATTTGGTTACAAACTATTAAGTAAAGTAAAATAAAGTGTACTGAAAAAAGGTGTTTATATTGGTGATCCAGAGCATTGGAAGAATTCCATTTTTATTTTATTTTTTATAAACTTCACAGATATGAATATTTATTTTTAAGCATTGTTTTCAATTTTCTACCCATTATAATGCACAATTTCAATAGGCCCATTAACAGTTATGGGACATTATGGGGGTCTGACAATAAGAATGTCAGACAGTAATTATTTAATGACTGTAGATGTTTCAAATCAAAAAGTTAAAGCTCAATATCTGTTTAAACATAAACATTATATGTCAAAGTATATAAAGTAAATAGCCTTAAAACAGACTCTAAGAAGTTTTCAAGCAGCATGATATTTTGCCTATCTGTAAATTTTTATTATTATGGATGGAATTCTTTTTTTGTTCGTTTGCATGTGTATGGTGAAATTGACATTTATCAACATTTACCAATAAAAATGTAATGATTCCAAGCCTAGATATCTGCATAGTTCAATATTAACTAACTCTCAGCTATATTCCTGTCCTGTGTAACAGTTGGGCGGATACAGTTTCCTGGTCATTTTCTGGTCATAAACAATCTTGAGGGAACAATTTGGAGATATTAGCAAGTGTGTAACTATATTTCCAAATTGTTATTGGTCAAACATTGGAAATATAATATTTGATATCACTTTATTCACAGAACTTTTTTAACATACATTATGTTGGACCAGATTTTATATTCAATTAATCATACATACCCTCTTACTGAAGTCAATGGGATTTGCACTTGTGTATTTGGGAGAATAATTTGGTTTAGTAACTCAAATTATAATTAAGACATGGCAACTGCCATTTAATTTGTGGCCACAAGGTTGTTATCTTCTGACATCACCATTTCAGTCAGGTAGTTTATAGATGGTACAAAATATGCTTAGTTTAAGTTAATAGATGTTGCAGAACATTTTTGTAATTTGTTCTGTGTCCTTTTGTCTGTAATATGGCGTTGTATTCCATATGCGGTAGTAACAGGATTTATTACCATGTGAATTAATACTGTCTTGCCTTATTTGCCTTGTTGCGCTCTTTCTTGTGCCTTTATTATGATTTTATTAATTAAGTAGATTTTAGAGGGATTTTTTATGACTTTGAAAGGAAATTAATTTTGAATTTTGGTTCTGCCAAATGAAAGATTTATTCTCATGTAAGGTTTCAAAGTAGCAGCCATGTTAGTCTGTATTTGCAAAAAGAAAAGGAGGACTTGTGGCACCTTAGAGACTAACAAATTTATTTGAGCATAAGCTTTTGTGAGCTACAGCTCACTTCATCAGATACATTCAGTGGAAAATACAGTGGGGAGATTTATATACATAAAGAACATGAAACAATGGGTGTTACCATACACACTGTAAGGAGAGTGATCACTTAAGGTGAGCTATTACCAGCAGGAGAGCGGGGGCGGGAAAAACCTTTTGTAGGGATAATCAAGGTGGGCCATTTCCAGCAGTTGACAAGAACATCTGAGGAACAGTGGGGAGTGGAGGGGGAGAATAAACATGGGGAAATAGTTTACTTTGTGTAATGACCCATCCACTCCCAGTCTCTATTCAAGCCTAAGTTAATTGTATCCAGTTTGCAAATTAATTCCAATTCAGCAGTCTCTTGTTGGAGTTTGTTTTTGAAGTTTTTTTGTTGAAGAATTGCAACTTTTAGGTCTGTAATCGAGTGACCAAAGAGATAGAAGTGTTCTCCAACTGGTTTTTAAATGTTATAATTCTTGACATCTGATTTGTGTCCATTTATTCTTTTATGTAGAGACTGTCCGTTTGACCAATGTACATGGCAGAGGGGCATTGCTGGCACATGATGGCATATATCACATTGGCTGTTTTAGTTTTTGTTGTTGTTTTTTTTTTAATAATTTTCTTTAAATTGCCTTAACCACTTGAATGTGTATGGAATCTCTGACTGTTTTAGATTAAAATTGAAAAGGTTGGGAACAGAAATATGATGGGATTGTAGTCACATAAATCCATGAGGAAACCAATAACAAAAGAGATCAAATTCAGAGATTTGTAAAAATTATTTGGCCTAGTGGATTGATAGAAGGCCAACAGTCAGGTGATTCAGGCTTTATTTTTAGATCTTCTGACTGAGTAACTTTCTGTGACTTTGGACAAACTGAGGCACTTTACCAGCTGACCACCTGCAAAATGAGTAGTAGACTGGTCATCAATATTTGAAAAACACTCAGATTTACAGATGAAAAAGTACTGTGTATAAAGTACAAAGGAGTGAGGGTAGAAGATTGTAAAGCAAGGCAGAGAGATAGAGTGATGCCATTTCCAAAGCAAGGTAGACAGGTAAATTTTTTACATTTGTACCAAATGAAGCTGTAATTCAAAACTACTAAAGTCTGCATTTTCCCCAATATCAAATTTCTAGACAAAAAATACATTAAGAAGGAATTAAGACTGATAGTATATATCAACAATAGAAGGGTAAAAAATGTCTCAGTTATATAGTAATTGTCCCAAAATCAGCTTTATAAGGGAAATTCAGAGTTAAGGTTACACGTAAAAGAAATCCCAATATATTAAATTATGGAAATGCATAGGTATAGCACCCAAACAACCTTAAAACTGTCCTGTAGTGATGCCATACAATGAACATATGATTATGACTATGTAAGTTTTGTATTTGTGGGCCCAAATTAAATTACATTGCTTTTTAAAGACAGTTCCCCCCCCCAACCCATTTTTTCTTCCACATAACTTCACTACGGGGCAACTGGCATCTCCATAACTAAAACTTCCTTCAACTTTTAGGTGTGAACATCATCTCATTCAACTTACCCTCTTCACGTTCTCCTGGACACGAAGAAGCATAGTTGCCCCATTAAGCTTGTGCTTTATCTACATCTCTGAAATTGCCCTCACTTATGAGCTTCTCCTTGCTATCAGCATGTGAGCTGAGAGTTTGAGAATTATTTTGGGTAAGAGAGACAGAAAGAGCATGCCTGCGTATGTATGTATGTAGAACACCGAAATGGAGAAGAGAGAGCAGAACAGAGAGGCAGAGATAAAAGCAAGAAAGCCAAGCAGTAGCCAGGGAGCACAGAAAGAGCTTTTGGGTCTGTGGGCTAAAGAGGCTTGGGACTAAAATCTAAGGACCTGCGGCTCTTGTTTGTGGTTCCTCCTGTGCTTGGAGCAACAGGACTTTGTACATTCCTTGTAAATAACCAAGACAACATGAAAGAAAATACCACAATGTACCCAATTTCTCTTCCTCGCTAGAACACCTCCGAGTCCTGAACTTTGACTAGGTACTCGGTTCAAAAATAGGTAATACAAAGACCATATGTGAGATTAAAGTGACAGGTTGACAAGTGCCCCAGTGCAGGACAAACATAAAGCCCGGTAAGCAGCTCTACACTTGAAAGTCCATCATCTGTGATATGTTTGGGTTTATGAGGGTAGCTGGGGTGCCTGGGCTGTAGCCCAAATGGAAGGCAACCGAGGAAAGGCTGCCATAAAATAGATTTGACCTTAGGTGCTCTAATGTAAGCTGGAGACCAATTTGGCAATAGCATCAGCCTGGAATCTGAGTGGCATAAAAACTTGAGTGTTCTGATTCTCAAGGAGGCAGCACAGAATCTGGCCTTTAGATATATAAAAACTTGATCAAAAATATTCTCTAATCATTGAAAATACCTGATTTGTTGCTTTTCTCCTAAACCCTTGATGCGCTGGTCAATTTTTTGGTGGAAAACCACTTCCCTCTGTTCCAGAATCATAATATTGTATATCAATCCCCTGTTGGAAAGACAACTGGCATTCACTGATATTCCTGTGAATTGTAGTGTTTGTGATTTTGTAAGCCAGTTGACATCTGCATTAGTTATCAACTGGTTTCACTCTCAAGGAATATTACTATTCCTTGGTGTGATATTTTGGGGATACTCAGACCAGTAAAGGGTTCTGTCACTGCCTGCACTGTAACCTTGGGGTGGCTTAATACTGTGTTGCTATGGCTCAGATCCCTGACACCAGAAGCCTGCCCACAAGCACAAGGTCTCACCTGGCTTCCACCATCCTGGTTACTCCTTACAGGGTGACACCAGCAGCCCTTCCAGTCCTGAGTCTTCCCAAATCCGCCCTTCCCAAGTTCTTAACTTCTAAACACTCAGACTTTCCTAGTCTGGTTTGTCACTCCTGGAAGTGTGAAGCCAGCATCCCAGATACCAGCTTACTCCATACAACAGAGAACTGCTTGGGGTAAAAATAAACAAAAGGTTTACTTAATAGAAAAAGCACGGATTCAAAGATGAAATAGTAAGAGAGAGCAAACATAGACAAGTTACACAGTAAATAACCACAAAGACACAACTTCAGGCTTTTCATTTCTATATTAGATAAAATTCTTTTTCTCATATAAGTTACTTACTGCCTTTCAAAAGTTTCACAGTGTACCCCTAGTCATAGAGGGGATCCAATGTTCACAGACATCCTCCCGCCTTTGAGACTGTCCCTCAAGTTCTGGATGACAACTTCCATTTCAAGGCTTCTTTTAAAAAGGCTTTTTTCCCATTCACACCCTCTTCTGCTAGCGTGGTGACTCCTGATTATTCAGCGTGGGAGAGATTCCCAGTTGTCTCAGTGTGTTTCCAATTACTTTAATGGTTCACCATTGTCTTTCTCCTGGGCTGGACATTGGATGTATACTTGAAATTGGCTTGGGAAGTGACCCTCCTCACATGAGTTGTACCTACCTTTCTGTGAAGTGAAGCTGAAGTTTATCAGCATACATTTTATATACACAAATACATAACCACAATTAGTATACATATCTCATGATGGCACTCAAGTTAAGAGTATTACAAGCTTTCACTGAAGACCTTACTTAATACACTTTTACATTATAATAATCCATTATGCAATCAGGTGGGTCAACTGCTCAGTTTGTTAGTTTGTTTAAACCTTCTGGTTTTGAGGTAGCTGGAATCTGATTGTCAAACTTTCCCCCTCTCCTTCCCCCCAATCACATATTAGCTATGAGCCCAAGTCTATTGTAAAATTGAATTTGAAGCTGGTCATATGCTTGAAATATAGTCTGTTCTGTATGATTTTCTTCAGGTACCCATTGTTTGATTCAGCTGCACTACATATCTTAACCTGATTGTCAGTCTGCCTTTGTTTGAAGTGAAAATTCCCTTGGGAGAAGGGAAAATATTATGGAAATTGCTCAAGTGATCTATTCTCTCGCAGTTGCAGATCAATCAATGATGCTATCACAGAGAATCCAGGAGTAGTATTATCAGTAGGAATCAGTGTGCGTACCCTGTGTAGGAGTCAACAAAGAAAAGAGGATAGAGAACAAACGTGACAATGAGGTGATTGGTGTAAGAAAACAGAAAATCTGTTTTGTTTTGCTTTGGTTTGTTTTTTTGAGAATTGGTTCTTGCTTGCTTATTTCTGTCATGTTTCTCACCATATGAACAGGTGAAAAGAGTAAATCACTGAGTTACTATGATAGAGTATCTTATATAGATGGTGCATCGATTAAATTGCAATATTTATATATATTACACACAATTTAAAACTACATTAAAAGTACATTGAGATTGTAAAGTCACATACTCAGAAGTTAGGAAATGCCAAAATGAAAGTTGCCTATGCAACTTTAATTCATCCCCTTTGTGTGCATGCATTAGGATAGCTTTTAATTACATGATCACATACTAATTTTTCCATGGGACCCCTGCCTCATTCAGGACACAGGACAGCTGCTGCTCAATTAATGTACAGCTATTCAGCATTTTGTTTTGTTTTTATGGTTCAGTGTGTGGCCCTAGGACTTGTTTACTGCATACTATTCAAACCCTGCTCCAAAGAAAGAATTAATTTCCTCATGGATTTTCCTATGGTGCCCATTACTATAATGTCTGAAATATAGTGCATCACACACATTAATGATTTTATCTTTACAACTTCCCTGTGAGATGAGGGAAGAGGAGTATCTCCATTGTAGAGAGTGAGAACTGGGGCACAGAGGTTAAGGTAAAAAGTAGAGCTGGGTGAATAATGGATTTTTCAATTTGCCGGCATATATGGAAAAAAATCACTTGGACCTGAATCAAATATGAACCTTCAAAAAATCAACAAAGCAAAAGTGTTGACAATTTTATTTCAGGTTGAATAAAACATTGCATTCAATCTAAAATGACCCATTTCATTTAGTTTCCGGCCACTTTTTAACAAAAAACACAAAGAAAATGAAGGGCTAGATTCACAATGGCTGGAAGAGTAGCACAGCCATCCCTGTTCTATGAACAGTGTGAAACAAGTTCCAGTTCAGATTTGGGTCAGTTACGCAACATTCATTCTCGTGTTCTTTTTATCTCCCTCTCTCCCCTTTTTTAATTTACTTTATTTCCTCTTAATTTAGACTAAGAATTTCCAACAACCATATTTTATTAATCTTCTAAAGGGCCAAATACTGTTGCTCATATGGCAAGACCTACTGAAGTCAATGCTCCTGTGATGTTATTGACATAAACTGTGATCATATAGATCATTGTTGCAACCAGGGTCGTATGGTTGCACCAGGTCTTGTAGAGAGGAGGCCAAGTGGGGTGTCTATGGAAAGGTTGTAGTTTGCTGGTTATGCTTATGCTGTCTGTATATGTGTATCATTTTTGTATTTGAAGTTATGAACATTGGCTATCTACTTATTTGATTCTTAGTAGCCTCAGTGAAGCATTTGGTCAGCTTCTTGAGAAAGGACTAGACTCAGTAAGTGCCCAATCAAGAAACACTTAACTGACAATGGACCTTGGGAAACGCCATCTGAGCTTTCCTGGGAACATTCAAACTAATATGTAAACACTGGCATCGGCCTGCAAAAAGCTGAATCATCCATAGACATGTGCCTTGCCCAAGTGGCTACAGACTCCATCTTGTTGTTGTGATTTTGCACAAGAAAACAAAAGGGTTTCCACCCGCAAGAGAAAGACTATAAAAGGCCCTGGAAACCCCTTCCTTTTCTCTTCAGCTGGCTCAGAAGATAGCCTCTCCACACTAAAGAGATGCCCAAAAGAAACTGGAGCGAAGGACAGTAACTCCGGGGCTGTGAGTAATTGCTGGACCCAGACTAAGAAGGAGTCTAGTCTGTGAAAAAAGCTTATTGGAACATCTCTGAGGGTGAGATTTACCTGCATTTAGTTTCCTACTGTATTAGACTTAGACTTGCATGTTTTTGTTTTATTTTGCTTGATAATTTACTTTATTTTGTCTGTTATTACTTGGAACCACTTAAATCCTACTTTTTATATTTAATAAAATCACTTTTTGCTTATTAATTAACCCTGAGCAAGGAAAAACAGGAGGATGTATTGCATTATACATCATGAATACATACACTTGTTCTGAGGGCCATAAGGAGATGAGCGGCAGACCATTTGAAAGTCTCTGGGTAAAGATAAAAGGGCAAAAAACCACAGGTCTACTGTAGACCACCAAATCAGGAGCAGGAAGTAGATGAGGCTGTGACAGGTTGGATCACAGAAACCCCCTTGGGGCTGCCAACTGTTATGCCAAGACTACTTCTGCCCCTGCTTACCCTGCCAGCTTGGGACTCCAGCACCCTGTCTTGTTAAGCCAGACATGCCAGTACGCTCCAACACAGACCTAGGATCTGAACCATGTGCCCAAAGCTGCAGACTTAACTGAAAGCAACTTAAGAAGTGTTCCTGTCTTTAACACTCAGATGTTCAACTCCCAGTGGGGTCCAAACCCCAAATAAATCCGGTTTACCCTGTATAAAGCTTATACAGGGTAAACTCATAAATTGTTCACTTTCTATAACACTGATAGAGAGGTATGCACAGCTTTCCCTCCCTCTCCCCAGGTATTAATACATACTCTGGGTTAATTAATAAGTAAAAAGTGATTTTATTAAATACAGAAAGTAGGATTTAAGTGGTTCCAAGTAATAACAGACAGAACAAAGTGAATTACCAAGCAAAATAAAATAAAACATGCAAGTCTAAGTCTAGTACAGTAATAAAACTGAATACAGATAAAATCTCACCCTCAGAGATGTTTCAATAAGTTTCTTTCACAGACTGGTCGCCTTCCTAGTCTGGCACAATCCTTTCCCCTGGTACAGCCCTTGTTCCAGCCCACGTGATAGTGAGGGGATTTCTCATGATGGCCACAGCTTTGTTCTGTTTCACCCACTTATATATCTTTTGCATAAGGTGGGAATCCTTTGTCCCTTTCTGGGTTCCCACCTCTCCTTCTCAATGGAAAAATACCAGATTAAAGATGGATTCCAGTTCCGGTGACATGATCAGATGTCACTGTAAGACTTCATTACCCACTTGCCAGCATACACATATACAGGAAGACCTACAAGTAAAACAGAGCCATCTACAGTCAATTGTCCTGGTTAATGGGAGCCATCAAGATTCCAAACCACCATTAATGGCCCACACTTTGCGTAATTACAATAGGCACTCAGACTAATATTTTATATTTCTAGTTTCAGATACAAGAATGATTGTTCATACAAATAGGATGAACACATTCAGTAGATTTATAAGCTTTTGCATGAAGTATATCCCAGTTACATTATATTCACATTCATTAGCATATTTTTATAAAATCATATAGAGTGCAGCGTCACAGAGGCATTGCTAAAACAAATAACAGAAATATCTAAAACACAGACCTTGTAGTAATGGGGGACTTAAACTACCCAGATATCTGTTGAAAAAGTAAAACAGCGAAACACAAAATATCCAACAAGTTCTTGGAATGCATTGGGGATGGCTTGTTTCAGAAGGTGGAGGAAATAACTAGGGAGACAGCCATTTTAGACTTGATTGTGAGTAACAGGAAGGAATTCGTTGTGAATCTGAAGGCCATTTGGGTGAAATTCATCATGAAATGATAGATCTCATAATTCTAAGGAAAGGGGACAGTGAGAGCAGCAGAATAGGGATAATGGACTTAAAATAAACCAGACTTTAACAAACTCAGAGAATTGGTAGATAAGGTCCCAGAGTAAGCAAATGTGAGGGAAAAAGCAGTTCAGGTGAGCTGGCAGTTTCTCAAAGAGACTGTATTAAAGACATAACAGCAAGCTATCCCAATGTGAGGGAAATATAGGAAGTATAGTAAGAGGCTAATATAGTTCCATTATGAGTTCCTTAATGACCTGAAAATTAAAAAGTGGAAACATGGACAGAGTGCTAAGGCTGAATACAAAAGAATAGCACAAGCATGTAGAGAAAAAATCAGAAAGGCTAAGGCACAAAATGTGTCACACATAGCAATGAACATAAAAGGCAATCAGAGGTTCTATAAATACATTAGGAACAAGATAAAGTGAAGGAAAATGTAGGTCTTCTACTTAACAGGAAAGGAGAGCTAATAATGTATGACATCATGAAGGCTCAGGTGATTAATGCCTATTTTATTTCAGTCTTCACTAAACAGGTAAATTTTGACCAAATACTTAACACAATTATTAATAACATTATATAAAATAAACATATGGTCAATTTAACATAAACTTGCTAAGCACTTATCATCAACACAACTAATAATGATCTTGAGCATCAGTTTTGAAACATACAATATAGAGTTATGTTAAATGACTTAATATTACCGTCATACTCCCAAGATGTATCTTGTGGGGTTGCACAGGGGGTCTTTCCTGGATCCGGTACTGTTCAAAGTTTTCACTAATGACTTGGATGATGTAGTGGATAGTATTCTTATAAAATGTGTGGATGACACCAAATTGGAAGGAGTTGCTAGAACTTTGGAGGACAGGATTATAATTCAGAACAACCTTGACAAAATGGAGAAATGTTCTGAAATCAACAAGATGAAATTAAGTAAAGACTAACGGAAAGTACTAAACCTGGAAAGGAAAAATCCAATGCACAACTACAAAATGGGGACTAACTAGCTAGGAAGTAGTATTGCTAAAAAGGATCTGGGGGTTATAGTGGATGACAAATTGAATGAGTCAAAATGTGATGCATTGGAAAAAAAGGGGGGGGGCAATATCATTCTGGGATCCGTTAACAGGAGTGTTGTATGTAAGACATGGGAGGTAATTGTCCCACTGTACTTGGCTCTGGAGGCCTCAGCTAAGTACTGCATCAAGTTCTAGGTGCCACACTTTAATAAAGATGTGGGAAAATTAGGAAGAGCTCAGAGAAGAGTAATAAAAATGATAAAACATTTAGAAAACCTGACCTGTGAGGAAAGATTAAAAAAACTGGACCTGTTTGGTCTTGAGAAAAGAAGACTGAGAAGGGGAACCTGATATCAGTCTTCAAATTCCTTCAAAAATGAAGTTGGTGATCAATTGTTCTCCATGTCCACTGAAGGTAGGACAAAAAGGAATTGACTTAATTTGCAGCAAGGGAGATTTATGTTAGATATTAGGAAAATCTTTATAAGGGTAGTTAAGTGCTGGAGCAGGGTTCCAAGGAAGATTGTGGAATCCCCATCACTAAGGATGGACAAACACCTCAGGGATGGCCTCTCAAAGTCCTTTCCAGCCCGACATTTCTATGATCCTGTGTTATGCTGGAAAATATTAATGGCTGTTGTCAAGTAGATCTTTGATCTTTGGACAGTTACAGACCTAATTAAAGTCAATGGATGTGCTAAGTACCCTATATTCATGTCAAGTAGAAGTAATCCCTTTTACATAGTGATAGCTCGAAACCTCAGAAGCCACCGCATGAGGCACTGGACCACATAACAAGGACTAAGCAAGAACTAATCTAGGGAGAAAAAGAGGGGTTTTCCCAGGACTGGAAACATAGGGGCTAAGGGATTGTTTGGCAAACTGTATGTATATTCAGAGAAACTCCCGAAAGCAGGAAGACAGCAAGAAAAGCAGTGGTGGTCGCGAGGGGGAGCAGTGAGATAAAACTCCTTGGTGCATGGAACTCATTGGAAAGACAGGCTTGGAAACTGTAAGCAAGTAAACTGCCTGCTAATGTTTGTTATTACTGTGTTCAGGGACACAGGACTTTTTGTACATCCTTTGTAAATGACCACGATGGTCCTAGAGAATATATGTGACTCCTATTATCCATTCTTCTCCTAATTGTAACAACCCATTAATGCCCCAAATGCTAACTCGCAGACCAAAGAGGCAACAGTACCATTGGCAAAGCTATTTCTATAGCTTCATATTCTGTCTGTGTAAAATTTGATAACAGTTCTATATAAAATTAAAATTTCATCTTTTTGAAACCACCACCTTTGTCATTTGTTACAATTCAACTTTTAAACAAATTCAGCCCACAGGGAACAACACACTTTCATAGAAATAATAAATTTAAGTAAGGAACATCTTACTTTTGCAGTGTGGAAGCATATGGTATCTTGAAGTGTTTCATTTAGTGGCTGATATAATTTCCTACACAGAACCAGACACTGACCAAAGCCTTGATCCAGCAAAACATTTAAGCACATTGTAAACTTAAAGTACATTAGTCCCCTTAAGTATCTGAGTAATCCCATTCAATCACATGATTAGTCATATGCCTAATATTAAGCATGTGATTGAGAGCTTTGCTGTATCTGAACCCAAGTTACCGTGCCATTTAATAAAATGACTAACATAATAGAAACAACAGCAATCCACTTATTGATATAAAGGATATAATTAGAGACAGGACAGTGAAATGATATTACTCAATCAATCAGAGAAGAGGGAACATGACTTCTCTGAGACACTTCAGTAAGAGAGGTTATGCATATAGCAGCCAGCAAAAATAAGAGAATGTCGAGCTGTCAAATGTTATTCAGAGACAGCAGTGAGTTCAACATGTCTTATAAGAACACAGAAGGCCTGGGTTTGTTATAGGGATAACTCTTGGGAGAGTAACAAAGTACACATTTAGTCATCTTCAAGAAAGAAATGTAAAAAGCAGAGCATGCCAAGCAGCAATGAAGCAACAGAAACAGCCAATGCAACTTTATTAAGTTAAAAAATACCTTACATTCTTCTCCACCCACCACCATTGTGAATGTTTTATTTCTATTGCTTTCTTCTTTTTTATAATACCGTTTACTGTGATGCCAACTGCCAAACCTTGCAAGCAGTTAAAAAAAATGTACAGTAAAAGATGTCCTGAGACAGAACTTCTCTCTCTGCTTTCTGAAAATGCCCATGCTCTACTCAAAGTTATCACATATTAACAGCAATGAAACAAGTTAGTACATTTGGCCTCTCCCCAGTGAAGTAGAAATGTACAGGAAGCTTTCATCTTATAAAAACAAAAAAATCTTTTGGCCTAGCACAAGATCAAAAATATCATACATTATGAAGAAAGCCATTTCAGAAGAAAAATACAGGTAAGAAAATTAGTTAGCTCTATTTTGAATAAAAATTGAAATTACTATTTTTAAAATGCAAGTACTCTGATAATTTTTGGAGCTACTGTATATAAAAAAGCATGACAACTAAACAGAAATATTAATATATATCAGGGCTGTCAATTAATCACAGTTTTTACTGCACTGTTAACAATAGAATACCAATTGAAATGTATTCAGTATTTCTGGATGTTTTCAAATATGTTGATTTCAATTACAACATAGAATTCAGTGTGCAGTGCTCACTTTATATTATTATTTTTATTACAAATATTTGCAGTCTAAAAGTGACATACAAAAGAAATAGTATTTTTCAATTCATGTCATACAAGTACTGTAGTGTGATATCTTTATTGTGAAAGTGCAATTTATGACAGTTTTTTTTGTTGCATAACTGTACTCAAAAACAAAACAATGTAAAACTTTAGAGCCTATGAGTCCACTCAGTCCTACTTCTTGTTCAGCGAATTGCTAAGACAAGGAAGTTTGTTTACATTTACAGGAGATAATGCTGCATGATTTTTATTTACAATGGCACTTGCAAGTGAGAACAGGCATTCGTAAGGCACTTTTGTAGTTGACATTGCAAGGTATTCACATGCCAGATATGCTAAACATTTGTATGCCTCTTCATGTTTCGGCCACCATTCCAGAGGATATGTTTCCATGCTGATGACACTTGTTTAAAAAAATGATTTAATTAAATTTCAGGTTTCAGAGTACCAGCCATGTTAGTCTGTATTCGCAAAAAGAAAAGGAGGACTTGTGGCTCCTTAGAGACTAACAAATTTATTTGAGCATAAGCTTTTGTGAGCTACAGCTAACTTCATTGGATGCATTCAGTGGAAAATACAGTGAGGAGATTTATATACATAGAGAACATGAAACAATGGGTTTTACCATACACACTGTAATGAGAGTGATCACTTAAGGTGAGCTATTACCAGCAAGAGAGCAGGGAGGGGGGGAACCTTTTGTAGTGATAATCAAGGAGGGCCATTTCCAGCAGTTAACAAGAACATCTGAGGAACAGTGGGGGGTGGGGGAGGGGAATAAACATGGGGAAATAGTTTTACTTTGTGTAATGACCCATTCACTCTCAGTCTCTATGCAAGCCAAAGTTAATTGTATCCAGTTTGCAAATTAATTCCAATTCAGCAGTCTCTCGTTGGAGTCTGTTTTTGAAGTTTTTTTTGTTGAAGAATTGCAACTTTTAGGTCTGTAGTCGAGTGACCAAAGAGACTGAAGTGTTCTCCAACTGGTTTTTGAATGTTATATTTCTTGACATCTGATTTATGTCCATTTATTCTTTTACGTAGAGACTGTCCAGTTCGACCAATGTACATGGCAGAGGGGCATTGCTGGCACATATCACATTGGTACATGTGCAGGTGAATGAGCCTCTGATCAGCCACAGTCTCTGGTAATAGCTCACCTTAAGTGATCACTCTCCTTACAGTGTGTATGGTAACACCCATTGTTTCATGTTCTCTGTGTATATAAATATCCCCACTGTATTTTCCACTGAATGCATCCGATGAAGTGAGCTGTAGCTCACGAAAGCTTATGCTCAAATAAATTTGTTAGTCTCTAAGGTGCCACAAGTACTCCTTTTCTTTTTGTGAATACAGACTAACACGGCTGCTACTCTGAAACCTGTCATTTTGCAAGGCACTGAATTTAGCTGTATGGAGTGGAAATCTATCAACTTCATGAAAAAACTCTTACAGATACAGACAGACATCATCTTCCTTTCCAAATGCAAACAGAGGGACATCATACCAAAAAGACTGAAGGTAAAAAATCCATTACAATCTACATACCATACAGACTATGCTGACAGCTTTTACCACACACTCTCAAAGAAACTGCGGAACCACCTGATCAACATCCTCTAAAGCAAACAGGGAAAGATTAAGAATGAGCTCTCAAAACTGGATACTCTCATAAAAAACAACCCTCCACACAAACTTCCTTGTGGCTGGACTTTACAAAAACTAGACAAGCCATTTACAACACACACTTTGCTTCTCTACAAAAGAAAAAGGACACTAAACTCTCGAAACTACTACATGCCACAAGGGGCCACAACAGTGGTTCCCTTAATGCACCCAGCAATATTGTTAATCTATCTAACTATACTCTTAGCCCAGCAGAAGAATCTGTCCTATCTCGGGGCCTCTCCTTGTGCCCTCCACCCCCACGAACATGATACAGTTCTGTGGTGACCTAGAATCCTATTTTTGATGCCTCCGACTCAAGGAAACATTTCCAACACACCTCTGAACAACATACTAACCCACAGAGACCTTCCTACCAAGACTACAAAAAGAAGGATTCTGGGTGGAGTCCTCCTGAAGGTCGAAACAACAGACGGGACTTCTACATAGAGTGCTTCCGCCGACATGCGTGGGCTGAAATTGTGGAAAAGCAGCATCATAACCTCAGCTGTACAGAACACAATGCCATCCATAGCCTCAGAAACAACTCTGACATCATAATCAAAAATTCTGACAAAGGAGATGCTGTCGTCATCATGAATAGGTCGGAATATGAACAAGAGGCTGCTAGGCAGCTCTCCAACTCTACTTCCTACAAGCCATTACCCTCTGATCCCACTGAGGGTTACCAAAAGAAACTACACCATTTGCTCAAGAAACTCCTTGAAAAAGCAAAAGAACAAATCTGCACAGACACACCCCTGGAACCCCGACCTGGGGTTTTCTATCTGATACCCAATATCCATAAACCTGGAAATCCTGGACGCCCCATCATCTCAGGCACTGGCACCCTGACAGCAGGATTGTCTGGCTATGTAGACTCCCTCCTCAGGCTCTACGCTACCAGCACTCCCAGCTATCTTCGAGACACCACTGACTTGCTGAGGAAACTACAATCCATCTTCCGAAAAACAACATCCTGTCACTATGGATGTAGAAGCCCTCTACACCAACATTCCACACAAAGATGGACTACAAACTGTCAGGAACAGTATCCACAATAATGTCACAACAAATCTTGGTGGCTGAACTTTGTGATTCTTTGTCCTCACCCATAACTATTTCACATTTAGGGACAATGTATACCTTCAAATCAGTGGCACTGCTATGGGTACTCTCATGGCCCCACAATATGCCAACATTTTTATGGCTAACTTAGAACAACGCTTCCTCAGCTCTCGTCCCCTAGTGCCCTTACGCTACATTGATGACATCTTCATCATCTGGACCCATGGAAACGTAGACCTTGAGGAATTCCACCATGATTTCAACAATTTCCATCCCACCATCAACCTCCGCCTGGACCAGTCCACACAAGAGATCCACTTCCTGAATACTATGGTGCTAATAAGCAATGGTCACATAACCACCACCCTATACTGGAAACCTACTGACTGCTATTTCTAACTACATGCCTCCAGCTTTCATCCAGACAACACCACATGATCCATTGTCTACAGCCAAGCTCTAAGATACAACCGCATTTGCTCCAACCCCTCAGACAGAGACAAACACCTACAAGATCTCTATCAAGCATTCTTACAACTACAATACCCACCTGCTGAAGTGAAGAAACAGATTGACAGAGCCAGAAGAGTACCCAGAAGTCACCTACTACAGGACAGGCCCAACAAAGAAAATAACAGAACACCACTAGCCATCACCTTCAGCCCCCAACTAAAACTTTTCCAATGCATCATCAAGGATCTACAACCTATCCTGAAGGAGGACCCCTCACTCTCACAGATCTTGGGAGACAGGTTAGTCCTTGCTTACAGACAGCCCCCTAACCTGAAGCAAATACTCATCAGCAACAACACAACACACAACAGAACCACTAAGCCAGGAACCTATCCTTGCAGCAAAGCCCGTTGCCAACTCTGTCCACATATCTATTCAGGGGATACCATCATAGGGCCTAATCATATCAGCCACACTATCAGAGGCTCGCTCACCTGCACATCTACCAAACTGATATATGCCATCATGTGCCAGCAATGCCCCTCTGCCATATACATTGGTCAAACTCGACAGTCTAGGTAAAAGAATAAATGGACATAAATCAGATGTCAAGAATTATAACATTCAAAAACAAGTTGGAGAACACTTCAATCTCTTTGGTCACTCGATTACAGATCGAAAAGTTGCAATTCTTCAACAAAAAAACTTCAAAAACAGACTCCAATGAGAGATGCTGAATTGGAATTAATTAGCAAACTGGATACAATTAACTTAGGCTTGAATAGAGACTGGGAGTGGATGGGTCATTACGTAAAGTAAAACTATTTCCCCATGTTTATTCCCCTCCCTCAGTGTTCCTCAGATGTTCTTGTAAACTGCTGGAAATGGCCCACCTTGATTATCACTACAAAAGGTTTCCCTCCTGCTCTCCTGCTGGTAATAGCTCACCTTAAGTGATCACTCTCCTTACAGTGTGTATGGTAACACCCATTGTTTCATGTTTTCTATGTATATAAATCTCCCCACTGTATTTTCCACTGAATGCATCCAATGAAGTTAGCTGTAGTTCACGAAAGCTTATGGTCAAATAAATTTGTTAGTCTCTAAGGTGCGGACCAACTCATGTTCATTTTCATCATCTGAGTCAGATACCACCAGCAGAAGGTCGATTTTCTTTTTTGGTGGTTTGGATTTTGTAGTTTCCGCATCAGAGTGTTGCTCTTTTAAGACTTCTGAAAGCATGATCCACACCTCGTCCCTCTCAGATTTCGGAAGGCACTTCAAAATCTTAAACATTGTGCTGAGTGCTGTAGCTATCTTTAGAAATTTCACTTTGATACCTTCTTTGTATTTGATCCCACCATCACCCTCAGCCTGGACCAGTCCACACAAGAGATCCACTTCCTGGACACTACGGTGCTAATAAGTGATGGTCACGTAAACACCACCCTATATCGGAAACCTACTGACGCTATTTCTACCTACATGCTTCTAGCTTTCATCCAGATCACACCACACGCTCCATTGTCTGCAACCAAGCTCTACGATATAACCACATTTGCTCCAACCCCTCAGACAGAGACAAACACCTACAAGATCTCTATCATGCATTCTTACAACTACAATAGCCACCTGCTGAAGTGAAGAAACAGATTGACAGAGCCAGAAGTGTACCCAGAAGTCAACTACTACAGGACAGGCCCAACAAAGAAAATAACAGAACGCCACTAGCCATCACCTTCAGCCCCCAACTAAAACTTTTCCAACGCATCATCAAGGATCTACAATCTATCCTGAAGGACGACCCCTCACTCTCACAGATCTAGGGAGACAGGCCAGTCCTTGCTTACAGAGAGCCCTCCAACATGAAGCAAATACTCATCAGCAACCACACACCACACAACAGAACCACTAACCCAGGAACCTATCCTTGCAACAAAGCCCGTTGCCAACTCTGTCCACATATCTATTCAGGGGACTCATCATAGGGCCTAATCAATCACATCAGCCACATTATGTGAGGCTCGTTCACCTGCACATCTACCAATGTGATATATGCTATCATGTACCAGCAATGCTCCTCTGCCATGTACATTGGTCAAACTGGACAGTCTCTACGTAAAAGAATAAATGGACACAAATCAGACGTCAAGAATTATAACATTCAAAAACCAGTCAGAGAACACTTCAATCTCTCCGGTCACACGATTACAGACCTGAGAGTGGCTATCCTTCAACAAAAAAACTTCAAAAACAGACTCCAACGAGAGACTGCTGAATTGGAATTAATTAGCAAACTGGGTACAATTAACTTAGGCTTGAATAGAGACTGGGAGTGGATGGGTCATTACATAAAGTAAAACTATTTCCCCATGTTATTTCTCCCCCCACCCCACTCCCGACTGTTCCTCAGACGTTCTTGTTATCTGCTGGAAATGGCCCACCTTGATTATCACCACAAAAGGTTTTCTTCCTTTCCCCCCCCTCCTTCCTGCTGGTAATAGCTCATCTTAAGTGATCACTCTCCTTACAGTGTGTATGATAAAACCCATTGTTTCATGTTCTCTGTGTGTGTATATAAATCTCCCCACTGTATTTTCCGCCGAATGCATCCAATGAAGTGAGCTGTAGCTCACGAAAGCTTATGCTCAAATAAATTTGTTAGTCTCTAAGGTGCCACAAGTACTCCTTTTCTTTTTTGATGAAGAAAGGTTGTCATTAAAAAGTCAGTGTTTATCATTAGAAGGAGAAATACTACATCATTTCATTTATCACAGTATGGTAACTGTTCACTTCTTAATAGTGGCCATAGATACCTCCCAGATGAGACATATTATAAAAACTACCCAAGAACTCTTTAACCTTCTATTTTGTGCTTCACGTGACCAAACCTAGACAAGTCCAACCTTATCCATTCCTACTGAACTAGTTTGATCTCACCTACACATTTGTTGTTGTTGAACTGTATGGATATGTATTATTTAAAATGACACCTTCTCATCCTGGCCAATATCAGTCCCCTTAATTCAGACCAAATCTTTTCTCCTGAAGCCTGAGATTGTAGAACCTTCCTTGATATCATATTTACTTTTACTTCCTTTGCTGGATAGCTGCCTGTTGCCACAATACTGTATTTTCATAAAGCCAGCATCATGGTTTAATAACAATACCTTGTACTGTCTTCTTAATCCCATTCAGTGTCAAAGAATTGCTTACTAGCATTGCTCATTGGGGTCCTGTCCAAACAATGAAGAGATGTTTTTAAAGAGCTCTCAATGGAGTCTTAATTGCAAGGATAAATACAACACAAGGTTTCTGGGAGATACATAATGCAGAATAAATTAGGCAGACTTTTGTTCTCCACCAGGGATTTACCATGAAGGAGTGAAAAATCTGTCTTTCATTTTTCCTTCATTTTAGGAATTGCAAATTGTTGAATGGTCAAGAAACACTAATTCTAACTAATTCTATTTTAAATTTATTAATGAGAGATTAATAGTTATTACAATCTTTAAAAGGTCACTTTTTCCAAGTAGTAATTTGCCATGAGCTGAAAAGTTTTGTTTCATTATATCCAGTTTCTTTTGAAATTATGTATATATTTTTATTTTATGTATCAAGTATAGTGGTAGTATGCAGGACTGGGACCTACAGAAAAAATATATATAGGCTTATCTTGTGAATCTCTGTGTGTAAATAAGTTAGGTATTTAGATTAAAGTACATTAAAAACCATACAATCTCTCTAGGATAGAATAGCAGTTTAAGAAAAATGGAAATAAGCCCAAAGGGGGAGCCAACCTTTGGCTTTAATTATGTCCTGACCCACAGAGGTGCTCAGCAATTTTATCTACCAACGGCTTAAAAGAAATCTGTGAGTGCTCAATTATTAATTTAACATTTTGATTAATCTTTTCCCAAACTGCATGTAACAAATTAAAAAGGAAGAGTGACAAGCTGCTATAAAAGTTAGCATAGAATCTGTTTGCTAAACTATTTGTGAAGTAGAATAGTCTTTCCTAACTCCTTAATAAAGATTACAACATAAGAGCTAGGTTCAGGCCAAGGTCTTTGCCAGCAAAAGCTGGCACAGGCCTTGGTGCAAAGACCCTGGGTACTAGAAAGTTCAGTAGGAGGAATTGTGAAATCACAAGCTATTTTCAGTCTCTATTCTTTCACTAGCAGAAATGGGGAGCACCGCATAGTTTGGAGAGCAGTAGTGGTTACAGTGGGAGGGTGATGCAATCATTCAGGACACTCCCTAGGCAGCCTCCAACCACAGGGCTCCTATAAAGGTCTAGGCAAAGACTGAAAATGCCTTCCCATATATGAATTGGAAGGAGCAACAGAGCTATCTCTGTTCAAACCAGCCAGGGTTCTAGCTATAAAGCATGAAGCAGGGCCCCACAGACTATAGAGTATTGTGAAGTTCCTGATACTAGGGTACAAGCTCCCCACAAGCTATTTCATTATTTCCAAAGTGTTTGTTTTCTTTTGTTTGAGCATTATTGTTGGTTGTCTAAAGTAAAATATATAAGAAAGAAAGAGAAAGATATATATAAATGTTAAAAGTACACCAAAGAGCCTTCTGTCTTTCTGTTTTTTTCATATATTTCCTTTAACAGACAATACCACCTCATACACAAACCCAGGGCCAAATTCCTGCAGTCACTTAAAATGGTGAAAATCTGGATTTAATCCATTAAATCTGTGTGGTTGCTTTAGAATTACATCAGAGTAAATGAAAACAGAATTTGGTCAAATAAATTACAGTAGTGTTAAAGTATCTTGGCTCTCAAAGACATTGGGCTGATTCAATGGCCACTGAAGTCAATGGGAATCTGTTTATTGATTTCATAGAGCCAGGATTTCACCCATTGTTTTCACAGACCAAAATTAGCAATTCTTCACAGAGTGTGAGAATATGTACAGAGTAAATTGATAACATAGTGAGAGCCTATTTCATTCATCTAAAGCAAGGTTCGGCAACCTTTGGCATGCAGCCCATCAGGGTAATCCGCTGGTGGGCCATGAGACTTTTTGTTTACGTTGACCATCCGCAGGCACGGTCCCCCGCAGCTCCCAGTGGCGAGAAACAGCGAACTGTGGCCCCTGGGAGCTGTGGGGGCCATACCTGCGCACTGTGAACATAAATAAAATGTCTCACTGCCCACCAGCGGATTACCCTGATGGGCTGCATGCCAAAGGTTGCTGAACCCTGCTTTAGAGGTTAGTTTGGGTTGAAACCTTTTAAAAGCTATTACTAACCATCCTCAGCAGTGGTGCAAGCAAAATCCATTTCTTACAGGTATGGGGTGGGGGGGAACCAGATAAAGGATGGCACGTGACCTCCATGTGACTCCACCCCACTCCCAGCCCGGGGCCCCCCTGCTCTCTCTGTCCCCTCCCCATGATCCACCCACATTACCCTGCTGCGCTGGAGACTTCGGGAAAGGAGCAGAATGTGGGGCCTCCGGGCAGCCCCATACCGGCAGCTCCTCCAGCGTGGCTGCTGTACCAGCCCTAGCTCAGCCCTGTCCTCCGGTGGGGCTGCTGCTGTAGTACAGACGGAGATGCAGCTCCGTGGAAGGGCAGGGGGTGGGGCTGGGCGTTCTGCTCCTTTCCCCTCTGGAAGGGGCAGCAGGGAAAGGAACAGAAGCCCCAGCCCCACCCCCTGCCCTTCCATGGAGCCGCATCTCCGTCCTCCATCTGTGTACTACAGCAGCAACCCCGCTGGAGGACAGGGCCTGGGTCTGGCAACGAACAGCCACTGGAGGAGCTGCCCCTCCCAGAGGGGAAAGGAGCAGAACCCCCAGCCCTGCTCTTCCCCCCCACAGTGGGGCTGCTGCTCTTCTACACACAGACAGAGACACAGCTCCATGGACGGGAAGGGGGCAGGGCTGGAGGTGGTACAGTTGCTCCAGAGAGAAGGCGTGGGGCCGCTGGCTCCTCCTGTGTCTTTCTGGTATGCCATAGTTGGTAAGGTGTACCAGAGCTTACCGGCCTACTTGCACTGCTGATCCTCAGGCTAATTTAAAATACTCCCTCTTTTTAATAACATACAAATTACTCAGTCATTCTTAGCCCACCCTAATAGAGATGGTGGTTGTATTACTTTTGATATAGCATAAACATCATTTTTACAGTAGTCCCAATCAAATCTATGCCAAAATGTATAAAGGCTTTACTAATGCTTTTGATTTGAGTGTTAAATGTTACAAAGCACTTAGTCTGTCCAAATTTGGCTATAACAGGTCAGAATGACAGTGTACAATTTCATACTCATCACTTACTCTTTTAATTGTCTGTACTCCAGATTTGTACCAATAAAATGATTTTTGTTTCTATTTTAAGACATCACAAATCATGTTCCAAGAATTCTTTTCCAAACTAATAGACTGGTTTAGAATTTTCTTTGTGAAGGATTTCATTGGACCATAGCTAACATAGCCCTGGTCTACACTACGAGTTTAGGTTGTATTTAGCAGCGTTAGATTGGTTTAGCCCTGCATCCGTCCACACTATGAAGCCATTTTTTCTGACTTTACGGGATCTTAAAACCAGTTTCTGTACTCCTCCCCGACGAGTGGATTAGCGCTGAAATCAACCTTGCTGGGTCCAATTTGGGGTAGCGTGGATGCAATTTGACGGTATTGGCCTCCGGGAGCTATCCCAGAGTGCTCCATTGTGACTGCTCTGGACAGTGCTCTCAACTCAGATGCACTGGCCAGATAGAAAGGAAAAGCCCCATGAACTTTTGAACTTCATTTCCTGTTTGGCCAGTGTGGTGAGCTGATCAGCACAGCTGACCATGCTGTCCCAGAATCGCAAAAGAGCTCCAGCATGAACCGAACAGGAGGTACTGGATTTGAGCACTGCGTGGGGAGACGAATCCGTGCTATTAGAACTCTGTTCGAAAAGATGAAATGCCAAAATATTTGAAAAAATCTCCAAGGGCATGAAGGACAGAAGCTATAACAGGGACCAGCAGCAGTGCCACGTAAAACTTAAGGAGCTCAGGCAAGCCTACCAAAGAACTAGAAAGGCAAACAGCCTCTCCGGGTCAGAGCCCCAGACATGCCACTTCTATGATGAGCTGCATGCCATTCTAGGGGGTGCCCCTACAACTACCCCAGCCCTGTGCGTGGACTCTCACGCAACAGGGTTGCAGATTTTGGGGACGAGGAAGAAGATGATGAGGAAGAGGTTGAAGCACAGCAAGCAAGCAGAGAAACCGTTTTCCCTGACAGCCAGGAACTGTATTTCACCCTGGATCTAGTACCCTCCCAACACACCAAAGGCGGGCTCCTGGACCTAGAAGGTGGAGAAGGGGCATCTAGTGAGTGTACTTTTGTAAATATAATACATGATTTAAAACTAAACATGTTTAATGATTAATTTGTCCTGAAGACTTGGGATGCATTCGCGGCCCGTACAGCTACTGGAAAAGTCTGTTAATGGGGATGGAGCAGAAATCCTCCAGGGACATTTCAATGAAGCTCTCCTGGATGTACTCCCAAAGCCTTTGCAAAAGGTTTCCGGGGAGGACAGCCTTATTCCAGCCTCCATGGTAGGACACTTTACCACAGCAGGCCAGCAGCACATAGTCTGAAATCATTGTATAACAAAACATGGCAGCGTATGATCCCGGTGTTTACTGGCATTCAAGCAACATCTGTTCTTTATCTCTCTGTGTTATCCTCAGGAGAGTGATATCATTCATGGTCACCTGGTTGAAATAGGGGAATTTTATTAAGGGGACATTCAGAGGTGGCCGTTCCTGCTGGACTGTTTACCTGTGGCTGAACAGAAATCATCCCTGCTGTTAGCCATGTGGTGGGGGGAGGAGTGAAGCGGTCATCCCAGAGAATTGGGTGGGTGGGTGAGGGTTTAGTTGGGTTTGTGCTGCACATTAACCCGAAAACCTCAGCCCCTCCTTTCAAGTGGCCAACCCATTTTAAAGGGCCAACCCAATGGGTGCCTGGTATGTGAAATGAGGGCGCTGCTGTTTGAAACCATTCCCACATGTTAGGAAGGTTAAAGAAGCCAAAAGACTGTGGCTTACCATGTCTGCCTGCAAGCCAATTCTGTTGCCTCCCAGCCCCGTGTGTGTGATCTCTCACACCATACCGGCAGGCCCTCGATATAAGAGGCAAAATGTGACCTTGTAAAGAAATACACGGGCTATGTAATGTTAACAGCTTGGTTCACCGTGAAAGAGTCACGGTTCTCTAATTGTTCTCTAATATGCAGCTGCAAATGTTTCATCCCTCCACGTATCATCTCCATCCCAGAGGCTATCAAAGATTAGAAGCCAAAAAAACTGCACTCACGATGAAATGTTCTCTGAACTCATGCAGTCCTCCCACACTGAAAGAGCCCAGCACAATGCGTGGAGGGAGACAATGTCAGAGTCCAGGAAAGTGCAAAATGAACACGAGGACAGGAGGGACGAGAGTGAGGACAGGAGGGACGAGTGATAGGAGAGGTGGCGTCAGCGTGATGAGAGGAGGCAGGATGCAATGCTGAGGCTACTGGAGGATCAAAGTGATATGCTCCAGCGTATGGTGGAGCTGCAGGAAAGGCAGCAGGAGCACAGATGGCTGCTGCAGCCCCTGTGTAACCAACCACCCTCCTCCCCAAGTTCCATACCCTCCTCACCCAGAAGCCCAAGAACGCAACTGGGGGGGGCCTCCGGGCACCCAACCACTCCACCCCAGAGGACTGCCTAAGCAACAGAAACCTGGCATTCAATCAGTTTTAGAGTGCACTGTGGCCATGTCCTTCCCTCCTCCCCCTCTCCATCACCCCACCCCTCATGGACTACCTTGGCCATTCTCCCCCCATTTGTGTGACAAATTAATAAAGAATGCATGAATTTGAAACAACAATGACTTTATTGCCTCTGCAAGCGGTGATCAAAAGGGGGGAGGGGAGGACGGTTGGCTTACAGGGAAGTAGAGTGAACCAAGGGGGCGGGTTTTCATCAAGAAACAAAACAGAACTTTCAGACCATAGTCTGGCCAGTCATGAAACTGGTTTTCAAAGCTTCTCTGATGTGCAGTGAGTCATGGAGCCTTAAAATGTTGTGCTTCCTGCTGAGAGGAAGTGTCATTTTGACAGGAATTCAGTATCATTCTATAGATTCACTCAACAGTCCAGGAAAGCCTCAAGAGGACAGGTGGAATTTTTAAGTTATCAGTTGTGAAATCCTGCCACATTGAAGTAACTGGAGTTTTGCCATGGTCTTCGGTGAGGCCAGGATTTCACTCCAGGACTTCAGGGGTAATATTGAGTATTCAAAATTCCTTCTATCTAGTTGCACTGGTTCTTAAACTTGTTCTTATGAAAATAGTGTTATATGTTTGTGAACCCAGTTGGTGTGCTTTATTTCACCTTACTACATACTTAAAAATGCAACTCATTATGTCTCTGCCCAAACACTCTACTTCTTTGCTTCTACTTGTCTGTCACTTGAGTAATTAGGGTTATTTAACTATGGATATTGCATGTGAAATATAATTATTGGTACTGAGGCTTAGTTTTCTTCTGAGTACCCCACAGGGCTGTAAACTGTTATATTCTGTATATAGATGGCTTTGGGATGTATACGCTCACACAGAATAATTCCAGTTCTACTTGATTCCTGGGAAGTTTCTCAAATACTTTGATGGAGTCTACTTCTCTCTCTTTCCCTCCCTTATCAAAGTAATAATTCATTCTTGGAAGATGCATTATAGGAATGTATCCTCTGAGTTATGATTTTCGTCTGAGACAGCAGAACTAAAACTCAGTTTTCTTCTCATATTCCACTATCTTTCAGGGGGGATTCCGAAGCACTCAGTCTTCTTACATCTTCTCATGTCTCTATTAAGAGAACATTTCTCATTCATGAGAGTAATATATTTTCTGGTTAGGACAACAATCTTGAACCAGACAAAAACAGTAGTAAGAGAGGAAAACTGGAATGGAGTTCTAAGAAACCATATTTAGGTTAATTCAGCAGCTGTGCACATCATGGTCACCCCCAAAGGAAAATAAGCATGGATTTTGGGAAATAGGTTGTATCGAGAGGATCCCATTCAGTGCATTGTCCTTATCAATGAGAGTGCGCACTCGCACACACACACACACACACAATAGGTGGAGGAAGGAATGCAATGCAAAAGCTACTAGAAGTAGGTGGTCAGATAGATACTACAGTGTTGGGTGTGCTCTAAAAACCTTGAAATAATTGAATAGAATATGCACCCCAGTTTCAAGAACATAGCAACGGCAGCACAATAAGAATGGAAACTAACATGTAATCCGTGTTCATTGTGGGATTAGATGGATATATAAAGGACTAAATTAGCAGACTAAAGAAAAGATACAGTTTGCAGTCAGGAAGGCCTTGAAAGATAGTATTCTTGATTGGAAATACTGGGGCTTGGAATGAGGTTTAATTGGAAAAACAGGACATGAAAATAGGAGGAAAAGTGCTTAGAAAAATAGCCCCAGTTATCAGCAGTGGTTTTAAGCTATTCTGAACAATAAAGGAGGACTGTGTGTATTGAACAAGCAGTGACCCCAAATCAGCCAAAACTTTGTTTTTAACTAAGATAGTAACAGTCAATATGACAGGTTTCAGAGTAGCAGCCGTGTTAGTCTGTATTCACAAAAAGAAAAGGAGTACTTGTGGCACCTTAGAGACTAACAAATTTATTAGAGCATAAGCTTTCGTGAGCTACAGCTCACTTCATCGGATGCATTACGATGAAGTGAGCTGTAGCTCATGAAAGCTTATGCTCTAATAAATTTGTTAGTCTCTAAGGTGCCACAAGTACTCCTTTTCTTTTAGTCAATATGACGTCACTTGTTTCTTGCACTGTATAAAACAAAAACTGAAAAAAACAGGCTTGCTAGGGGCATTTGTCAGATCCTACCTGATAATGCTGCAGGCAAGCCAGGATGAGAGGGTTACCTCAAGACAGATCCTTTCATATGTATTCTGATCAAATGCTTATGAATGTTTGCTACTGTATGGATGTAATAATTATGTATTGCTTAAAGTTTTCCACATGTTTAGAGCAATTGTTCAAATATCATGCGGCCTTAGGATTTAATAAAGTAATTTATGGTTAAATTGTTGCTATGGTAATTGTGACCCTAAGAACCCCTCATTGTCAATTAGCAAAGAGTTCACTGTTCTGTAACAATAACTCCTGACAAGCCTGACAAATGCACTACACCTAACACACTGCTTTCATAGTATTTCTCCAAAGAGGGTTATGTGAAGTCTCTAATAAAAGCTTACATCACAGCCTCATATTCCTTGTGAGATGATGTATGGATGATATTTAAGGAGTTGCATCTATGCACTGAAAATATGTTTTAAAGTCTGTGTCCAAGGTTGACAACAGGACAAACTTTGGATCTATACCCATCTGTCTGCCTCAGTTCACATAAGCATTGTAAAGGAAGCCCCATTTGCATAGGAAGTCAACATGAAGTCAGCACACCAGGGAATAAACCTCAGAGGACCATCCTGATGCCAAAAACCAAAAATGAGTTTTTGGGGGATGAAGGAACAGAAATGGACATCGTGTACAGTCAAGGACAGGAGTTTATTATGCACAGCACTGGTGGAGTGTCACTTTGCTTATTAGTCTCAGTGACACTGAAGAACAATTGATTACAATAGATTATATAGGGTGCTCATTGGGCGGAGAGAAGCAACGGGGATGGGATTTCCCAAGGCCCTGGATAGGTTCTAGCAGCAAGACAAGATAAGCACAATAAGCCAATGATCTAAAAGATGACATAATGGCTCCGCCCATGGTTCAAATGAACATATTGCTAACACACCTTTAAACTATTTCTATTAAAGTATATAGGTTAAATTCTAATTTTGGGATCATGGGAATGAGGTAGCAGCTCTCCTGGTTGACCAACAGGTATATTCCTGGAGATTTAAAGCAAAAAAAAAGCAGTAATTAGTATCTAACAATAACAATTGTTTATAGTTTTACCCTTGCATTTGGGTGCACTGGGATTGGCATACATCTTTGAGGGGAGGGCATCATCACTCATGTCAATCATGTCAGGCCTCTCCCTGAACTCTGCTCTGGCATCTGTTCTAGGGAGTTAACTTTGAGGCTCTTCTCAGCACTTTGTGTGTCTATAACTCACTATAAGGACACCCAGTTACAGCTCACCATCTGGAGTCATACTGACTCTGCTCATCAACTTGAAATACAAAGTTGTCTGTTTACCCCAGCTTTCTCTTAGCCATGTATTGTTCTTTATTAGTTAGCCCTCATGTCCCAGGCCAAGCTGTGGACCCTGGGCCTATATGAAAAGTTCTTAACAGAAACTGTTGTTAAGACATTAAATAGATTATGGCCCTTCAGGGGATATAAGGAGGAGGTAAAAGGACACCTCTTTATCCTGCATCCAAGAAAATAATCGAGCAATGCAATTCCATTCATGAAAAGAGGATCCTAATCACTCTGGATTGGAAATGCTGCAAGAAAACACTGGGTGAAATCAGACTGCTTTTAGACAGATGGTTTCCCTGTTAAAATTAAGTTTAGTCTCTAGAAAGCATGTATTGGTTTTGTTTTATATGTAACTGGTCTGGTTAGCATTGTTATTCTTACTCACTATCTCTTAAAACTTAACCTTTGATAAAAAATGTAGGTTTGTTTTCACTGTAAATATATCTCTGTGCTATGATGCTGTGTAGGAACTGATCCTCAGCTGAATCAAATAAAATGGCATGTAAATTGTTCTCTGGTGGATGGCAAACCTGATATTTCTATGATTTACCAATTACAGAGTCTGGGTATCACAGGGGAATATTTAAAGTGACCAGGGGGACTGCGGTGCAGCTATTGCTAACCTGCAAAGCAAAATGGGGCTAGCATTGACCCATGAAGATTATTTGGGTGGCTAACAGACCATTGGTTTCAGGGAGCTGACATCCAGCTAACTGGGTGTCTATTAAGCAAAAGTAATTTTCCCTCTTGCTGGTGACAGGAGGGGTAACAAAGTGACTCACAGTCCTGGGCACCCTGAGAAAGTCACAGTAATACCCTACATAAACAATGGTATCAATAAACTTCCAACATTTATGTTCATAGGAATTGGTGCTAGTAACTTGAATACACCTCAGTTCAAACCACCAGAGATTAATAACAAAGAGGCACCAGTGGAGGTTACATACTGAGTACATACAGTTAAAGGGTAACAGAAACCACTTTCAGATAGCACCAGATACTCTGTCACATACACACATGGAACAGACTTATTGCAGCACAAAATACCTCTCTAGTGCGGGGCAAGGAAAGTAATCTAGAACAGTAAGTATTTGCACTCCCAATTGCTCACTCATGCATATGCCTTGGAGTTCTGTTCTACAATTTTAATGCATTTTCATTCACCTTTAACTCAAATTCTTTTGTTCATGTAAACAGGTCTCAAACCTAATACTATTTGAATACATACTAGTTTTGTGTTCAAATTCCTGGGCTTTTTGACCATTCAGCTGTCCCTCTCCTTCAAGAACAGTCTCTTTTTGAGCCTCTCAATCAGAACAAATTCAGCTGTCAAATGTAAATAAACTAAAAAAATCACTCCTGCATTTCATTTCCATGTTTTAGAAGGATAAGCTATTGTGTAACACTATTTTATTATGTTTTCTGTCTCAATGTCAAGACACAATATCACAATAACAATAAATACAATAATATAATAGCCTGGCAAAATGATTTCTCTAAGTTTTCTCTCCCATACAGGATATGGTTTGTTTTTTTTCTGAACCATTTATCAGTTGTAGTTAGAACTGGGAAATCCATATTGTAAGGTTTCTAAGGGCTTCTTCAATAACAGAGTATTCTCTAAACCTATGATTATTTTAAACCACAGTTATAAATTCTTCTTCAAAGATTAAACTTTTTCCTCAGCTATTTTCCTGGACACTAAGAATTGTGGGCCATCATTTTCAGAAGTAATTAGAGATCTGGGGTGCTTCAAATTTGGATGTGTTAGCTGAGTCACTTGAAGGGGGTTGGTTTTCAAAACAAGTGATCAGTATGCGGCTTTTAAAATTAGGCCTTAAGAATTCTCAAATTGGGAACCCAAAAATTGAGGCACCCCAAATCACTAATCACTTTTGAAAAATCTTGGCTCCTTTCAGGTTCATTATTACAAGAGTCAAGTTAGTTTCACTTGGCTTCCAAAATGGCAATTTCACACAGTTCTAATTATATAAATATACATATTTTACTGATGGGTGAAATGAGGCACAGTGAGGCTAACTAATTAGCTAAAGGTTACATATCAAGTCAGTGGCAAAGCTGGGAACAGAACCGAGACAACACTCTGCTGAATAAAGTAAAAGCAATTAGGCAGCAATGGGATTTCGATGTTATCCATAATCTCTAAAGGGACACTATTGGGAATCTCCAGCTAATGTGAAAGAATCCTGGTGTGATGTTAATGCAGAGGCAGAAACTAAGAAAGCAATGTTCCAAAAGATTAAGCGTAAATAGGGATCATAAAGAGAAATATGAGCTGAGGAAGGAATAGTTAGAAAAAAAGTCTTCACATGTTGCAGATAGTTGGGAAACAAGTAAAATATGGGAATGAGTGGATACCCACCTAAAAAAGAAAAGCACCATCGTTGCTGAGTTTCATTTATTTGATTAAAAGCACATCTATGATCTGCAAAATAATTTGTTGCCCATGTTCAAAAGACCTGTTAGAGGAGAAAGGGCTGAAGAGAGAATTTTTGAAAAAAAGATTACAGAAGCAGTTTAGCTTTATTTTTAGTCACCTTTCTTCCTTTAGAAGAGTTTAGTGCATGGCCTCTTTGCCAGTTATGAAAAAAAGCTGTGACTTAGTAATCAAAATCTGACACTATAAGTGGCAAAAAATATCTATAAGTGTTTTGGACCTAATTATATAAGTAATTTGTAGGCTAACACATTTGTTCACATATGCCATTACCATTCTCTCTTGTATCACAGTGTCATGCACTCAGATGGGATCATAAAAATACACAAAATGGATTAGCTGATCTCATCTGAACTTATGAAAGAAAAGCTCAGATAAGCTAAAAGAGATAGCACAGTGCAAAAGAATTTGTGCCTATGTATCAACAACCACATACTACTTTAGACTCAGATCTGAACTTGCAGCCAATAAGAGTCTAAAATAAAGTGTCAGAAAGTTAATAGCTGCTATATTCTGCTCACTAAACATGGTAACTTTCTTTCCATTAATTCCTGTCTCAATAGGGGGGAAAAAATGTTAGTTTGATCTCATGTCAGTCCAGGAGACAGATGCCAGCTGAGCAACACAGAGGATTTCAGTGTTTTCATTTCAGGGAAACTGAAGATCACATTCTGGGCAAGAGAGCATGAAGATTGTTTGATAAGATTCCATTAAAAGTAAGCTGACAGTAAGGTTAGAAGTGAACTGGAGAAACCTCACCAGGGTAATATCTGGGAAAGAAACAATCAGTTTGACATTTCTCAGGTTAAAGATTTCATATTATCAAAATGGAAGTCAAAGTGTTCCTATTTAGGAATATAAAAACCAATAGTTAGGTTTCCCCAGCTCATTCAGAACTCAAGAAAATCACTGTGTTCCTCAAATAGTTAATATCAGATACAAAATGTTATATAATGATGCTAATTAGTATGGGGGGGGGAAAGACCATAAATTCATTATTTTTGCCATGTAGTGTTTTCTCTTCTGATATTCAAAGACTGACTTATATATTAAACCAACTGCATTTCTGATTTTACATCTTAAATATTCCATCATTAACATCTCATTACTAAGCAGTTAATTAAGAAAAAAGACAAAGTAGGTAAAAGAAAATTAGATGCAACACTACAGGGTATATTCTCACCTTGATAAGCAAGAGAAACTCTCATTAGGGTTTACTGAAAGTCACATGCATGCTGCAGGAGAATACACTCAATATATTTTGGAACTATTAAAATTTTAAAAGGACACTATCAATTTATATTTAAAAGAAAAAGTGTCCTAATAATACCAGATACAAGGGCATTGGTGGATAGTCTAAATAGATGAGGAAATTAATTAATGAAATGTCTGGCAGGGAGCCCAGAATGACTTTTTCAAGACTGACTGGGTGTGGGGTGGGGGGAGGTGGAGAGGAATATGAGCTGAAAGAGTAGTAGAGTTTGATAGGGAATTTAAAAAAATATAATTAAAAACCTAACACCTGCATTAGGTGCCACCAGATTCAGCCTTTGTGCCAAATCTTGTCTTGAATTTGTTGTTTTTGTAATAAAGATAAATGTCCATTAGGAATCCACAGAATCCTAAGCCAGACACCTCTGTGACCTTTGAACCCAGGCCTTCAGAACTCAAAAGCTCCTGCATTAAAGGCTCAATACTGCAAAATGCTGAACTTTCTGACCCCAGTTCATTCTGACCACCCACATGCACATTTAAGCTTATGCTGAACTGAACTGGAGCCAGAATGCTCAGCACGTTGCAGGATCAAGCCCCTAATCACTGCACCATTCCCAGGGGTTCTCACAACAAAAAGTTTGGTGGCTTCAGAGTGCAGCCACCAACTCTTGCTGGTGGCTGTTCTGACAATGTTTTCTAAAATACTTAATTAACTTTAGGGAGAACAAATATTCACGGATACATATCCAAATCATCGTAATTTATTCATGTAGGATTTTGGGGGTTTTTTGCACACTCAATAAAAATAATATACAGTTGTATTTTGGTGCCCCTGGCATCTTCCTCCTTCCCCCAACCCTCCACAGATCCTTCAGCCCCTGCTGCCTCCCCTCAGCCTCCATCACCCTCCTGGACTCTGTTTCTTCTGGGCCCTCTATTGCCCTGAGCTTCCTTCCATGGCCTTGCACCCAGGTTCATCCCGCTCCTTGCCTCTTGACCACAGTGCCGAGTAAGGCCAGCACTGCTGAAGCCCTGCTGCCCGGGTCTGAAGTCAGAGCCCATGGCTGAAGCAGGGGGGCGGGGGTGCTCAAGCCCATCGCCGGAGCCTCTGGTTGAACTGGGGGGCTGGAGCTGAAACCCACCCCTGGTGTCCCACAGCTGAAGACAGGTTGGGGAGGCTGACGCCCACCCCCGGAACCCATTGGTGCTGCAGAAAAGGGCTGCTGCTTAGCCCCTATCCCATTTCTGCCCAGGAGGCTCTTTTGGCTACATGAAAACCCCCTGGTGGCTACATTTGAGAAACACTAACTTAGACCCCTTTTATATTTTAATTTTAACAGATCAGTTCTAAATTATCAAATTGTCATTGCTCCAACTCCTCCATGTTTGTCCCATTTCTAACAACAATCCCAGCAAAATCAGGAATGGTGAATAATCAGTGCTGGAGCAAGCAATCCAAAGGAGACATTTAATCTAAGTTGGCTAGACTTGATTAATATTAAATCAACACTGCCATAGAAATAACTAAAGTCACCCTCACCAGCTTAAACAAGCGATAAAGATATATCACTTTGGAACAATGAAAACCAAACATCTGACGACTGGACGACTTACATTTTTAGTCACATTTCTATCATTCCCCACACACCCTCTGCCCCAGTATGGATTTCTGTCTGTGCAATGGCATTCTCAGCTATAATTTAAACGGTGCAAGAACTTTCACAACTGACATTTATATCAGTTAGCTTGACCTGTTTCTGCCCTTAGAAACACTACTGAGGGAATCAGAACTTAAAGGTGAGCTGTCATTGAATACATTATCTGTTTAGGCACAACCTGTTGCCAATATACATCTCCTCCCTTTTCAAATTGTATTTTCCTTGAACAGACATAGAAAAACCTACAGTTCATTTAGGAGTTCTGCTGGGTTTGTCTTGATGGTATAGTAGGGAAGTGATGCAGTTTTACTAAATGATGTCTGTTGTATAGCATTTTCCTTGAAGAATTTAGTATCCTAGAGCAACTGGTAAAATATCCTAAGCAAAAGCATTGTATGATTTAAACACTGAATTATGTTTTATTCTTCTTGATATGTGAAAGGCTTGATTACAGCTCTTGATTATCATCACCCAAGAGTGTATAATGGCACCAAAGCAAAGGCTGTGGAGATAGCTTTTTGGATATCAAAAGTGACTAGCTGGCAGCACTGCCGAAAATAAAAAAGGAGACTCTGTATCTGCATTTTAAAACGCACTAACATTTTGTTGCTTAGTCACACATATAGAGGTTATTTTAGCCAAAACGATGCAGTCAATGCAGTTGCTCTTCCATGGAGATGATCCTCAGGGAGGTCAGCAAAATTAGTTAAGGACATTGAAGTCAATGGTAAATGGGACAAAATATAACATGGTTTTACAAAAGGTAGATCGTGCCAAACCAACCTAATCTCCTTTTTTGAAAAAGTAACAGATTTTTTTAGATAAAGGAAATGCAGTGGATCTAATTTACCTAGATTTCAGTAAGGCATTTGATACCGTGCCACATGGGGAATTATTAGTTAAATTGGAGAAGATGGGGATTAATATGAACACCAAAAGGTAGATAAGGAATTGGTTAAAGGGGAGACTGCAACGGGTCCTACTGAAAGGCGAACTGTCAGGTTGGAGGGTGGTTACCAGTGGAGTTCCTCAGGGATCGGTTTTGGGACCAATCTTATTTAATCTTTTTATTACTGACCTTGGCACAAAAAGTGGGAGTGTGCTAATAAAGTTTGCAGATGATACAAAGCTGGGAGGTATTGCCAATTCGAAGAAGGATCGGGATATTATACAGGAGGATCTGGATGACCTTGTAAACTGGAGTAATACTAATAGGATGAAATTTAATAGTGAGAAGTGTAAGGTTATGCATTTAGGAATTAATAACAAGAATTTTAGTTATAAGTTGGGGACGCATCAATTAGAAGTAACAGAAGAGGAGAAGGACCTTGGAGTATTGGTTGATTATAGGATGACTATGAGCTGCCAATGTGATATGGCTGTGAAAAAAGCTAATGCGGTTTTGGGATGCATCAGGAGAGGCATTTCCAGTAGGGATAAGGAGGTTTTAGTACCATTATACAAGGCACTGGTAAGACCTGACCTAGAATACTGTGTGCAGTTCTGGTCTCCCATGTTTAAAAAGGATGAATTCAAACTGGAGCAGGTACAGAGAAGGGCTACTAGGATGATCCGAGGCATGGAAAACTTGTCTTATGAAAGGAGACTTAAGGAGCTTGACTTGTTTAGCCTAACTAAAAGAAGGTTGAGGGGAGATATGATTTATCCCTATAAATATATCAGAGGGATAAATACAGGAGAGGGAGAGAAATTGTTTCAGCTCAGCACCAATGTGGACACAAGAACAAATGGGTATAAACTGGCAACCAGGCAGTTTAGACTTGAAATTAGATGAAGGTTTCTAACCATCAGAGGAGTGAAGTTTTGGAATAGCCTTCCAAGGGAAGCAGTGGGGGCAAAAGATCTATCTGGTTTTAAGATGCTACTCGATAAGTTTATGGAGGAGATATTATGATGGGATAATGTGATTTTGGTAAGTAATTGATCTTGAAATATTCAGGGTAAATAGGCCAAATCCCCTGAGATGGGATATTAGATGGATGGGATCTGAGTTACCCAGGAAAGAATTTTCTGTAGTATCTGGCTGGTGAATCTTGCCCATATGCTCAGGGTTTAGCTGATCGCCATATTTGGGATCGGGAAAGAATTTTCCTCTAGGGCAGATTGGAGAGGCCCTGGAGGTTTTTCACCTTCCTCTGTAGCATGGGGCATGGGTCACTTGAGGGAGGCTCCTTGAAGTCTTTAAACCACGATTTGAGGACTTCATTAGCTCAGACGTAGGTGAGGTTTTTCATAGGAGTGGGTGAGATTCTGAGGCCTGCGCTGTGCAGGAGGTCGGACTAGATGATCAGAATGGTCCGTTTTGACCTTAGTATCTATGAATCTATGAATCTATGAAAGATCTCTGTGCAAGTACATGAAGTGAGGGCTGAGCCAACTTTTTCTTAATTAAAATAGAAATAACTAAAAGTTGCTGTAAAAGGAGAAAAACCCACAAAAATCTAAAATACCCATCATATCATACAATATTGTACATCAGTTCTCTTCTCTATGAAGGAAGAGAAATCAGAAATGCAAAAAAAAAAAAAACTAGAGCAATGAGAGAAACAAGCCATACGAAACAAAGAAAAAAAATGATACTCGATACAGCCTGGTCAGACAGAAGAAATACTACTGTGAGTCAGAAATTCATCATCCTACAACAATAATATTCTAACTATCTCCAATGTGGTTTCACAAGGCCAGCAACAAAGCTCTCTGCACACAACCATTTGTCTCAAACAATTCTAAAAATAAAGACCAAATGCCACAGCATTTGTGTTCTTTCCTTCTATTATATGCTAATCTTTCATGAGCTGCCATATCATTTAATCCATTGAACCTGATTAACTAACCTAAAAGGTAGTTTCCAAAGCTTTAATATCAGACACTTTGCTACCAATATGAAACATTGTTCTTGCAAATAAGAGCGTGAGCATTGTAAGTGATGTATGGGAAAGATATGCCTTGAATTATTAATAACTAGTGATCACTTCTGGCCCTAAGAAACTAAAAAGGCTGTCCAACTCTTTTTACCTCTGAATAGGATCCACTGATGAAGAGAATAAGAATATGGTTCATGTAATGTGAGACACTTTGTCTAAGGAGCCACAGATCAGCCAACATTGGGGACCCCTGCCCCAACTATTGAACCAAAATGGATAAATTAGAGTATTATCAATCACATAAGCAAGAACATCTCATAAATTTGCATGTGCAAATCTCTCTCCCTCCCCACCTAACTAAAAAGAATTCCAAGTTACCAAGCAAGAGTCACACACAGCTTTCCTTTACTAACACATTGAGTGGGTCAGGAAAAGAGATGGGTAGGGAAGCTGCAAGTTAAACAAACTAGAAATGTGCCTGTAAGATTAAAGGTCAAATTGGGCAAGCTGTTACACAAGAAATCCAAGCCATGTGTTTTCACAACAAATTCTAAAATATCCATTGTTTCCTCATAAATCAAATATATTGTGAATAATCTGACTTTTGCCCCCAAATTAGAATTTGCACATTTGTTTGCCTTGTGAGTCCGATCTATATCCTTCTGTATGTAGAAACATCTCTTGTTCTATTATTAATCCTAAACAATGCAAAATGTTTATGTAAAATCAAAGAATATATGGAGCAAGTCCTCAAAAGTTAGAGGATTATAAGGATTTTGTTGGTTTTCATTGTAAATAATTGTTGCACTCAAAAAGTAACAGGAATTGTATGTCATAAGGAAGGAGAAATATTAAAAGACAAACCAGGGTTTAACTTTGGGATATTGAGAGAAATTGCTTCAAAGGGGGAATCCCAATTGATGGGAGGGGTAAATAATGAAATACAATTGTTAAAACAAATCCAACTTTAAAAGCCTCCAACAAGAAAAGGATTAAAGAAATTTATTATACACCATCACCCTCTACTAGATCCCAGTGGAAGCTACAGATAACTGAGAGCTAAAATCCCAGAACCCTCTTGAAATGTGTCCAGTGAGAATCAGAGTGTAGGCCCCTTCTCCCCCAACAATCTCTGAAAGTAGGGTATATAAACTGAGGTCACCATATGCTCAAGGGAGTTGACTGAACTGAACACAAGAAGCTGCAGAATCTTAAATGTAACCAATGCCTGGACCAGCCATGTGGAAAGGACTCTCAACCATCCCAGGGTTAAGAGGATACGAATAAGTGGTGAGATTTAATCTCAAAGATTGTAGCTCTGCTTCTATTCTTTAATTAACTATAAGTTACCTTGCAAAGTCTGCATTCTCTAGTGAGACCAAAAGTAACCATACTGTAGATTCTAACTCCTTTGTAAACCCAAGCAAATTGGCCTAATAGAGATTGAAAAGAATTGTTTTAAGCAATTGCTTTTAATATTCTAAATATTCTTTTGGGCCAATCTAGTCAAAGAGAAGTAAACACACTCTTCAAAGTTCCTTATAGACAAGTACACCCTTGGAAATGTGATAAATGTGTTAGGTTCTAAAGAATTTAAAATTGTTGATCATAAGTAAATGCAATAAGAAATCTTGGTAATGTGCATTGTTCTTTGATATAACTACCGCGCCTCATCTCTAGTCTGTGATAAATTCTTGCAGAACTGTAGTGTGTGTGTGTGTGTGTGTGTGTGTGTAATACACACCATAGGGTGTATCTATATTTGAGTGGTGAACTGTTGATTATACATAAATATGGTTCTGGGTGAATTAATAAATTGTTGGCAGGTTACGAATAAGCAAGTGTCTTGATTGAGAAATTGTCTAGCATAAGGAAGGATTGAGAAATACAGTTCAAGTTATAAAAGAACTGAAAAGAACCCAGTGCTAAACTAGTAAGCTAATATTCCCTCAACTCAATAAAGAGGGTCATCCCATTGGTAGAGCCCTGCGTGGACACAGAAATGTGTATCTGCATCCCATCCGCTATCCGTAAAAATTATCTGTGGATTTGCAGGGCTGTACACTGGGGGCTGGGCTGAAGCTCCCGGCATCGCCCCTGCTAGAGCTGGGTTTGGGGGAGCTGCGAGCAGCTGTAGGGAACCTGAGCAGAGTCCAGGACACTCCACCGGCCCTTGGCTGGGCGGGGAGCCTGCGGGGTGGGGACACAGCCAGAGGCTGCTCTCGGAGACCCTGCACGGGCAGGTGGAGGCTCCGCCATGGCTCCCTGGCTGGGCTCCATGCTGGTCTTGCCGGGGGGAAGAGGAAGACCTGTGGAGCTGTCTGGAGGCTGTTCGGGCCCCCTGCCCAGGGCAGGGGGAGGGTCCATTGCGGCACTATCCATTGTCAGCATGGCTCTTGCTGTGTCCGGGCTGTGGCTCAAAGCCTCGCCCCGCCTTTGGAGCCAGGTCAAAGAGAGCTGCGATGGCAGCTGGGGAAAACCTGGGTCCCTCCACCTGCCTTGGGTGAGGGTCCCAGCCTGGCACCCAGGGCAGGTGGGGGGACCCAGAATCCCCAGAGCTGCCAGCGCGGCTCTCCCTGATCCGGCTCTGGCCAGGGGTGCGGCTCGGAGCCGCAGCCTGGCTGTGCTCTGAGCCGGGTGGGTAGCTGTGCAGAGCCACAGCGGACCCTCCACCTGCCCTGGCCGGGGAGCAGCCCAAGCAGTCCCCAGCCCATGTCCCTGTCCCCCAGCTCCCCTGCCAAATGTCCCAGCCTCCCCGTTCAGTGTCACTGGGCCCCAGTCCTCCCTCCCAGGGCAGGTGGAGAATCCGTGCCACTGTCACAGCATTGCTCCGATGAAGTGAGCTGTAGCTCACGAAGGCTTTTGCTCAAATAAATTTGTTAGTCTCTAAGGTGCCACAAGTACTCCTTTTCTTTTTGTGAATACAGACTAACACGGCTGCTACTCTGAAACCTAGCAATATCACTGTTCCTCACAGCTGCCCGCCTGGTCCTTACCGTCCGAGCCCTGAGCAGATACAAAATTTGTACAGGCATCTGCTATCCTCAGAAATGGTCCACGGCAATAAAGCAGATACCCATGGATTTGCAGGGCTCTGCTATTGGAGTCTAATATATTTTCAAACTTAGCTTGTTAGATTTCAGCTTCAAAACACAATTGGCACCCTGCCAAATTTATAAATTGACCCCTCCCCCTTCAAATGTATAGCATTTTAAATTAGTGAGACTTTTCCCAAACAATTCTGTCCAGCTAAGAAAAGAAGTCATCACTATCATTAAGTTAATGATGGTTTTCAAACACACTCAGAACTGACCTTATTCTGTTCCCATTAAAGTCAATAAGAGTAATTTAAAAAAAATATTTTAAATATCAAACCCTTAATTCTTATGTGTCTCTTCTTAGAAGTTCCATATTTTTAGACATTCCCATAATATATGTAGGAAGAATGTATAGGATCCTCCATGTCTTTAGCCATTACCATGCCTTAGACAATTATGGGATGGAATCCAGTACATGCAAAAAAGGATCTAGTGAATCATGCAGAAATGGAGATTGTTCATTGAGACCTTTTCTGCATTACATTCAGTCTGTGTCCGCTGTTGATGAAATCCATACACCATGACTATTTTGAAGGCCACTGTACTTTTTTTTCCATTGCCTTCATTAGCCTGAATATGTTATGTCACAGTGCAAGTCAAACTCATTATATTTAGATGGTAGTACTTTCATTTAAAATGACAAGCAAGGAGACAGGTCTATCTTGGCATGGCTGGCTGAAAAGAAGCAATTAGGAAATGCATGTATCAGTGCATATACAGTGGTCATAATTTAATAACAAATGTAAAATGTCATCAAGAAATGAAAGGTCATAAATATTATGGCTTTAGCTTGAAGAGTTTCGTCAGTTCTAGTTCTTGGTCTGCATAGCCCTGTTTCTTATTTTTACTCTATGTCATATTGACAGTCTTTGCATTTATATAAAACCAGTTGTTATTTACAAAGCATCTTGTTTTGAGATAGAATACAAACATTATTTCACATTAATAGAAATGAACATGAATTCAACACTCTAAGACCCAATGTAAAATATGCCATGAAAAGTTTGCATATTAGAATCTATATTAAAATCAGAATGCTCTTTCTGGCATGCAACTTTCTATGGCACCTCTGTATTTGCACCCCTCACATTATTGTAGTAATCTTTGTACAAAATATATCTTGTTAGGCATCATTTGAAAACTTGTGTGATGGATGGATGTGATATGTATCAAGAGTTAGGAATATATGCTGTAATTATGACTAAGGTGTGTGTAAATCAGGTATGTCAGTGGGACTCGTTGAAGAGGTCTATCTTAGACAAAGGAATGTGTATGTAATTCTCTGACCAGCCTGATATTCAGGCAAAGACAATGAAGGTCCATATTTATATGTAAGCAGAAACAAAACCATCAAAATAGCAAGGGAGGAGATGGCAGGAAACAAAACAATCCCATTTTAGCAAACACAATTGGGGGAAAAAAGAGAATGGAGCTTCCTTTGCCACTAGACTCCATGTCACCTTCCTCAGAATAATCCATTTAAAAGGTTTATTGGTCTATAACAACAGGTTTCAGAGTAGCAGCCGTGTTAGTCTGTATTCGCAAAAAGAAAAGGAGTACTTGTGGCATCTTAGAGACTAACAAATTTATTTGAGCATAAGCTTTCGTAAGATGAAAATAGTTCTACTTTGTGTAATATTCCCAAAAAGAAAAGGAGTACTTGTATTTCCCCATGTTATCCCCCCCATTGTTCCTCAGACGTTCTTGTCAACTGCTGGAAATGGCCCACCTTGATTATCACCCAAAAGGTTTTCTTCCTCCCCCCTACCCTCTCTACCTGCTCCTAATAGCTCATCTTAAGTGATCACTCTCCTTACAGTGTGTATGGTAATACCCATCGTTTCATGTTCTCTGTGTGTGTATATGAATCTCCCCACTGTATTTTCCACTGAATGCATCCGATGAAGTGAGCTGTAGCTCATGAAAGCTTATGCTCAAATAAATTTGTTAGTCTCTAAGGTGCCACAAGTCCTCCTTTTCTTATAACGACAGGGGATCTGAACCTCAGTTGATAAGCAATTGGATCATCTGATTGTACACAGAATTACTGTATTATAAGAGTGTTTAGGGTGAAGTCTTTTCTGAAAGCTAATGACATATTGATGATTAATATCATTGTGAATTGTATGTATTAACACTATGCAAGGAATTATGGATACTCATTGATATTAGGCTATGCAGTCTGCCCAGACAAGAGGGAATGTTACAACTATCTACCTATCTCCTATGTAAATTAAGTATGGTGGAATCAGAAACAATAGAAGCCCCAATTACAAAGAAACCATGCAGGAATATTGAGAAGCCCCCCAGTGTGAGGTCATCCTGCCTCTTGAAATAAGTTCATTGAACTTTGGAAGATATAAGAAAGAACAGAAGTAATCTTTGGCATCCATCACTAGACAGACACAAGGGAACAGAGCTCTTGCAAGCTGAAGACAATGGGTCCTTCAGCCAAGCAGGGGTTAAAGTGTCTGTTAACTAAATGTAGATGAGAAACCTGCTTAGGCAAAGATCTTTCACCTAGGAAGACAACGAAAATCAGCCCTGGGTGCTTTAGTGGAACATCCTGACTGAGGGTAATTCAGCCATGGCTGGAAAGAAGAATGAGTGATGAGAGAAACCATTTTGAACAAAGCCTGTATCTTGCTAGATTAAGTTTTAGATGTGTATTTTGTTTTGTTTTACTTGTAACACTATTATTTATACTTTAACTCACTTAATCATATATATATATATATATATATATATATATATATATATACATATATAGTTAATACACTCATTTCATTTTTTCCATAAACCAACTCAGAGTTGTGTTTAAAGGGAAGGGTTAATTTACCCCCAGTTAGGTTAATAAACTGTGGTGTGGTTTTGTCTCTTTACTGGAATAACAAACCTTATTATTTCTCTGAGCTGTCCATGATAGGGCTGGATGCTTCAGGGCACAAGATTTTGGAGAAATTTAGCACTGGGAGTGTGTTGGGGTCATCTTGCTGGTTGCAACCAAGGCTAGTGAAAGCTAGAATGTGACTGGTGTTTGCTAGCAAGTTGCTGGGGTCAGAGATGCTGGACCAGGATTGCAGCTACACAGACACTCAGGGTATGACCTGCATGCTGTAGGATGGCTGGGAACAACTCAGGATGGGCACTACAGCCGCAAAGCATTGTGAAACATCCAGGATGACAGCACAGGTAGTGACAGAACCCCTCAGTAGTCTGGATTGTGCCACGACAGGGGGACACCTTCCATTTAGCACTAAGAAATTGTTACTGTGTCTCAAAATTGTTTCTAAATTCAAACTAAACAGTTCCTTATTCTGCATGTATATAGGCACAATTTTTTCATGCTTCAATAGAACAACCTATGTTAATCTAAATGCTGTGCCCATTATAATCAATATATGTACGGGGTTAAAACCTGGATAAATTTAGATTGGCTCAGCTATTTTGTTTGCTATTTTCTTCATCAAAGCACAGATCATTTTTAAATCATTTCATATTAGAGAAAGGACTTACCACATAAGAGATTAATAACCCATCATGCCTATGATTGTTCAATATTGGGCAATGCTGGATGCTTCAGAGAAAATTGTAAATTCCACCAAATGAAGATAATTATGAAATATGGAGAGAGAGAGAGAGAAAGAGGAGGCAGAAGACTATTTTACTGATTTCAATTGGTGATTGATTGGAGTCCCATGTATTGTCCTTTGTGACTTTATTCAGCTTGTATAAATGCAGATAATATAGAATAATAATTCCTATGTAGACCTACATCAAAAAAACATGGTAATTTTTAGGACTGTCAATTAATTGCAGTTAACTCAAGCAATTAACACAAAACAAATTCACTAGATTAAAAAAATAGTTGTGATCAATTGCAGTTTTAATATCACTGTTAAACAATAATGGAATACCAATTTTAATGTATTATATATATTTTTGGATGTTTTTCTACATTTTCAAATATATTGATTTCAATTACAACACAGAATACAAATTGTACAGTGTTCACAATATTATTATTACAAATATTTACACTGTACAAAGATAAACAAAAGAAATAGTATTTTTCAATTCATGTCATACAAGTACTGTAGTGCAATCTCCTTATAGGGAAACTGTAACTTACAAATGTAGATTTTTTTTTACATAACTGCAGTCAAAAAAAACAAAAAAAATGTAAAACTTCAGAGCCTATAACTCCACTCAGTCTTACTCCTTGTTCAGCCAATCACTAAGAGAAACAAGTTTACATTTAAGTCAGATAATGCTGCCCGCTTCTTATTTACAAGGTCACCTAAAAGTGAGAACAGGCATTCGCATAGCACTGTTCTGGCAGGCGTTGTAAGCTATTTACATGCCAGCTATATTAAACATTCATGTGCACCTTCATGCATCCGCTATCTTTTTTTTAAAAAAACCTTTTTTACAGTGCAAATATTTGTAATCAAAAATAATATAAACTATATCTTTGAAAAAGTAGAAACACAACCAAAATATTTATAATAAATTTAAATTGGTATTCTATTATTGTTTAATATTGTGTGATTAAAACTGTGATTAATCACCAATTTTTTTAATCATGCGATTAATTGTGATTTTTTAAAATAATTTCACAGCCCTAGTGATTTTGGTGCTTCAGTGTTTTTTGGTGCACACTTTGAAGGGCCTGAGATTCCCAGAATGTGCTTAAGACCCAGCTACTGAAAATGAGCCCCTGGAATAGATCTTAAATTGGGAACCCCAAAAATGGAGCATCCAAAATCACTAGTCACTTTTGAAAATCTAGACCATAAGTGTCTCATCTTTTCCTGAACGTGACTTAGCTATTTGCCTTCAGGATAAATTGCACTTTTTAATGTAATTTAGAATTAATTTGTGGAGCTCACCAATTCAAGTTCTATTTTATATTTTTTCTGTTTAATGTCATTGGATCAGGCATCAATCACTTTCAGACTGGATTACCGCAAACAGTATAGGTAGGGGTCTTACAGGGAGCAGCATCTTCTCACCTGGCCACTGCTGCTGGAAATAACACAAGGAACAGGAGTTTTATGCAGTCTTACACCCACTTCTGTGCTATGTGACAGATTGGCATTAAGTAAGTAACTTCCCTCATTGCTTATATGGCATGGAACATTTTCGATTAACAATGAGCCTCGGCCTAAAAATTCTTCTTACATACATACATCATCATTCATCTTTGTCAGTGTTGCCTGGAGCTTCTCAGAGAGCAGCAGATACAAAGAACAATTTTTTCAGTGACTATCTTCTTGTCAGAATGATCTGAAGGACAATGAAGGTGTTTTGACTCATTTGACTAATATGGAACTCAGCTGAACAGCCTGAGTTTACAGGTTCAACTTAAATGCTGAGTTCATGTTCTTCTTATGAGAGACTAGGGAAAAAAGGAGCAGAGGCAGGGGGCAAGAAAGAATCCAGTGGTGAGGGAAAGGTGATGGAAATAACCAAATAGAAAATGAAGAGACTGAGAAAAATATTAAGAGTGTATATAGAATGGAGTTGGGAGGGAGAAGAAAAATTTATATTAGCAGTGAGGCTGGCACCATAGCCTGTACTTAAGTTTATCCAACACTTCCCATTATAACACCTATTTTCAGTTGCTTATAACTTTGCTAAATTTTAACAATTTAGGCTGAAATTTAGGTCTCAGGTTTGTGGATTTTTTTTGTTTTTAATTTTCAGCAAAAAAATAGTTCAGCTCTTTCAGAGAACAAGATAAATATGTTTCCCCCCATTTAAAAAACAAACAAACAAAAAAAGTATAACAGTTTAGCTAAAAAGCTCTAGGATCCCCATGTCTTGGATTAGTGACTTGACATTTGGGAGGGGTGTCAGCGTGGTGTCAGGGATGTGTCTTTTGCTGTTCCCATGTGATCAAGTTATAAGTCATTGAATAATTGCTGTTTAATAAATCTGTACTGAACCTGTGCAGAGTTTGATTGAAAAATCCACAGAAGATTCTGTCTTCACTGAGCATGTTATACCTCAAGGGTACAGGGTGTGAATAGGACTTTCCCTGCAATCACTAATCATAGCTGCTTCAAGCCACAATGGATGTCATCTCCCTATACACCAACATTCCACATAATGATGACATTGCAGTCTGCCTCAAATATCTGCATGACAACACTCAGATATCAAATAAGATATAATGATAAGACTCACTGAGAATTGATGAGTCATTACACAAAGTAAAACTATTTCCCCATGTTATTTCTCCCCCCCCACCCCACCCCCCACTGTTCCTCGGATATTCTTGTTAACTGCCGGAAATAGCCTACCTTGCTTGTCACCATGAAAGGTTTTCCTCCTTTCCCCCCCTGCTGCTGGTGATGGCTTATCTTAAGTGATCACTCTCCTTACAGTGTGTATGATAAACCCATTGTTTCATGTTCTCTATGTGTGTATATCAATCTCCCCTTTGTATTTTCCACCAAATGCATCTGATGAAGTGAGCTGTAGCTCACTGTCAGCGTGGTGTCAGGGATGTGTCTTTTGCTGTTCCCATGTGATCAAGTTATAAGTCATTGAATAATTGCTGTTTAATAAATCTGTACTGAACCTGTGCAGAGTTTGATTGAAAAATCCACAGAAGATTCTGTCTTCACTGAGCATGTTATACCTCAAGGGTACAGGGTGTGAACAGGACTTTCCCTGCAATCACTAATCATAGCTGCTTCAAGCCACAATGGATGTCATCTCCCTATACACCAACATTCCACATAATGAAAAGCAGTACTTGTGGCACCTTAGAGACTAACAAATTTATTAGAGCATAAGCTTTCGTGAGCTACAGCTCACACGAAAGCTTATGCTCTAATAAATTTGTTAGTCTCTAAGGTGACACAAGTACTGCTTTTCTTTTTGCGAATACAGACTAACACGGCTACTACTCTGAAAAAAATTCCACATAATGATGACATTGCAGTCTGCCTCAAATATCTGCATGACAACACTCAGATATCAAATAAGATATAATGATAAGACCCACTGGGAATTGATGAGTCATTACACAAAGTAAAACTATTTCCTCATGTAATTTCTCCCCCCCACCCCACCCCCCACTGTTCCTCAAATGTTCTTGTTAACTGCTGGAAATAGCCTACCTTGCTTGTCACCATGAAAGGTTTTCCTCCTCCCCCCCACCCCGCTGCTGGTGATGGCTTATCTTAAGTGATCACTCTCCTTACAGTGTGTATGATGAAACAATGGGTTTATGTTCTCTGTGTGTGTATATCAATCTCCCCTCTGTATTTTCCACCAAATGCATCCGATGAAGTGAGCTGTAGCTCACGAAAGCTTATGCTCAAATACATTTGTTAGTCTCTAAGGTGCCACAAGTACTCCATTTCTAGCTAGATTACTCACCTACTTAACAGAAGTTCTGAGGAGTTATGAAGAGCATTCCTATCTGTTCCCGGCAAAAGCATCACACAGACTCTTTGTCACCCTACCCCCTCCAGCTTTGAAAGTATCTTGTCTCCTCACTGGTCATTTTGGTCACTGGCCAGCGAGGTAGTCTTAGCTTCTTAACCCTTTACAGGTGAAAGGGTTTTGCCTCTGGCCAGGAAGGATTTTATATTTCTGTATACAGAAAGATGGTTACCCTTCCCTTTATATTTATGACATTCTCAATCATAACTTCACATTTCAACAACAAACAAACACTTTGACCAGACAATGGGAACAGCCATGGATACTAGAAGAAGGAGTCCCTAATGTGCCAGTCTCTACATGGGCCAATTTAAGGAAGAATTTCTAGACAAATGCAGAAACCACAAAAAAAGATATGAAAATGAGAAAGAAAATCCTCTGGACACCGGACCTAAGCTCCCGCATAGATTTCCACACAACTTCAACAACCACCACCCATTCATCAAACTCTAGAATACACCTGTATGAGCATCAACTTCCCTGAGAACACAATCAGCTTCACCAATGAAATGATATAGACAACTATATATAAGAAACCCACAGATCATCACATTTTCCGTTGCAGATCCAGAAACCACCTCAAACACAGCAAGAAATCTGTTACTTATATCCAAGCACTCAGGTACCACAGAATATGCTCTGAGGAGAAAGACCAGGATACACACCTTAACACACCTAAAACCACCTTCACCAAACAAGGACACTCCACCAGAGAAGTAGATTGCATCGTGGAATGGGCCAACAATTACCTCAAGAGAACCTGTTTCAATATGGGGAAAAAACCCTCCAATAACTATCTCTATTTGTCACTAATCACCCTGCATTGGAACCCATAAGGGGTATTAAACAATTACAACCCATATTTGATGGGATTACACCCTAGAAAAAAATCTTTCCTGAACCCCCTCTTCTAGCCTTCAACCCCCCCTCAATTTCATCTCAGAAGCAAGCTTCCCACAGACCAGGACCCACCAACTCAAAGTGGCACGAGATCCTGACAGAACAGATGCAAAACCTGCGGACATATTTCCACTGCTACAATGATCAACACCCCACCCACTAGACATCCTTCAAGCTCCTTGGGACCTACACTTGTCTATCACAATATGTGGTATACCTCATCCAATGCATTAAAAGCACCACCAACAACTATGTGGGTCAAACCAGACAATCACTACGCTCTTGAATGAACTCACACAGGACAATTATAACAGAGAAAAACCACCATATAATCCATGGGTGAATGCTTTTTACAAAACAATCATTCCATATTTGACCTTCAGTCTGTGCCCCTAAGGAAATCTGCACAACACCTGTAAAAGATGAGTTTGGGAGCTTAAATTTATGAATTTGCTAACATTAAAAATCATAGGTTTCAGAGTAGCAGCCATGTTAGTCTGTATTCACAAAAAGAAAAGGAGTACTTGTGGCACCTTAGAGACTAACAAATTTATTAGAGCATAAGCTTTCGTGAGCTACAGTTCACTTCATCGGATGCATTTGGTGCATCCGATAAAGTGAGCTGTAGCTCACGAAAGCTTATGCTCTAATAAATTTGTTAGTCTCTAAGGTGCCACAGGTACTCCTTTTCTTTTTATTAAAAATCATGTTCTTAATAAAGACACTGGATTTATTATTATAGCAATCTGTAACCCATTAATCCCCCACCACCCTTTTTTGTCCTTTGACTGCAGAGATGTTAGCTGACCACTTCACGGTGAATGATTTCTTGCAGTATGTGTTAGCTACTTATCCGATGAAGTGAGCTGTAGCTCACGAAAGCTTATGCTCTAATAAATTTGTTAGTCTCTAAGGTGCCACAAGTACTCCTTTCCTTTTTGCGAATACAGACTAACACGGCTGCTACTCTGAAAGCTAAACAATCTGTTCCCCTTGTATTTAGCAGTGACACTCTGAGTACCTTTTCCAGACATGAAGAGGCGCTCTGTGTGGCTCAGAAGCTTGTCTCTCTCACCAACAGAAGTTGGTGGAATAAAAGATATTATCTCACCCACCTTGTCTTTCTAATATCCTGGAACCAACACAGTTACAACAAAACAGCAAACAAAGGAACAATTAATGTTTCCTGTTGCATCCCTAATTCAGCCCTTTTGTACATTTCACAGACTAATTCCATGATAACATATTACTTTTTCCAAGGACTCCTACTTCATTCAGTGCACAAAATGAATGGTGCTCACTGAATGAGCAAGTAGACAATATTTTGCTTGCTTCTCATTGTGTGATATGTGTGTGTGTACTTATATAAATTTGTGGCTACTCAGTCCTAGTCTTGTAATATTTATTTTTCTCTTTATCTTTGAGGATATGGCATTACAGACAGTTAGCCTCCCAACTTCCACTGAAATCAATCAGAGCTGAAGAAGAGCACTTTGAAGCTTGAAAACTTGTCCCTTCCACCAACAGAAGTTGGTCCAATAAGAGATATTACCTCACCCACCTTGTCTCTCTCCTTGAGATCAATGGAAGTTAGGGGAGCTAAATACCTCTGAGGATCTAGGCCTAGGACAATATTTATTAAAGCCAAATCTTCCTGATAGCCATATCACTAGCTATTCAAAATGCTTCAGGAAACTTCCTTTTAGTTATCTCCAGTTTTGGTGTCATTCGCAGAAGGTGATCAGAGATTAATTTAAATCAAAAATCCACCAAAGACAAGAAGCTGCCATAAAAGATGAAAAATAGTACCACAATATTGTAGGAATCATTCATGAAGATTGACAGTTGCTTCACCATTGTGACAGAAGCAGCTTTTGGAATGAATAAATAAAATAATAAATAAAATAGGTTTGCGGAGACCTCCAGGGATTTAACCATTATAGTTTCAGAGCCTCAGTTATATGCCACTTTATTGGAAGTGGAAACAAGCAATACATTTCAAATTGTGTATCAGTTCCCATTCTAACTCCTGTCCTCAAATCATTCCTCAACTTTCAAAACCTTTCACTATTCTAGCTAAAAATTTCCATATTTGGTCTCTTCCCAAAATATTATGATTTTTTTCTTTTTCTTTTAATAATTTTGAGGAAATACTGTTCCACCATTTTGAACATGAGATGAGAAGGAAATATGCATTTTTCAAATTGTTAAAAAAAAATCTGGTCTCATTTTTTTCAAACAAGCCCATAGCCAAAAGAGCTGATGTTCATTTGAAAGCTAAAACTTTACAAAAAAAACTTCAGTAATCATCAGTGCCTTTCATCAACCTGTAGGAAATTAGTTTTTATTTGACAGCATGATAAGCCTTTGAAAATTGTGGTCTGAAAATTCCAGATTTGTTTCTCAGTTAGGCATTTTATAACCTTAATAAAGGATTGATTGGCAGGCATGCAGCACCATATTAGCTGTCCAGTTTAGTCAAATGTAGATCTACAAGTCAGTGGAAACACTCTGGTCTTGGAGAAGGGTTCCTGCAGACTTGGTAAGGTGCTCAAAAGTTTGTCACACTGGTGCATCTTATGATCTTGCCAGCAACATTTCGCTGAGCTGAACTTTCAACCATCCTTCAGCTCAATCTCAAATAAACCATTTTTATGGTTAATATGTTTTTCCAGGCATGTTTCCTGGGGGAGTATTTATTTCAGAAGAAAAAAAGAGTCAGGGATGGCAGCCCCCGGGGACAGGAAAGAATCTCTCAACTCCATCATCAAGGCAGGACCTCTTACTGGTATAGTAATGTTGATTAGCCATGTGATTTTTAATTATGTATTTTACCAGCAAAACCTCCACTGTAGACATAAATATATCATCAAAAATTGCTTTTGTCAGATTATCTTATTTTGTTCAGGCAACCAATATAAGGTATACTTGCAGAAGCACACATTTGCCTTTATAAGATGCATCTCCAGTCACCTGGTTTGCTGGTATAGTTAAACTGGCAAACCTTTTTTTCATATAAACAAGGCCATAGTTAGACAGAAGGAAAGATAGTCATATACAATGGTTGGATTCTTTACAGATTTGTCAGTCTGTCACTTTTATTGGTAAATCATCCAGAAGCTCAAGAGTATCAATATAAATTTTCATTTAAAATTATTCTCATATCTTTGCCAGAAGACACAGAAAGAAATTACTTGAGTCAGACCTGCACTTACTTTATTCATGACCATTTTTCAAAGGCTGCTCAATCTGGCAAGCTCTCTGCTGACACTAAAAGCTCCATGGACGTGAGCTTACATTAACCCTATTGTTTTTTATTATCCTATGCAGCATGGTATACAATCACAGAATCATAGAAATCTACTGCTGGAGATATGATGAAGTCCAGCCTTGGGTGCTAAGACAGGACCAAGTAAACCTAGACTATCCCTGACAGATGTTTGTCCAATCCACTGGATTCCACAATCTGCCTTAGAAGCCTATTTCAGAGCTTAACTTTACTTATAGTTAGAAAGATTTTTCTAACATCTTACCTAAATCTCCCTTGCTGCCGATTAATCTTACTTCTTGTCCTACCCCTCCAGTGGGCATGGAGAACAAATGATCATTGTCCTCTTTGTAACACCCCTTAAGGTATTTGAAGACTGTTATCAAGTCGTCACCCCCACCCCAATCTTTTCCCAAGACTAAATATGCCCAGCTTTTTAAACCTTTCCTCACAGGTCAGGTTTTCTAAACCTTTTATCATTTTTGTTGCTCTCTTCTGGACTCTCTCCAGTTTGTTCACCTATAATTGTACGTGACTCTAAGAATCTCTAAAATACCAAAAAGTTGAGTAATACCAAAGGGGCATTGGTTATTAACATTTATATTGTGTTAATGCCATATGCCAACCAGACCAGGGCTCCATTGTTCAGCCCCCATTGTGGTAAGTACTGTTCAAACAAGTAAAGAAGAACTGTCCCTGCCCCAAAGAGCTTACAATCGAAAGGCAAGACATAACATGTGGACAAGATAATAAAGGTGGGAGTTGGAAGATGGGGTAACAAACATGATAATATATGCATAGTTCCTAGCCACAATAAGAGAAGACTATAGACTATTGCACCTCTTTTGAATATTTATGATGTTTTACATGATAACTATAGGGGAAATAAATGTACATATTGTGTTGTACCAAATGCTGTCTGATATGTTTCTTTTATCACCTTAAGGATCCTATTCAATTGGTAATTATTAAGATAAAGAGTTATTGGTAGAGACTGTAGGTAATATAAAACATTGGCAGAGAATATACACACACAAAAAAAACCCTTGTAATAAGATACCATAACATCAGAGAACAGGTTATTATGGATTCATATTATACCTATTTGTATTTTATGTTTCAGAACTAACTGCTGATCATCAAATTGGGTCATATCCAAAAGATTACTATCTTCTTATCAAAGAACAAGTTTCCTGAGTGTTATATTATCTCAAGAAGTTCTCTCAGACAAGGACCCAGCTCTTTTCCCTCTTTGTCCTCTATTTAACCATTAAGCCAGCATTTCTCAAAATGTGGGGCACACACAAGACATCCACAGATGTATAAATTAATACAGGTAGGCCTTTAAACAACAAAAAGTCTGGGAAATACTGCACTAGATAATAGTTTCTCCTTTTAAATAACATGACACTTAAGACTTGAACCAGGAATGCCTACTCAATTCATATAAACTATCAAACAGTTTACAGTGGGTAAAAAATTTCAGTCACAATTTACCTGAGTGAAATTCTAATCTAACCAGTGACCTAGAGGAGAAATTACCCATATTTCATTGCCAATCTCATAAGCCATGAAGTCCTTCCAAATACACTATTTGACCTGTTTTATTAAAACAATTTAAGATAAAATAGACCACTTATCTAGGCAAAGGAGAACCAGAGAAAGTAAACACTAATGACCTATTAATAGCAATAGAAAAGCGCAGTTCTGTAGTTGCGTCCCTTATTTCACCACCACATGTTCATTTTGTATGAATATCCAATATACATTGTATTTTGATAAAGAAAGTGGACTGACTTGCCTTATTTCTACTCTGCAGCAGCAAATAAAAACCTAAATGTAACAATCTCCAAGGAGTGAAATCTCCACTGAACCCTAAAATTAGTCAGGCTTAACAAAATTATATTGGAAGGAAAATTTAGGTAACCCAAGAATTTGCACTCCTTTCTGCTGTTACTAATAAGATAAATTTTCTATCACATTATCAATGCCATTCTTTAGTGTATATGGGAAAACAGGTATACCACTCACTTCTCTGGAGTTAGCTTGATATTTGCTTTTATTTTGCTACAGCCATGTGCTTGGAACAAAAGTAATATGAAAGATCAACTAAAATTCATGAATGAATTACTGCTGGAAGGCACAATACTTGGATTTTGCACTTAATACCAATCTTTTGGCAGGATAACATCTACAGCTGAGAAAAGTGAGCCTTAGCTTTTATTATTCATACGTTGACCTTAAATTACACCTTTTCCCAGATGACCAGTCATCTCTCTGTTTTGAAATGCTAACTGGCATCATGATATTTGTTAGGCCACTGCAAACCCATTCTTCTTAAATTCAGTGCCATATGCAGTGGTTTATGGCTGTGTGAAAGATGCCAAAGGAAAAATGAAAAAAAAAAAAGAGGAGGAGGAGATGCATGTTTGAGGGAATGGGAAAATGGCTGCCTGTTATCTCTGGAACCTTTCTGGCATTGCTTTTTGATTTGTTTAATTTAAATTTTCAAAAATGAAAATCAACATGACCACCATTTTAATAATAAAGCTATCCCATGGGTTCTTTTATGTACAATATGTCAGTCGCTGACAGAAAGACTACTTTCTTCAGAAATAGATGCTTAATCTTGGCTCCATATTTGAACACAGAAATGCTTTAAGATGTTGTAGAAAGAGAAAGGAATACTCATACAATGCAGATAGTGTCATGATGAAAATATTGATTTGAAGGGTGTGACAATAGGAGAAAAAAGTGTGCCTTCAGCAATACCATTGCCTCCTCCTCCTCCTCCTCTGAGAAAAAAGCATAGCATGTACTCATCTAGTGCATCTGGAGCTAAGTCCACAAAGAGATTTGCGCACTGCACCCAACTGCCACTTTATACACCACTAGATCCTCAACACCCATAGTCAGGTGCCATCAAACTCTGTGGGTGCTCAAATTCCCTAGGTGCCTATGTTTGTGCTGATGGGCTTATGAAAAATCAAAACCTACACCTATCCTACCATGCTATTTTGTGTGAACTCACCAAAGAGGCCCAATCCAGTAGGTGCTCTCTGCACACACCTACCTGATCAGACTGCCACATGTGACTTGGGCAGCCAAAAGCCTGCATTGCCCAGTCTGTGAATCGCCATGCAGCTCAGCTATGAGATAGAGGTGAGACAGTAGGGTGCATGTAAAGATGGGGATAGTCGCCCACCTTCCAGATGCTTAGAAGGAGGTTGCAGTGCGCAAACCCACAGGCAAAAATTTAGGCACCAAGTGAGTTTAGGTGCCTCCAGGGTTAGGTGGGAGCCGAGAATGACTTTTGTGGAATTCAGTGATGCCTTAAAACAGGATTTAGAATCCTTAATAACTTTGTGGATTGCATCCCAACATCCTATTTCCACAGGTAAGAGACTCTCACTTATGGAAGGAGTTGTTGCATCACGAACTGCTACCTTTATTGTCACATACAACTTGACCAGTGTGTGTCTGGCTTGACTAAAACAAAATCACAGATACTTTGTCTGCTAGGATTAAATAAATTATTAAACTTTCCCCAATCTGGGAAAGGGTATGCTCAAAACATTCCAAACCCAAAAGTCAAAATTCAGATTTTCCAACCAGTCCTTTAGCCAGCATTGCCCCAAAGTTTAGCCCAGAAACATAAAAATTAACAGCCCCAGCATTCAGATTCAGGATGTCTATAGCTTCCAGAGTTTAAATTGTCCTTACTCAAACTAAAGAGAGCTATATTTATCTGGCCCTTCTCCTGTCCTTTTTGATCCCAGATTGCTCAATAAACCTCAGCTGGCCTTTCAGGATTAAATCAGGGCAATTAGCACTTGCCTTTTATGCTACAGCATAAATAGCCATAAAGTGGGGCGAGGGGAGACAAGACAATCTTTCATACTCCATTTGTATCATATTCATTTACTTAATAATTATATATGCAGTATAAGAGTTTTATAAACTACAGAAACTTCTAAAAGGTAAGGAAGAAAAATAAACCATCCCTAATATACACAACCTCACTCCAACAAAATAGCAGATTACTCTGTCACAATTACAGTTATCTACCCAACCTCAACCCATGTTAAAGAATTTGTTAAAATCTCTCTCTCTCTCTCTCTCTCTCTCTCTCACACACACACACACACACAGCTGAATCTTTATACACCACTACACAGACATGATCATTATTGCTAGTGTCTTCAGTTGCATCAAATATAATTGCAGGCCTATAGATTCATAGATTCATAGATACTAAGGTCAGAAGGGACCATTCTGATGATCTAGTCCGACCTCCTGCACAGCGCAGGCCACAGACTCTCACCCACCCACTCCTATGAAAAACCTCACCCATGTCTGAGCTATTGAAGTCCTTAAATCATGGTTCAAAGACTTCAAGGAGCAGAGAAGCCTCCCTCAAGTCAACCATGCCCCATGCTACAGAGGAAGGCGAAAAACCTCCAGGGCCTCTCCTATCTGCCCTGGAGGAAAATTCCTTCCCGACCCCAAATATGGCAATCAGCTAAACCCTGAGCATATGGGCAAGATTCACCAGCCAGATACCCAGGAAAGAATTTTCTATAGTAACTCAGATCCCATCCATCTAATATCCCATCTCAGGGGATTTGGCCTATTTACCCTGAATATTTAAAGATCAATTACTTACCAAAATCCCATTATCCCATCATACCATCTCCTCCATAAACTTATCGAGTAGAATCTTAAAGCCAGATAGATCTTTCGTCCCCACTGCTTCCCTTGGAAGGCTATTCCAAAACTTCACTCCTCTGATGGTTAAAAACCTTCGTCTGATTTCAAGTCTAAACTTCCTGGTGGCCAGTTTATACCCATTTGTTCTTGTGTCCACATTGGTGCTGAGCTTAAATAATTCCTCTCCCTCTCCTATATTTATCCCTCTGATATATTTATAGAGAGCAATCATATCTCCCCTCAACCTTCTTTTAGTTAGGCTAAAAAAGCCAAGCTCCTTAAGTCTCCTTTCATAAGACAAGTTTTCCATTCCTCGGATCATCCTAGTAGCCCTTCTCTGTACCTGCTCCAGTTTGAATTCATCCTTTTTAAACATGGGAGACCAGAACTGCACACAGTATTCTAGGTGAGGTCTCACCAGTGCCTTGTATAACGGTACTAAAACCTCCTTATCCCTACTGGAAATGCCTCTCCTGATGCATCCCAAAACCGCATTAGCTTTTTTCACAGCCATATCACATTGGCAGCTCATAGTCATCCTATGATCAACCAATACTCCAAGGTCCTTCTCCTCTTCCGTTACTTCTAATTGATGCGTCCCCAACTTATAGCTAAAATGCTTGTTATTAATCCCTAAATGCATAACCTTACACTTCTCACTATTAAATTTCATCCTATTACTATTACTCCAGTTTACAAGGTCATCCAGATCCTCCTGTATAATATCCCGATCCTTCTTCGAATTGGCAATACCTCCCAGCTTTGTATCATCTGCAAACTTTATTAGCACACTCCCACTTTTTGTGCCAAGGTCAGTAATAAAAAGATTAAATAAGATTGGTCCCAAAACCGATCCCTGAGGAACTCCACTGGTAACCTCCCTCCAACCTGACAGTTCGCCTTTCAGTAGGACCCGTTGCAGTCTCCCCTTTAACCAATTCCTTATCCACCTTTTAATGTTCATATTGATCCCCATCTTCTCCAATTTAACTAATAATTCCCCATGTGGCACGGTATCAAATGCCTTACTGAAATCTAGGTAAATTAGATCCACTGCATTTCCTTTATCTAAAAAGTCTGTTACTTTTTCAAAAAAGGAGATTAGGTTGGTTTGGCACGATCTACCTTTTGTAAAACCATGTTGTATTTTGTCCCATTTACCATTGACTTCAACGTCCTTAACTAATTTCTCCTTCAAAATTTTTTCCAGCACCTTGCATACTACAAATGTCAAACTAACTGGCCTGTAGTTACCCGGATCACTTTTTTTTCCTTTCTTAAAAATAGGAACTATATTAGCAATTCTCCAATCATTCGGTACTATTCCTGAGTTTACAGATTCATTAAAAATTCTTGCTAATGGGCTTGCAATTTCAGGTGCCAATTCCTTTAATATTCTTGGATGAAGATTATCTGGGCTCCCCGATTTAGTCCCATTAAGCTGTTTCAGTTTCGCTTCTACCTCTGATAATGTAATATCTACCTCCATATCCTCCTTCCCATTTGTCATGCTACCATTATCCCCAAGATCCTCTTTAGCCTTATTAAAGACTGAGGCAAAGTATTTGTTTAGATATTGGGCCATGCCTAGATTATCTTTAACCTCCACTCCATCCTCAGTGTTAAGCGGCCCCACTTCTTCCTTCTTAGTTTTCTTCTTATTTATATGGCTATAGAACCTTTTACTATTGGTTTTAATTCCCTTTGCAAGGTCCAACTCTACTCAACTTTTAGCCTGTCTCACTTGATCCCTACATGTTCTGACCTCAATTAGGTAGCTTTCCTTGCTGATCCCTCCCATCTTCCACTCCCTGTATGCTTTCTGCTTCTTCTTAATCACCTCTCTAAGATGCTTGCTCATCCAGCTTGGTCTACAACTCCTTCCTATGAATTTTTTCCCCTTTCTTGGGATACAGGCTTCCGATAGCTTCTGCAGTTTTGATTTGAAGTAATCCCAGGCCTCCTCTACCTTTAGATCCATAAGTTCTTCAGTCCAATCCACTTCCCTAACTAATTTCCTTAATTTTTGAAAGTCAGCCCTTTTGAAATCAAAAACCCTAGTTGCAGATTTATTTTTGTTAATCCTTCCATTTAGTTTGAACTGAATTAGCTCATGATCACTTGAGCCAAGATTGTCCCCTACAACAATTTCTTCTATGAGGTCCTCGCTACTCACCAAAATTAAATCTAAAATGGCATCCCCTCTAGTCGGTTCAGCAACTACTTGATGAAGGAATCCATCAGCTATCGCATCTAGGAAAATCTGAGCCCTATTATTATAACTAGCACTGGTCCTCCAGTCTATATCTGGGAAGTTAAAGTCTTCCATGATCATGCAGTTTCCATTAGTATTTACTTTATTAAAGACATTAAAAAGGGCTTTATCCATATCCAAATTAGATCCCGGAGGTCTATAGCACACCCCAAGCACTATCGTAGGAGAGGCTTTACTAGTTTTCTTCCCCAATGTAATTTTTGCCCAGACGGACTCTGTCTTATCCATTGCATCGCTTCTTATTTCTTTACATTCTACCTCATCATTGATATACAATGCTACTCCACCCCCTTTACCTTTGTTTCTGTCTTTCCTAAAGAGCACATACCCTTCAATACCTGTAGTCCAGTCATGACTACTATTTCACCATGTTTCTGTTATCCCTATAATATCTGGTTTCACTTCCTGCACCAGTAGCTCTAGTTCCTCCATTTTGTTACCTAGACTCCTCGCATTGGTGTACAAACATCTTAATTTTTGCTGTTTGGCCTCGCTCACATTTTCTACCCTATTAGGCACAGTCATTCTACAGCCAGTATAACCTATTAGACTAGTATCCACACTGCCCTCGCTCCTTATATACATTCTCCTACCCACGGCTGTATCCATTCTTACTTCATCTTCTTCCCTCTCAATGCTAAAATCTGGCGTGGAGATTTTCTGGATATCTCCCATCCATCTCCCCCCAATTCCTAGTTTAAAGCTCTCTTTATCAGTTGTGCCAGCCTCGATCCTAGAAGTCTATTTCCTTCCCTACTCAGATGAAGTCCAAACCTTTCATGGTGACAAGCAAGGTAGGCTAATTCCAGCAGTTAACAAGAATATCAGAGGAACAGTGGGATTTGGGGTGGGAGGGAGAAATACCATGGGGAAATAGTTTTACTTTGTGTAATGACTCATCCATTCCCAGTCTCTATTCAAGCCTAAGTTAATTGTATCCAGTTTGCAAATTAATTACAATTCAGCAGTCTCTCGTTGGAGTCTGTTTTTGAAGCTTTTTTGTTGAAGGATAGCCACTCTTAGGTCTGTGATCGAGTGACCAGAGAGATTGAAGTGTTCTCCAACTGGTTTTTGAATGTTATAATTCTTGATGTCTGATTTGTGTCCATTCATTCTTTTACGTAGAGACTGTCCAGATTGGCCAATGTACATGGCAGAGGGGCATTGCTGGCACATGATGGCATATATCACATTGGTAGATGCGCAGGTGAACAAGCCTCTGGTTCCCATAACCCACCCAGCAATATTGTTAATCTATCCAACTATACTCTTAGCCCAGCAGAAGAATCTGTCCTATCTCGGGGCCTCTCCTTTTGCCCCTCCACCCCCACGAACATGATACAGTTCGGTGGTGACCTAGAAGCCTATTTTTGACGTCTCAGACTCAAGGAATATTTCCAACACACCTCTGACCAACATATTAACCCACAGAGACCTTCCTGCCAACACTACAAAAAGAAGGATTCTGAGTGGACTCCTCCTGAAGGTCGAAACAGCAGCCTGGATTTCTACATAGACTGCTTCCGCCGACGTGCACGAGCTGAAATTGTGGAAAAGCAGCATCGCTTACCCCATAACCTCAGCCATGCAGAACACAGTGCCATCCACAGCCTCAGAAACAACTCTGACATCATAATCAAAAAGGCTGACAAAGGAGGTGCTGTCGTCATCATGAATAGGTCGGAGTATGAACAAGAGGCTACTAGGCAGCTCTCCAACACCACTTTCTACAAGCCATTACCCTCTGATCCCACTGAGAGTTACCAAAAGAAACTACAGCATTTGCTCAAGAAACTCCCTGAAAAAGCACAAGAACAAATCCGCACAGACACACCCCTGGAGCCCCGACCTGGGGTATTCTATCTGCTACCCAAGATCCATAAACCTGGAAATCCTGGACGCCCCATCATCTCAGGCATTGGCACCCTGACAGCAGGATTGTCTGGCTATGTAGACTCCCTCCTCAGGCCCTTCATTACCAGCACTCCCAGCTATCTTCGAGACACCACTGACTTCCTGAGGAAACTACAGTCCATTGGTGATCTTCCTAAAAACACCATCCTAGCCACTATGGATGTAGAAGCCCTCTACACCAATATTCCACACAAAGATGGACTACAAGCCGTCAGGAACAGTATCCCCGATAATGTCACGGCTAACCTGGTGGCTGAACTTTGTGACTTTGTCCTGACCCATAACTATTTCACATTTGGTGACAATGTATACCTTCAAATCAGCGGCACTGCGATGGGTACCCGCATGGCCCCACAGTATGCCAACATTTTTATGACTGACTTAGAACAACGCTGCCTCAGCTCTCGTCCCCTAATGCCCCTACTCTACTTGCGCTACATTGATGACATCTTCATCATCGGGACCCATGGAAAAGAAGCTCTTGAGGAATTCCACCATGATTTCAACAATTTCCATCCCACCATCAACCTCAGCCTGGACCAGTCCACACAAGAGATCCACTTCCTGGACACTACGGTGCAAATAAGCGATGGTCACATAAACACCACCCTATATCGGAAACCTACTGACCGCTATTCCTACCTACATGCCTCTAGCTTTCATACAGATCATACCACTCGATCCATTGTCTACAGCCAAGCGCTACGATATAACCGCATTTGCTCCAACCCCTCAGACAGAGACAAACACCTACAAGATCTCTATCATGCATTCCTACAACTACAATACCCACCTGCTGAAGTGAAGAAACAGATTGACAGAGCCAGAAGAGTACCCAGAAGTCACCTACTACAGGACAGGCCCAACAAAGAAAACAACAGAACGCCACTAGCCATCACCTTCAGCCCCCAACTAAAACCTCTCCAACGTATCATCAAGGATCTACAACCTATCCTGAAGGACGACCCATCACTCTCACAGATCTTGGGAGACAGGCCAGTCCTTGCTTACACACAGCCCCCCAATCTGAAGCAAATACTCACCAGCAACCACACACCGCACAACAGAACCACTAACCCAGGAACCTATCCTTGCAACAAAGCCCGTTGCCAACTCTGTCCACATATCTATTCAGGGGATACCATCATAGGGCCTAATCACATCAGCAACACTATCAGAGGCTCGTTCACCTGCGCATCTACCAATGTGATATATGTCATCATGTGCCAGCAATGCCCCTCTGCATTGTACATTGGCCAAACTGGATAGTCTCTACGTAAAAGAATGAATGGACAAAAATCAGACGTCAAGAATTATAACATTCAAAAACCAGTTGGAGAACACTTCAATCTCTCTGGTCACTCCATCACAGACCTAAGAGTGGCTATCCTTCAACAAAAAAGCTTCAAAAACAGACTCCAACGAGAGACTGCTGAATTGTAATTAATTTGCAAACTGGATACAATTAACTTAGGCTTGAATAGAGACTGGGAATGGATGAGTCATTACACAAAGTAAAACTATTTCCCCATGGTATTTCTCCCTCCCACCCCACCCCCCACTGTTCCTCTGATATTCTTGTTAACTGCTGGAATTAGCCTACCTTGCTTGTCACCATGAAAGGTTTTCCTCCTTTCCCCCCCCTGCTGCTGGTGATGGCTTATCTTAAGTGATCACTCTCCTTACAGTGTGTATGATAAACCCATTGTTTCATGTTCTCTGTGTGTGTGTGTATATAAATCTCTCCCCTGTTTTTTCCACCAAATGCATCCGATGAAGTGAGCTGTAGCTCACGAAAGCTTATGCTCTAATAAATTTGTTAGTCTCTAAGGTGCCACAAGTACTCCTTTTCTTTCTCCTTATTCTGTCAGTTCAAACATACAATATCAAGCTTTTATTATGCACAAGTAAAGGGGCTAACAGAAGATGCAGTACAAATAGCAAGAACTTGAAATAAAAAGCACTAGTTCAGTCAAAGATCCACCCTAGTGTTAGAACATCTCAACACCTCACAGGTCTTTATTAACATCACCAGTTCAGTGATTCATAGGCAGCAGAACAAAAATCTTAGACTCAAGAAGGTGCAAACTCTCAATCTAAAGACAATTAGTTATATAAGTCCAAAACATCAAAAAGATGAAACAGAATAAATACTGCAAGAAGAATGCCACACAGTTATCCCATTGCAAGTGAGTGAGACTAATATATGGGATATTAGATGGATGGGATCTGAGTTACCCAGGAAAGAATTTTCTGTAGTATCTGGCTGGTGAATCTTGCCCATATGCTCAGGGTTTAGCTGATCTCCATATTTGGGGTCGGGAAGGAATTTTCCTCCAGGGCAGATTGGAGAGGCCCTGGAGGTTTTTCACCTTCCTCTGTAGCATGGGGCATGGGTGACTTGAGGGAGGCTTCTCTGCTCCTTGAAGTCTTTAAACTATGATTTATGGACTTCAATAGCTCAGACTTAGGTGAGGTTTTTTGTAGGAATGGGTGGGTGAGATTCTGTGGCCTGCGCTGTGCAGGAGGTCAGACTAGATGATCAGAATGGTCCCTTCTGACCTTAGTATCTATGAATCTATGAATCTATTTGATCTCAAATAGAAAGTGTTTGGCAAGCTACCAAAGCATGATCTATAACCCTATATACCAAAGTCACTTGTTATAGCTGCCATAAGGATCAATGCTTTGGAGGAACAGAACTCATCTAGACATTCAGAATGCCACTGACAGTGCTCATATTCTGATGAAAGTAAAATATTCCTGACAGTCATTAACAATGAAAAACACCAGGGCCAGCAGACATAGGCTCCCAGTAATGGGTTTACTACAGTAGCTCAACATGCTACTGAAGAGGGACTTATTTTAAAACAAGTAGCAGTAGTGTGATCAGAAAGCCATTGAGAGTCAGAGAAAGTTGTTTTTGACATGACCAATAAGAAGGAATGATCCTCTTATCCATTAGAGCAATCATTTCCATTGTAATCATCTATTTTTTGCATTTTGTTAACTGGCTGGATTGGTTTGTGATTATTGTCTTTGTTGGACATTTTGTTTTATGTCAGCTTGATTTTCAAGGAAAGGAAGATATAAGTGTTGCCAGAAATAGCAAGCAGTTGCTCACCAGCACTTCTGCCTTGCAAACCTTTATTATAGCCAGTAGATCCATTGGCCCTACACAGTCTGGGCCACTTCCTTCACATCAGCATGCAAGGAGCCTGGGTTCTGAAATCCCCAGCTGGCAAAATGTGTGTAAACCCAGCATGGGCTCTTTAGTGCAGGACAAGACTGGTTCTGCCTAAAGGAAAAACCCTTAGCACCATCAGAGGAAATGGCATGTCTCTAGATCTTTGTGTAGCACATAAAGCTTAAGTGCCCTCTCCTCAGAGGAGAAGACTGAGGACAATATGGATATAATCTGAAAAACTGATAAAGTTAGAGCCATTTTAGGAATGAAGTATTGTCTGAAAACTTGAAGAAAGTAGTATTCATGGTTTACCAAACATAACAGTGTTAATGTTTATCTGTCATAGCTTTGAAGCTTCAGCTGCTGAAAAAAAGCTAGAGGTTTCTCACTGCAGCCTCAAGCTATCATTATTATACACAAGAAATTTTTAAGGCTATCCTTATCTATTACATTTGTTTTAAACTATGCAGTTTTCTGCACTTCCAATTTAACACACCAGTATTCATTTATCACTGTAGGGCATCATGGACAGCTGCAGAGTGAAGATTCAACTGGATATTGGCAGGCTCACACAGAAATGTAATGTTGCCCTGGGATACAGCTACAGTCTAATTTTGCCTGATGAGTAAACACTCTAGAGTTTGAGAGTTTGTTTGTTGGTCATTGTTGTTGATCTCTGAAGCAATACCAATGCAAATCTTTCCTTTATCGCAATCCTTTTCCTTCTTTTACATTTGTATTTCACCTTTAATCTTAAACTAGCCACCGCTATCTAGCTATGGAACTATTATCTGCATTGACTTTGCCATTTTCATTTGGTGGAAGTTGCACTTCAAAATTTTCTTTGCAGAGAGCTGCCAAGTCTCTCACAGCTTCTATCAGGCTACACACATTCTGTGCTAGTCACAAAAGGCTAATGGCATTTTGGGCTGTATAAGTAGGAACACTGCCAGCAGATTGAGGGACGTGATCATTCCCCTCTATCTGGCATTGCTGAGGCCTCATCTGGAGTATGGTGTCCAGTTTTGGGCCCCACACTACGAGAAGGATGTGGAAAAATTGGAAAGACTCCAGCCAAGGGGAACAAAAATGATTAGGGGCTGTAGCACATGACTTTTGAGAAGAAGGTAAGGGAACTGAGATTGTTTAGTCTGCAGAAGAGAAGAATGAGGTGGGATTTGATAGCTGCTTTCAACTACCTGAAATGGGGTTCCAAAGAGGATGGATCTAGACTGTTTTCAGTGGCAACAGATGCCAGAACAAGGAGTAATGGTCTCAAGTTGCAGTGGGAAAGGTTTAGCTTGGATCTGAGGAAAAATTTTCACTAGGAGGGTGGTGAAGCACTGGAATGGGTTAACTAGGGAGGTGGTGGAATCTCCTTCCTTAGAGGTTTTTAAGGTCAGGCTTGACAAAGCCCTGCCTGGGATGAATTAGTTGGGGATTGGTCCTGCTTTGAGCAGGGGGTTGGACTAGATGACTTCCTGAGGTCCCTTCCAACCCTGATAAGATAAGATAAGACTTTTCTGTGGCTTGAAGGTCCTGAATTTCTATGTTATGCATGCTGTCTTTATACAGAAAGTTGATATAGGGGTACCTGGGTGTGAAAAAACATAGGTTGTTACAAAGATAAATTGTATAGTCATAACATATCCAGATGAATTATGAGTTTGTGAATTTCATGAACTTTATAACGATGAGAATTTTTAGTTAAAAATGGGGGTGGATGAATAACCTTAATTGTGAAAAAGAGCTGGGGTACTAGAATTCCTCTAGTCTATTTCAGTCTGAAGATTTTTAAACTCCTTACAATGATCCATCTCCCTGGTGACTTGTACATCTTTTCCCACTATTCTTCTAATTATCTGTATGTTACGGTACATTATTTAATAATGCATGTAATTAAAAAAACCCACTAACACTAGGAGTCCTTGTGGCACCTTAGAGACTAACAAATTTATTTGGGCATAAGCTTTCGTGGGCTAGAACCCACTTCATCAGATGCATGGAGTGAAAAATTCAGTAGCATTTATATATACATAGTACATGAAAAGATGGGAGTTGCCTTACCAAGTGTGGGGGGGTAAGTGCTAAAGGTCAGTGCACAAGGACTCCTCATTGTTTTTGCTGATACAGACTATCAGGGCAACCACTCTGAAACCTGTAATTAAAAACAGATCATTTAGCACTTGCATAAGTTCAATTTCTCACAGGGTATTATTTCCCATTCCAAGTACAAGAAATACCAAAGACAAGATAAATACTTCAATGCTATTGTCAATTTTTGTTAATGTCATCAACCGTCATGTTTGAGGGTTACAGAAATAGGAGTCAGTATACTTAAAAATGAAAACTGGACCATATAATCTACCCAAGTGCCCCTATCCCTGCATTCTAGAGTATCAATCAGCTAGTTATGACTTGGCTAGAATAAAGACTGATCATTTGCCAGCCTTTAATGGGTGGGTGATTTGACTATCTATTTTAAGGCAACAATTATCCAATATGAATCTTTTTAGAAGATATCAATTCTGTTTTTGTCCAACGATAAGAAATTAAACAAACAAACAAAAATAGCAACCCCTCCACCACCACATTGTTTATAAAAAAAGCAAAGAAAACTTTAAAAGACATAATGACTTACTAGGAGGCTGGCACCATAACAACTGATTTAAAACAGCTGTTTAAATTTGTTTTATAGATGAAAATGTTTTGACTAATGGCAGAGTTTACATGAGATCTATGAAAATAAACAATTTTTGGGGGTGAACTGAAAAAACCCAACAGTTTTGGAGTATCCCAAAATGAACAATTTTCAATTTTTGGATGGGAGAGTTAAATATTCACCCAAGATGAATATTTTCTTGTTTGAAATGAAACTAAATATTTTGTTTCATTTGAAGATTTTTTTAACCTTTGTAAAAAGTAAAAATGATTTGCTTCTAATAAAAAAATCTAAGGGGTTTCTTTCAAAAGTGGAAAAAAGTTTTGACTTGTTTTGTTTCAGACAGGGGGAAAAAACATTTGGCAAAATTTGACATGAATTTGCAGAATGTTTCAGTGGACCTGAATATTCATTTTTCTGTAAAATAAAGTTGAGTCTGAAAAATTATACCCCATTCTAATTTACATATAGCAAGTAGCTTGCCACATGGAGAAGTCAGTATGTTTGTCCCTACCAGAGGAAAATGTGAGTAGAATGTTTCAGAAAGCTCCAGTTTGAGAAAGAGAAAGAGCGAGTACAGCACATAAGCTACATGTGTGGGTGCTGGTCATTGTGTTTCTTTAGGTTTTTACTGTTTAAACCAGACTCACTACAATGGGGAAAAAGAAGCAGCAATAGCTGACTTCAATACAAATGATCACATGCGTAAAGATGCATATATACATAATTGCTTTGCAGGACTGGAGCCAAACTGGTCATTTCCTCCCTTCCCCACCCCACCCCAGCATCTCTAGCTGGCAATCTTATGCATTCAATTCACTTGGCATTCTCTGGTCACCTAAAAAGGGCACATTTCTGCTTTGAAAACTAGGACATCATTGCCATCTGAGAAAGGATCTGGTAAGAGCATAAGAACAAAATAATGGACATACTGGGTCAGACCAAAGGCCCATCTAGTTCAGTATCCTGTCTTCCGACAGTGGCCAATGCCAGGTGCCCCAGAGGGAATGAACACAACAGTTAATCATCAAGTGATCCATCCCCTGTCACAAACAGAGGCTAGGGATAGAGCAATAAGCCTCTTTGCACAAACTGAAACCACAGTGCTTTCATATTACTGTGCTGTGATGGTATGTTACTGTATTGTTACATATAGTGTCTTTAACAATGCATGGAACATTGTTATTGAAGAACAAACTTCACAGCCTTCCACTCAGAAAATGCATACCTGAGTACAAGTCTTTTTGTGTGTAATGTACACTGACATGCTAAGTTAGCAAAGAAATTTATGGTATGTTTACTTTTGCAGTTTTAAAATATGGCAATATATACACACATAAAATACTACAAATCTTTAAGTGGTGCCTTATAAGACATAACCTGCATATAAACATATATACACATTATTATTTTGTATTCCACATGTTAAAATATATTTCATATTGTGACAAAGCTCCAACCTTCTCTCAGTGGAGGATTACGCTAGCCTCAGAGGTTCACTGTTACCCTCCATGTAACCCTTCTCTCTCTAGAGGCAAGGGTCACAGCCTACTGAGCAATTTTCATCATAAGCCAGCAAGCCAGCTGAGGAGAGGTTATCTTCCCTCACACAGTCTCTGTTGTCTCCCAGTCTCAGTGATTAGTCAGGGAGAGGAGGGCTCTAGCCCAGCCTGATAGTAGCAGCTCTTAGTAGCTAACTTTTTGGAAACAGGACAACTACAATTCCCTGGGCCACTTCCCCACAGCAGCCCACCACTTCCTCAATATCTTCAGCACTCTTAACTGAGGCCCTCCTTTCTTGAGCCTGATAAGGTTTGTACTACTCTATTTCTCCAGCAGCATGACTCCCTTCTGCAGCTCCTGACACACCACCCCCTGCGTGTGTGGGAGGCTTTTAACTAGTTTCAGGCAGCCCCTGATTGGCTTCAGGTGTCCCAATCAACCTAGCTGTCTCCACTGCTTTCTGGAAGGATCTTAATTGGCCTCAGGTGTCTTGATTAACCTGGAGCATCTGCCATTTGGTTACCATGCCTGGGGCTAACATACCTGTTTCTCACTACTTTGCTATAGCCACCTGGCCTTGCCCCGTCACAATATTTATCATGCTTATGTAACTCACATACCTACTACAAAAATATCTCTTCAAGAGGTCTACTAGGAGTGAGTTGTGTCTGGGTCACTGTTGCTAGGCAGATGCACAATTAGCACTCCACATCCAGAAGCTTCTGGACTTGGGTGTTGTAGTTTTGGGTATGCTCAATAGGTCACTGTTGCTGGACTCAGACTCCATAAGGGCAAGCTTGCATTAACAAAACAGCAGAGGTGTGCATACTGCAGTGACTGATTTAACTCTTCTGCTACACTGACACAGTAAAACCACCTCAGTGACAGTCATAGAGATTTTTGCAATGAAGTTAGAGTGATGCAGCGTCAATGTAGACGCTGCGCTTGTTTAAGTGACCTCCAGGAGGTGTCCCACAATGCTCGTCAAGATCACTTGGGTAAGCAGTTTCTACTCTGCTGCCCTGCAGCCACTACACAGGTATGTGCCCCTCCCCCTTTAAAGCCCTGGGAATTTTTGAAATTCCATTTCCTGTTTGCTCAGTCTGGAGAATTCACATTGCATTTTCCCAGCTGACCATGCTGGCTTTCTTTCAAATGCACTCCTGCCTGGAGTACACCTAGTTGTTGGGTCTGCTGGGTCTGTGAAGAGAGGAGGCTGCATAGTCACAGGTCCACTCCAGCCATAGGAACTTTGTTACTTACGAGCAGGATGTGGAGGTGAAGGGGCATGCAAGGGTTATAAGACATGCCAGCTCTACAAGGAGCGACCCCACCTCCACTTCCAAGAATCTCATGGATACTTCAGGGGGACTGGAGACAGTGTCCAGCAGAGTTAACATCAAGGACAAAGTGGTGGATGAGGGAGTGGAGTTGGAGGAGGATGTGGGAAAGGCGACAGGCTCATCTGGTGGCACAGGACCTCTTTTTGACTCTGGAGGGGTCTATCGAATCCCAGCACTCCATCTCTGGAATGCTTCAAGTTACATTTTGTTACATGGTAGAAGTGGGATAAGGGATAGAAATTAACAACACTAGACTGTTTGCATCTGCTTCTCATTTCCCTGTGCAGCTACACAGTGGGAACTCTGTAGAAAAGTTTGTTAATGCACACCAGGATGTCTCAAGAATCCTCCACAGAGATCTCTAGGAAACTTTTCTGGAGGTACCCTGCAACCCTCTGCTTAAGGTTCCTTGGCAGAGCTCCGTTGTTTCTTCCCTCACTGCACAACAGATTTTTCCACTCCAACCAGCAATTACTTCCACAGGAACCAAAGTATTCGGACATGGTCCAAAGCCACACATATGCAAGAGATGCACCCTTGCATGCTCAGTAACCCTCAGGAGTGAGCTATCAGCTTCAATCACCACCACCTGCGTAAAATGGCACCAGTATTCAGAACAGAGTCCATAGGTGCTTGTAGTTATCCCCTTCTGAAACCACCCAGATCGTTTGTCCCATCTTGACCCTCCCTTGGTAAGACTCATCATGTTTATGGCTCTCACTATGCTGTGTGCTTGCCAAGGGAAAGTGAGAAAGAGGTGTATGTAACTTTTATGATTCCAGGCTGTGAATTAACTCACCATACTGCCTCTGTTTATTGTTTCTTTTGCTTCTGAAGATGTGGACCACCTCCTATACTCTGGCAGAGCATCTCAGAGGCAAATCAGGATTAGTAAGGACATATTTAGAGAAGTGCTCCAATCATCAGATGCTGCAGATATAGAGCACAGAGCATGGAGAGAGACAGCCAATGATAAACTCAGAATGGATAGCCAGGAGAGGGGACAGGGCAGGAGCAAATGATAGACGGGCAGAAGTGGATGATCAAGCTGACAGAGCACCAAATAGAGATGTTGAGGTCCTTGATTGTGCTGCAGTCAGAATACATCAGAGCTTGACTTCCCCATACAGAACTGTGTTCCGTGCCTGCCCCCCAACTCTCCGCCCCCGCCACATTGCTCGCATGTTCCTGACCCTTCGCGCTACCTGTTGCACTCCATCCCAGGGACATCTTTTACCATGACAGATGGACTTACACACAGCTGTGAGAGCCTCTTTTGAGGGAATACTCCTCAGTGTCATGTCCCTTGTAAGAATTGGACATCCATGTGTTGCTGTTAAAAAAAAACTTATAAATACAATGAATCTTTATTTATGTCCTTCACATGGTGGCTGCTTCTGAAATTCCTACGTTGTGGCAATCAGCGCATTTGCAAACTACAGTTAACGCTCAGGCAGCAATCATTACAAAAGTCATTCAAAGTGGCAAGTAAACAATGCCTGGCTGAATGTATCATAGAAAGACTCATTACAGGGGTTTATTTTCAAAATGCTGCTTCAAAGCCTCCCTGATTTGAATAGCCCCCCATTGAGCCCCTCTAATAGCCCTGGTATCTGGTTGCTCATACTCAGCTACCAGGCAATCAACCTCAACCCTCCACCCCTGGGGAAACTTTCCCCCCTTAGTTTCACAAATGTTATGCAGAGCACAGCGGGCTGCTATAAACATGGGAATATTTTCCTCATTGAGATCTAACCTGGCAAAAAAGCAGCACCAGCAACCCTTTAATCTGACAAATGTATATTCTATGGTCATTCTGCACCTGCTGGACCCTGTTGAAGTGCTCCTTGCTGCTGTCAAGGTTTCTGGTGTAAGGTGTCATTAGCCATGGTAGTAAGAAGTAGCCTGGGTCTCCCAGGATCACTATGTGCATTTCTACATCTCCTATTGGAGTCTTTCAGTCTGGAAAGAAAGTTCTTGCTTGCAGCTTTCTATACAGGCGAGTGATTCACAGTTCATGAAATACTGCAGGATCAGCTGCATTCTGTTCATAATTCATCACAAGACTGGAGAGCAGAGCAGGATCCATGCTTTCAGGCAGAAATGGTGGGTGCAGTTTACAGGGGAAATTGAAAAATTGTGTGAAACATAGTCAGAATCCCATGGACTGATGAGACAGAAAAAACTGCATCCTGGTACAGTAAGCCTGCCCCCATGATGCACTGCAATCCATCCCCAGAACTCCTAGCAGCAGAAAGTGTCAAGTTTCACAGCGGGATAGCTACCCAGAGTGCACTGCTCTTTCTGTCGATGTTAGCACCTCAACTGTGGACTCGCTCCACCGACACAAGGAGCACCGTGTGAACATGCAGAAGCAATGTAATTACAGTGGTTTATGGTCGTCGACATAACCCTGTAGTGTAGACATAGCCTAAGACTCAAGTGGACTCAACCTAATGTTTTAGGCACTCTGAGTTTCTTCTCACTGTGTTTCTGTGGGAACTGAACTGTTTAGATTTAATTTGTTTTCTTTATTTATGTTTATGTACAACTAGGAAGATAAAGCATGAGGATGATAAAGTAGCCATGTTATAAAAAATAAGTTATTAATTATGTTTATCATAAGATTTTATACATTTGGTACTTAAGTTCATTCCTTTTGTTCTTTTCTGGACTTGAATGTGGGGAGGTTGACCCTGTGCAATCCTTTCTGAAAATCCTTAGAGACTAAATTCTGGGTCTCCAGCTGCCTTTCTGTGGGAGTTGCAGAGAGGGAGGGTGGGAATGGCTTAGGCACTGGAGAAGAGCAATGAAGTGAACTCCAGATCATGCAAAGGTTACACTTAGTGTTCAACGAAAATAGTTCTCTCAGCCTGGGAAATTACTAAGGACAGATAAAACAAAATATTGCCTACCTTGTATAGTGGCCTAAATTATACACAGTGGACAAAATTATGATTTCAGAGTCAAAGGAGTTACTCTAGACTTACTCTGATGTTACCAAGATCAGAATCGTGCCTTCTATGCCTCCTGATTCCAGTATTAATGACTATGCAGGCAACAGACTATTTTTGATGCCACTGATTTAAAATGCAAAATACTAAATATTTGCAGCACTCTGGTTAGTTCAATCCATCAAAACAAGTAGCCTAACTGCCTGATTAAATCAGAATTTATGCAGGTAGAATTCATTTTGCCAACCAGTTACATATCTGTTTGGTCTGATAGAGTGTCTAGAAATCCAATGTATTGTTATCACACATCTGCTTAGTGTGGGGGGCCTTTGGACAGATCCTCAGGTTTTGTAAATCATTGCAGCTTCATTGACTTCAGCAGAGCGTTATTGATTTTCATCAGCTAAAGATTTGCCCTAATCTTTTTTTCCTCTGTGTGGCTTTGAAGAGACAGGTCCAAGATTCTGAGGTATTGTAAGCATCACTCCCTTTAATGGAGGTAAAGATCTATGAACAAACATATTAAAACACGCTGAGTTTGGAGAATGTGATATTCTAACTAAATTTTGTGATATTATGCAACAAGTAGTTTTATCAGGATGGCGCAAAAACCATAAATAATATTTCATCCTTGATCTTAGTTTATTGTGAATTCTGAGAAGGCAAGATAAACAAATGTGTTTTGGGTATAATCAAAAGTCTGCTAAAGCCAAAGGGAGTCTTTCCAATGGCTGCAGCAAGCTTTGGTTCACAACCTTTAGCTGAAAGGGGCATTTCAGTTATGATAAATTAACTTTATGGAAATTACGCATTTTTTGAGTGTTTCACACTATCTTTAGCGGTTTATACAACTAGTTCAAATTCTAGTTCCCAGGTTAATTTAAGACTATTTGTGTTGTTTTATGAGTGATTAAATGAAAACAGTTTTTTTTAGCTAAAGCTGATATTGTGTATTAGGGGAGGGGAAACTTCATAAGAAGCTAGGGTGGCATGTGTGTGCATGCATACACACACACACATACAAATACTTCTGTGTGTATATTGTAAGTGTTTTTTCTATGCCTCTTTTGCAATCATTGTTCATAATTTTAGTATCTGTTCAACAGAATTTTGTGAAAATTCAATTATACATGAGTTTTCTGAACCTACAATATGTTCAAATTTAAGCAAAATAAATTTACTCATGCCTAACTTCAAAGGCTCAAAATGATTTTTTTACACCAAAAATCTAATTTAAAAATCAGATTCAAGTCAAGGCATTGTGCTGTAATAAAATAAAATCTCTAATCTGTTATAAAATCAAATATTTCCATTGCCAATATTCAAATTAAAATAGTCAAAATTCCCCAAACTTTATTTTAAAGAGGAAGTTGATGTTTCAATGTGCAGTATTTCAAATATTTTAAATTTATTTTTACAGAAATTACATTTCACCTGTGTTTTTAGTAATCCCCTAAATAAATAGATAAACACAAATAGAGAAGTGCAAAAATATTCCATACACAGGGTAAGCTGTGCTATAGCTTTTCAAAGGGAAACCGAAGATGAGTTGACACATGGCCTTCAATTATTGGAAGCTCTTGAGTTAAACCCATATGTTATATTCTATGAATTGTATAATTATGCCATTACCTTTCTTGGAAATGTTGCAAATGAAAGGGCACCTTTACAGTCACAGCCAATAACCCTTCCGGCCAGCTGGCAGCCCAAAATTATAGCCTGTTTTCTAATATCACAGCTCCTATTTTATCCTGATTTAACCAGGCAAGGAGAAAGACTCAGGAATCATCACTCGTAGCTCAATGAATATAGCTGCCCAGTGTGCATCAGCCACTGAACTAGCATAAGGGATGTCTGGTTATATTAATAAATGGATAACAAATCATACAAAACAAAGTTTAATTGTATTATATGTTATGTCCTCTCTTGCACTGCTGTTTCGGTTTCTGTCACAATCTTAGGAAAGATTTTTAAGCAAATTTCTCATTGCAACCTAGCTGTTTTGCACAGTCAGGTGGCACTAATGAGCCAGATTCTGACTGCAATTAGTCAGCTGAGAATTCCCCTGGAAGGTAGAGAAGGCATGTCAAGAGGGAGGGGTGGGGCAGAGAGACTATCGCTCTGCTATGTCCATCCACAGCTTGAATATGGTCCCTTTGAAACCAGGTACTGCTAGTTTAAGCTAAAGAAACCGAGAGGCTGCTCTAACATTCCTGCTAGGAATCATAGAATCATAGAATCATAGAATATCAGGGTTGGAAGGGACCCCAGAAGGTCATCTAGTCCAACCCCCTGCTCAAAGCAGGACCAAGTCCCAGTTAAATCATCCTAGCCAGGGCTTTGTCAAGCCGGACCTTAAAAACCTCTAAGGAAGGAGATTCTACCACCTCCCTAGGTAACGCATTCCAGTGTTTCACCACCCTCTTAGTGAAAAAGTTTTTCCTAATATCCAATCTAAACCTCCCCCATTGCAACTTGAGACCATTACTCCTCGTTCTGTCATCTGCTACCATTGAGAACAGTCTAGAGCCATCCTCTTTGAAACCCCCTTTCAGGTAGTTGAAAGCAGCTATCAAATCCCCCCTCATTCTTCTCTTCTGCAGACTAAACAATCCCAGCTCCCTCAGCCTCTCCTCATAAGTCATGTGCTCTAGACCCCTAATCATTTTTGTTGCCCTTCGCTGTACTCTTTCCAATTTATCCACATCCTTCTTGTAGTGTGGGGCCCAAAACTGGACACAGTACTCCAGATGAGGCCTCACCAGTGTCGAATAGAGGGGAACGATCACGTCCCTCGATCTGCTCGCTATGCCCCTACTTATACATCCCAAAATGCCATTGGCCTTCTTGGCAACAAGGGCACACTGCTGACTCATATCCAGCTTCTCGTCCACTGTCACCCCTAGGTCCTTTTCCGCAGAACTGCTGCCGAGCCATTCGGTCCCTAGTCTGTAGCGGTGCATTGGATTCTTCCATCCTAAGTGCAGGACCCTGCACTTATCCTTATTAAACCTCATTAGATTTCTTTTGGCCCAATCTTCCAATTTGTCTAGGTCCTTCTGTATCCTATCCCTCCCCTCCAGCGTATCTACCACTCCTCCCAGTTTAGTATCATCCGCAAATTTGCTGAGAGTGCAATCCACACCATCCTCCAGATCATTTATGAAGATATTGAACAAAACGGGCCCCAGGACCGACCCCTGGGGCACTCCACTTGACACCGGCTGCCAACTAGACATGGAGCCATTGATCACTACCCGTTGAGCCCGACAATCTAGCCAGCTTTCTACCCACCTTATAGTGCATTCATCCAGCCCATACTTCCTTAACTTGCTGACAAGAATGCTGTGGGAGACCGTGTCAAAAGCTTTGCTAAAGTCAAGAAACAATACATCCACTGCTTTCCCTTCATCCACAGAACCAGTAATCTCATCATAAAAGGCGATTAGATTAGTCAGGCATGACCTTCCCTTGGTGAATCCATGCTGACTGTTCCTGATCACTTTCCTCTCCTCTAAGTGCTTCAGGATTGATTCTTTGAGGACCTGCTCCATGATTTTTCCAGGGACCGGAGCAGCTTGGCCCTAAGAGTCAGGAGAAATTGTCATTGAGTTCAGTGGGCTTTGAATCAGGTTTAGGCCTAGTCTATATGTAAAATCATAGAATATCAGGGTTGAAAAGGACCTCAGGAGGTCATCTAGTCCAACCCCCTGCTCAAAGCTTAGGTCAACATAACTACATCAGTCACGGTTGTAAAAATCCACAATGGCAAACTCCATTTCAATTAATAAGACCTAAATGCAAACTGAAGGCACCACTGAAGTCATTGGGCCTCCATGAGGGGCAAAAGTACACCTGGATGGATCCTGTTGCAGAATGCAGCCCTGAGTGAGGACTTTGGGATTTGTCTCACTGTGAAACCCTATTTTCTATGTTAAAACTTCACGCCAAGTAGTGGTCCAATATAACCAGTTCAGTCAATCTCTTAGCATTCCTATTGTTTTCATTCAAGCAATGCTCCCAGGGCTTTCTTTATTACCTTCACAGATGTGGATGCTAATTCTGCAGTGCTGCTGGGTTGAGGGCCCTAGAAATACATCTCTTCTCTGATCATCCAGAAAAATATAAGAGTGCTTTTGATCTTGTGTGCAGCACTGGATACTTACCAGGTACAGGCTAGAGTTTTATTGCCGTGCACCAGGAAACTAGTGTTGACTCTTCCATTCACCGGAACAGGAGTTGAAATACCTAATTACACTGAATGTACACCCCTTCCAGTGAAATCTTATTAACAGAGCTTAAACAAACACATGCAATTAGTATCCCATTGAGATGTGTCTGTATATTTAACCTTAATAGGAGGGGAAATATTATTTTAAGGTTAGTCCTTTTAACCATTCTGTTTAAAATCCTAGTGTTTGAAGTAGTTTGCCCCTATAGACACTGTAGGAACAAATTCCCTACATTGCATTTTACAATTAATTCTTGTCTCCTTGACTAGACACAAACAATCTGACAGCCATGGTTTATGCAAATGTGTTTTGCACTTCTTTGAAGTAGCTATTTTTAAAGGCAGATATCATCTCTGCTTGGGGCTGTGTTGAAATTATTTTTATTTGTTTCAGTTAAAAAATGCTAGAAGTTATTTTCTAGATGACTTGTTCCATTAGATATATTTATTCTGACAGAAAGTGCTGAAATGCTAGCAATAGAGTGCTGGAATTATACTTCTGGGTTTAGGATCTCAGTCCAACCAGAAATTCTAAGTAAGATAAGGCTTGTGTCTAACGTTAGCTGAGAATGATGTATTATTTAAACATCAATGCAACCTGGCCCAGCTTGTCCAAGTCAACAGCATCTCCTCTGAAGGGTCAGAGAGAAAGAAATGGCCTAAAAAGATCCAATTAGAATCATGTGCAAAGGAACTGCTGCCTCAGCTTAGAAGGTTTCTTGTTAAAACTAAAAATATGAAGGGAAATTAATCCTTTCTTAAGTGGATCCCAAATTTCCGCTAGATTCAAGGTAGAAAAAGGAGCTTGATGCTACTCATCCAGAAACATCATGAAAGCTACAGAGTATATGATTTAAATACAAAACAAAGACCATGTTCCCTGTATTGTGGTTGAAGTAAAAGTTGAGAGGAGAATGCAGAGACCTATGATACAGCACAAAAGTTAAAAGATAGCCTAGTGGGAATGACATTAGTCTGGGACTCGGAAGATCTGGATTCAATTCTTACTTCTGCTACAGGCTTCTCGTGTGACATTGTCCAAGACATTTCATCTCCCTGTGCCTCATAAGAGGGATGAAATTATCCCATAAGAGGGATAATACTTCCTTTCTCAAAATTCTTGTCTATTTAAATAATAAACTTTTTGGAGCAGGGAAATTCTATTAGTTTGTGTGGGCAATCTGCGGCCCGTGGGCCAGATGCAGCCTGTCAGGGTAATCCTCTGGTGGGCCGCCAGACAGTTTAAATTTCCACGGCTGCCTACAGCTCCTAGTGGCCGTGGTTCGCCGTTCCTTGCCAATGGGAGCTGTGGAAGTTCCCGCAGCTCCCATTGGCCAGGAACGGCGAACCGCGGCCACTAGGAGCTGCGGGCGGTCATGCAAATTGATGGGCCACAGGTGGCCCGCAGGTTGCCCACCACTGGTATATATAGTAATACATAGCACAATAATATCCTAATCTTATTTGGTCTCTACTGTGATACAAAAAAATAGAGTAATAAATTTTTCTACATAAGTAGGAGAGAGCGTTGTTTCATGTTCTCTGTGTATATAAATCTCCCCACTGTATTTTCCACTGAATGCATCCAATGAAGTGAGCTGTAGCTCACGAAAGCTTATGCTCAAATAAATGTGTTAGTCTCGAAGGTGCCACAAGTCTTCCTTTTCTTTTTGAGTTTTCTGTGGAGATGAGCTCAGGTTGCTTCTTGCAGAAAGCGTAGTCAGTGTATTATATTAAAAGCATTAATATACATTACTAGATCAAAGGACTATTGGTTAACCTGTGACCTTGATCACAGTAAACTGTTACCTAGCACACTCTCAGAGCTCACTTTTTACAATTTAATCCTTTTGTGGATGCTGCATACACTTCTTCCTGAACTAAAAGTTCATCATCATTAAAAAAAGCCAACTTTTGTCACCAGTTACTAGACAGTAGTATCCAATATGCATATATTTTTCCACTGTTGTTACCAGTCATGGTTAAAATGGAAAAGCTGGAGTAAACATTTGAGTAGCAGAGTCAGAGGAAGCAGATAATTGGCCTGTGTGGTCATATTCTTCTCTTTCAGTGGTGAATCACTCTGAAATATTATTCGAACTGCCACACACAAGTTGGGAGACAAATGCCTGAAAGAAAGTCTGAAGGAGAAAGAAAAGGGGGAGAAGGGGAATCTGCATTCTGATTCCTGGTGAACTGGCCCATTTGGTCACCAATCCAATAGTCACCATGCCAACAGTTATTACATTAGTATCTACAAACAAACAAAAACATTTTTGCATTTGTACCCATCATTTAGAAAAGAAAATAACTGTACTAATGGTGTGGTTTCTGATGGCATTCCCAGCAGCCTAGTGCATGATTGTTGCAACCCTGTGACTGTACTGTTGTCTTCTGTTGTGTGTATGCCAATTTAGAGCTTGCAAAATAAGTGACATTGACAACTCTGGAAACTAGGTCCACTGTGTGACACATATGGCAAATTCCTGCTTATCCTTGGGAGACCTTATTGAATAAAGTTTAAGTATCTTTTGGGGTCCATTGTATTAAATGCAAAGTTTATGTATTATTGTGGGCTGGGATTGCATGTAACCTCTCTACAGGGAGATGATATGTGAGGCCAGAGAGTTCAAAGGAATATACTTAAAATATAGAATGGACTAGAAAAGAATGGATGTTTGGGACAACAGGTGTAAACAGATCTGCTGAGGATCTCCTGAGAGGTTAATACAAATTCTCCCCACCTCCAGTTATGCAAAAACCCAGCTTTTTGAAGCTATGCCCTGAGGAGTGCATAATTGTCCGCTGATCACCTAGTCCTGGAGATGAGATTAAAGAACTATGATGTATGAAGAAACAGCTGAGCTACCCAGCCTGTGTTCTGGTTCTGAATCTGAGACAGTTATGAACTTGTAACCACTGGAAAAAACAGTTTTGGGTTTAGAAGGACCAACACCTACAAGAGGCTGAGGCGGAAGTTAGGGGTGACCCATAGTAAGCTTTATAGCACGCGAGTTATTTTATTGTTTATAACTGGTTTCTCTGCAATGCCTGACCTTAACAAATGTGCTTGTTTAGAGAGAACTACGTGGTAACTTGCAGGCAATTACACTGCACATGCTACCAAATTCCCTTTACATATGGCACTGACAAGGTATTAAATAGCTACAATTTACAGACATCACCACCCTAATCAGGATACAACTGGTGATTTGTAGATGAAAGACCTTATGTCGGTTACCAAGCCCACAAACCAGCCAGTCTGCCGAAAGCTCCCTTCCCTTGTCTGCTCATGAGATTTTTGTAAATGTTTCCTTCCATTTCCTAGTTTTTCTCTCTCTTTCCTTTTTCCCAAACAGTTTTGGCTAGCTTCAGTAGCAGCTATTTCAGACCCTACAGAACTGATTGAGCACTTGAAAAATACAGCACACAACATCTGTAAAATCACAGGAGCTCAGGAAACAGTAGATTCCCACTTGAAAGGTATTATTTCATCCATGCTGGGGGTGGGGGTGGGGTGGGGGAGGCGATATTGTGAGCACACCTGAAATTGAGGCAAAAGATTTATTTCAGATTTAAAAAAAATCCAAAAACAAAATAAAATTGGCATGTTTTCCCAAAGATGAGCAAATATTTGTTTTTCAGTCAACCAGATTTATTTCAGAATAAGGAAAAAGAGATTTCAAAGAAATAACAAATATAAAGTCTCCATGGCAGGAGAGAGAAAGAGAAAACATTAACTTACTGTGTACTGAATCTTCAAATCCTTTATATACACCACAAAGAAAGCAAATGGGAGAAGATAGGACATTAGAATGCTCTTTAACATAGCAGACAAAAGCACAACAAGATGTAAAGCCAGCAAAACTCAAAATAAGACATTTTTCATAATTAAGTATTGGACCAGCTGTCACAGTTTCAGGGTAACTGCACATTTATTCCCCATCCATGCTCCACCAAGGGCACCCACTCCAGCCATCACTTCTCTTGGGCAGAGATCCATGCCTCACTCCATCCTGACTAGGGTTTTTCTAGGATGCATGATCTCCTGCCTACACTGTGATATTCCCAGCAAGCCAAATGGCCCAGATAGGCCAATGTCTGTCCTTTGCTTTCTCTTTTAAGCCTAGGAATAACATAATTGCTCACTGTTCCAATTTATCACACAGCTCTTTATAAGCAAGTACATTTATTCTTAAAGTGAAAGTATTATAGAGAAAACCTATTAAAAACAATAAAAGTTCCTATACACATTTAACAGATTACCAGAGGTCTCCCATCAGTCTTACAGGGCCCTAGTAAATCAAACCCCTCCAACCCTTCCACAAGGATTGGGGCCCCCCTTGGGAAGAAGGTTCTGTCTGTGTGCTGGATCAGAAAGAGGGCAGTGACTCAGTTTAAACTCAGGCTATTTATCAAAAAGTCCTTTCTTTGTCTCTTGGACTCTGGAGAATCTAGGTTAAACCAGTATATGAGATCTCCCCATGAGGTGATGCCTCTTGAGGCTTGGGAGTGTACAGCCTGTCTGATTTGCCTTAATCCAACTGTTTTTAGTTCCTGGAGGTGCTGATAGCCCTCCTCTGTGGAATAGAAACAATCATACATAAACCATTCATTTAAAATGATGACCCAAAAGATACTGCATAGGGTTGCAATATTTGTCACATCTCCCCTCTACAGAATTTACTATAGTACTAGCTCACAATAATAAACTTAATACAATAAGGTCTTTCAAGGATATTGCCATCTGTAACACAGATTACCAAGGCATGTGGGGAAATCTGTATCACTTGGAATCTTTGGGCCAGATTCTCTTAAAAGCCAGTATGCACCATACAAGCAAACTTTCCAGTGGTGTAAATGTAGCGGAGGCAGATCTGCTGTCTATGCCAGCTGCCTGCCCCTACTATGAGGGCTGGGGGCATCCTGGGGATGGAGCATGGTCAGGCCACGAAAGGAAGAGGGCATAACAGTAAAGTTCCTTTATGCCTGATCCTTTGCTAGTGTAAATTGGGGCTCACTTTGCACTAAGGCTGGGCAGCTGTGAATCAGGGTACCACATTCTGCTCCCTGAAGCCACCTCCTCGCTATGTCTGAGCACAGCTTCACTATAACAGAGGATCAGGGCCACCAAATCAAGACTGTACACCTTGATAAAAGCTAGCTCTAGACCCACCAGGGTTTTCTCAGGCTTGAGGAGGAATGCCTGGGTGGAATTCCATGGCCAGTGTATGCAGAAGGTCTGACAGGATGGTCAGCACAGTCAGGTCTGGCCTTAAAAGCTATTATCATAACCCAGTGGTGTGATATTCCCATTAGACCAAGAATTCATTTCAACATATTTTAAAATCAATACTACATTTAATTTTTCATACCACAGATGGCAACCTCTGAGATGCTGAAGAAGCTACTGGAGGCTGATGCTAGCAGTAATCATTGCATTATTGTATATGTGATAAATCTGAGTGGGTTTGTTTTTTACTGCTCTAGAGTCAATAAAATTACACTCCATGACCCCACAGCAAGCCACACTTAGGCACAGTGACTTTTTTATGTACAGCATAGTTAAATTAAGAAGCCACAGGAGGAATACTTGCTTCCCATTTGGATCTTAAGGTAAATTAAAATTGCCTTTTTTTTTATTTTATCAGCTCTCTATGCTGACTGGCCTCAATACAGCAGTTGGATTTTCTTTAAATTTACTATAGCTGAGATTTATACTGTCCCTTGAAGAAAAACCATACAAGTCAGTAGTTGAACCAGCAATAGAACCAGAATCTTAATTCCTGGTCCCCATGTCTAACCACTAGATGTCACTTCTACTTCTATATGATGTTAGTGTAAGTACCTAGAACAATGAGATGGGGATCCTTCATTGGGGACTCTAGGGACCACTGCAAATACACATTATTGTTATTAATACTAAAGCATTTTGTTTGAAGACACTTTTTATCCATTAATGATTTTGCAGCACGGGTCATATGTTGCCTTGAATATAATAGAGAGATGACAAGTAACTATAGGTACATAGTATCTCCATTGCACAGAAAATCCTTCTTTTCTACTGTGCACATAGCATCCAGCTTTATGTTTGTACAGTGCCTCCCATGTTTCGGACACAGCTGTAGTATGAGAAATAAATAAAGGTCTGGATTGTGATTTGTTATTATGTTGTGGATGTGCAGGGTTGTTGGAGGGAAAAAAGGATCTCCCCTCCTCTTGTTATAGCCTTGGCTTTTGGGGAGAGGAAGGGAAATGGGCAGAGATGAATAACATTTGTGCCCAGATGCTCTCTTCACTGGAAAACACGGCTAGGAAGTAGGCAGAGTTGTGGCTCTACCCACTCCCTCCCCCATCATGTGCTGGTCAGAAGAATTATCTGGCCACATGGCGGGGGTGGGAGGAGATAAGCTATACTTTATACCCCTACACACAATGCAGCTGGGGAGCACCAGGACCCATCTTTCAGAAACACTACTTCTCAGAGCCAATATTGCCAATGCCAGTCTCTCAGAAATCATAGGTCAGGCACAAGAGACCATGAGATTGGCTTAGAAATAATGACATTGCAACTTTTAGGAGTAATACATTTGGAGTTCTGTATTGGGCCTTCTGTTTTTTTATCCAAATTTAGGGTTTACATTTTTAAGCATCTCTCTTAAACCTTGATGGTAAAAACTTATTTTTAAAAAAACAATAAAGCTGAGACCTTGATCTCTCATAGCTATAGGACTCCGGGAGCTGGGACTTGAAGAAAAAGAAAACCAAATATGAGAATTGGCAACACTGCAGTGCTCCTTGTAGGGCACAGCCCCTGAACATCACCCCTTATTAGAGGCTCTGTGCATAAAGCTCTGCAATCTAAACCAAAATAAATAATAATTCATGTGCTGCAAAGATGGGTTTTTTCTGCCTTTTTTGGGGAGGCACAAGGAATTGACTATGACAAAAAAGGTAAATTACAGGACATGTGAAAAGCTTTTCTTATAGTGGTCACAGAAGGACCACTTCATTGGAGTGAAATGTCCTGATCTATTCTCCGCTAGGCTGTGAATTCAGTCAATTCATAGATTAATGAGTTTCCACTTGTACACAAATAAACAAACAAAAAAACCCAAGGAGCTAGAACTGGTAGCCATCTCCATGAAAAAGAAACTTCATTCCTAAATTCTTTAAGTCTACAATACTTTCACTGATACTGTGTCATAAGCTGTCTAAGTTAGTTAATGGCTATTCAATTTTCTAAAGGGTTGCATGACTAGATATTGGCAGCCCCTGCAAGAGAAAGCTGGTAGCAGCTATTTCATAACCTGAGCCCTTCTAAATCTCTCATATGCATTTTGAAAAACAAAGCAGAGACTGAATACACCTTATTAGCTGGGATACCATTAGCCTGTAATATTCTCAGTAGTGGAGGAAATGCTTGCAAGAAGCAGTTGTTTTGCAGCTGCCTGCAAAATCTTTCAGCAAGTGAACAATAGCATCCTAGCTTAGCTTTGTCTAAAACGTAATTACAAACCTATGTTAGTCATAAAGAGCTTTAGACTGGGAGCTGACACATTTGGCCAATCAGCATAATAAACTACAATCCTATTGTTATCTGCCCAATGATTTATTTTGGCCAATACTGTATTTTGATTAGGTGCCACCTGGAAAATCCCTTTCTATTAAAATAATAAAAGGTGAGTCATGCTGGAGAACTGAGAGAAAACATATTAACAACTGTATTACAAAGGATCCTCGACTCAACGAGACTCCCAAGGCCTATTAATACTCATATAATTTATTGCTGTCATGGGAGATATTTATTACCTTACAATTCTCTTTTAAGATATGACAGGTTTCAGAGTAGCAGCCGTGTTAGTCTGTATTCGCAAAAAGAAAAGGAGTACTTGTGGCACCTTAGAGACTAACAAATTTATTAGAGCATTTCCCCATGGTATTTCCCCATGGTATTTCTCCCCCCCACCCCACCCCCCACTGTTCCTCTGATATTCTTGTTAACTGCTGGAATTAGCCTACCTGCTTGTCACCATGGAAGGTTTTCCTCCTTTCCCCCCCCTGCTGTGGGTGATGGCTTATCTTAAGTGATCACTCTCCTTACAGTGTGTATGATAAACCCATTGTTTCATGTTCTCTGTGTGTGTGTATATAAATCTCTCCTCTGTTTTTTCCACCAAATGCATCCGATGAAGTGAGCTGTAGCTCACGAAAGCTTATGCTCTAATAAATTTGTTAGTCTCTAAAAAAAAAAAAAAAAATGCTCTAATAAATTTGTTAGTCTCTAAGGTGCCACAAGTACTCCTTTTCTTTTTAAGATATGGCTATTGATTTGATCACAATATTGCTAACTGTTTCCAACAGGGCACTGAGAACAACAGAGTAGGCTGCAGCAGTGGCTTGAAGCTCTAGAGGGAAGTGAAAATATCCTCTTCACAGAGAGGAAAAAAATCTCCTTCTGTACTCCACCCCCTTTGAATCTATACTAATTTTCCCTCCAGACCTTTAGTCCTTGTCAACAGTGTATAGGAAAGCAGTGCACCAGGATGCAGTGCATCAGCCACAATTTTAAGCTGAACATTAAAAAAAAACCTAGAAATGGACAGAAAATCAATTTTAGATAAACTTAAATTAGAAATGCTGGACATCCATTCTCTTCTAGTCTGACCAAATGGAACAGTCCACTACTTGAAACAACATCTGCGAGGCAAGGACCATTGTCTTTGTCAAGGTTCCTTTCCCACTCTGAACTCTAGGGTAGAGATGTGGGGACCTGCAGGAAAACCTCCTAAGCTTACTTTTACCAGCTTAGGTTAAAACTTACCCAAGCTACAAACTATTTTACCTTTTGTCCTTGGACTTTCGCTGCCACCAGCAAACGTCTAACCAATATTATTATTAGGAAAGAGTTCATTTGGAAACGTCTTTCCCCCAAAAAAATCCTTCCAAACGTTCCCCCCCCCTTTTCTGGGGAAGGTTTGATAAAAATCCTCATCAGTTTGCATAGGTGACCACAGACCTTGGATCTTAAGAACAATGAAAAAGCATTCAGTTTCTTAAAAGAAGATTTTTAATAGAAGAAAAAGTAAAAAGAATCACCTCTGTAAAATCAGGATGGTAAATACCTTACAGGGTAATTAGATTCAAAACACAGAGAATCCCTCTAGGCAAAACCTTAAGTTACAAAAAGACACAAAAACAGGAATATCCATTCCATTCAGCACAGTTTATTTTCTCAGCCATTTAAAGAAATCAGAATCTAACGCATATCTAGCTAGATTCCTTACTAAGTTCTAAGACTCCATTCCTGTTCTGTCCCTGGCAAAAGCATCACAGACCAAAAGAACCTTTGTTTCTCCCCCTGCTTCAGCTTTTGAAAGTGTCTTGTCTCCTCATTGGTCATTTTGGTCAGGTGCCAGCGAGGTTATCCTAACTTCTTAACCCTTTACAGGTGAAAGGGTTTTTCCTCTGGCCAGGAGGGATTTTAAAGGTGTTTACCCTTCCCTTTATATTTATGACAGTCTTGCTTTACTTTTGTGTTTTTTAAACCTTATCAGTATGAGGTACCTCCTTTTTAAAATGCTTAGAACTTCTGTCAATGTAGAAATAAGATGGTATAAGACTCCTAAGTGCTGTATACTGTGAATTTCAAAACTGTAGTAGAATATAGTGATAGACATTGTTTGACACAGGCCACATCAAGATTGGCCAGTTGGCATTTTCAGGTGGTATGAACTGTTCATCAATTTTCAGTATTGCATAACAGAGGCTTTATTAGCTGGCACCACAAAAAATATCTCAATACCTTTCTGACTCATAAACCTCTCAACTCCAACTGGCCTGAGGTACAAGAATACCCTGATCTTGCTATGTCCATTCTAGTACAAAGAAGATCATATGAGATCTTAAAGGTCCTTTGGGACAGCAGACCTGGTATTTGTGTGTGTGTTCAATAGATAAGGGCCTAGAAACTGAAGGGGAATGTTTCAAAGGAACTCAGGGACTGAAATGCACTTATTGCTAACCTTCAAGGCAAAGTAAGGGCTGGCATAGCCAAGAGGAGATAGCTTGTGTGGCTAACAGGTTGGTGGTGTCAGGAGCTGACAGCCAGTTAAGCTCAAGTAAGTCTTCCTCTAATAGGAGATGGGGAGGTAGCAAGGTGACGCTCAGCCCTGAGTATCCTGAGAACCATCACAGCCTTTTGGTGAAAGTTTTCAGATTTGGATGTCAAAAGTTAGGCACTGATTTAGACACCTAAAATGGCTTGAGGTTTTCAGATGCTGAGCACTGGCATCCCCTGTTAGAGTTAATGGGAGTTTAGTACTTCTGAAAAATTAGGCCACTTTTATTTAGTACCTAACTTTGGGAACCCCAGATTCCTACTGCAGCCCAGTTGTGGCTGTGATAAGTTGGGTCACAGAAACTCCCTCAGGACTGTCACTAGATGTGCTGGGATACCACTGAGAACAAACCCTCTTGCCAGAAGAGGCTTCCCTCCACTCCTGTCTGGCTGAGTTAGACACTTCAGTCGGCTTCTTCACCGATCTAGGGGTTGGGCCACACCTCTCTGCAGTTCACTGAAACTGAGATCCACTCAGCTCAGGGGCTTCTTAGTTAACAGGGACTTTCCCAGCACCCAGTATTCAGTCTTTCTGGGAGCCTAATCCTGAATAAATCCATTTTACTCTGCATAAAGCTTATACAGGGTAAACTCATAAATTGTCCACCCTCTATAACACTGATAGAGAGATATGCACAGCTATTTGCTCCACCAGGTATTAATTACTTACTCTGGGTTAATTAATAAGCAAAATTGATTTTATTAAATATAAAAAGTAGGATTTAAGTGGTTCCAAGTAATAACAGACAGAACAAAGTAAGGTTTCAGAGTAGCAGCCGTGTTAGTCTGTATTCGCAAAAAGAAAAGGAGTACTTGTGGCACCTTAGAGACTAACAAATTTGTTAGAGAATAAGCTTTCGTGAGCTACAGCTCACTTCATCGGATGCATTTATGCATAAATGCATCCGATGAAGTGAGCCGTAGCTCACGAAAACTTATGCTCTAATAAATTTGTTAGTCTCTAAGAACAAAGTAAGTTACCAAGCAAAATAAAACAAAAACATACAAGTCTAAGCCTGTAATTAGTTTCTTAATGTAGTAGATAAAATCTCATCCCCAGAGATGTTCAACAAGCTTCTTTCATAGACTGGACTCCTTCCTAGTATGGGGCCAGCAATCACTCATGCCCCTGTAGTTACTGTCTTTTGTTCCAGTTTCTTTTAGGCATCGCCTGGGGGATTGGAGAGTTCATCTCTTGAGCTAGCTGAAGACAAAATAGAGAGGCTTCCAGGGCCTTTTATATTCTCTGTCTTGTGGGTGGAAACCCCTTTGTTCTTCTTGTTCTTTGTTCCATGGCAACAAGATGGAGTTTGTAGCCACCTGGGCAAGTCACATGTCCATGAATGATTCAGCTTTTTGCAGGCCGACACCATTGTTTACATGTTAGTTTGAATGTTCCCAGGAAAGCTCAGATGTGAATTGGTGTCTCCCAAAGTCCATTGTCAGTTAAGCGTTTCTTGATTGGGCACTTACTGTAAATAGTCCTTTCTCAAGAAGCTGACCAAATGCTTCACTGAGGCTACTTAGAATCAAACACATTGAGATACAAGTACATAGCCAATATTCATAATTTCAAATACAAAAATGATACGTACATACAGAAAGCATGATCATAACCAGCAAACTACTACCTTTACACAGACACCCCATTTGACCTCCTCTGTACAAGACCTGGTGCAACCATAGGACCCTGGTTGCAACAGTGATCTATACCGTCACAGTTCATGTCAATAACGTCACAGTGACACTCAGCACTAATATGGAAGTGGGCAAACTACTTCCAGTTATACTTAAAAGCCTGACTGGGGCTCCAAATAGAAAGTTAAACATTAAAGCCCAACCTGAGGGGACAAAAAAAGCATTTGGGGAGAGGGGCAGGAGGATAGGAAAGCTTGAGAGCAGGGAGGGACCAGTGTATTGGGAATAATTTGAATGGATTAGATATGTAGTGAGTATAGAGGTCTTTTAAATTTGCCCATTCTCCTATGAGCCAAGCTGCTATTTATGCAGCAATTTGTGGCCACTTGGGCCCAGATCCTGAAGATACATATGTGCCTATGTCCTGTTTTCAGGTGCCATTGCGATCCACTCTTAATAACTTAACTGGAGGTGGTTATTTTATCATCAGTTTAGCCACCTCAGAAATAATTACAGCAGTTTAGGGGCTTATGGGATGATATTTTTTTTAGGAAATGAACATGAGTTAAAACAATTACTCTAACTGATTTGTGTATAGAGTCTTCCAGGAGAAAGAACACACCTAAAGTGAACGGATTTTTATTTGTCTTAATCATACATCAGGGGAGCAGAGTACTCCTAGCCTTTGTACAAAAATCAATTCTTCAAATATTTTCTTTTCTTTTTTTCCCCTCTCAGAATGAGAATTTAAGGGTGAAAACTATGGATTCCTCAGTGGGACATATTGTTGCATCTAACTTTATGTGAACTAATGAACTGTTTTATCTCAATATTACTAAATGAATAACTGTTCAGTACTCTAATTACCAATAATGACAAAAGCACATAATTTAACTGCTCACTTTTTTTGAAGTCCTCTTAAAATGAGAAAATTATTTAATGGTAAAACAGCTTTAATCAACCTTAGCTTTAGGAGTTTATATATCATTTTGTTAATATGTTTCAACTGAGTAACTTGGTAAGGTTTTCAAATCTTATCTACAAGAGTTTACTTGGACTGAATATTTAAAATGGCTTTATTCAGCTTTAAGAAAATTGATTTTCTTTTAAATTTTACACAGTCTGCCTTTCTTCTCTGGACTGGGAAGAAACTTACCATTAATAAAATAAGGAGGTTACTTGATACTTGTGGACTTGCTCTCTCCATTCTGTCTCTACTTCACCACTCCCTGTCTTTTTCTATATTGAAGGCACATGATTTAGTTGTATTGGGATAGGTGTCATTTATGTTTGATGAATGTACAATAAATGAAAAGAAAATTAATAGAAAATAGGCTGAGATTGCATAAATGTGGAAAGGTAGCATAGCGCTTGCTAAAGACTACGAGTCAGACTGGATTTGCCACTACTCCTGTGCAGCCGCACTTCCCCAACATAGTTGTGCTGTTCCGGGGCAGACCAAGAACTGTACAGTTTGTGACCTGGTCATCCTTGCCAAGTAATCTGCACCAACCCTTTATCGGTACAGATTGCTTCCCCCTCCACATCAGCACAGTTGAATTGTCTGGTATGTTGCGGGGGGATAGGATGGAGTCAAAGCTCCACCCACTCTTTGCACCAACTTGCCTACTCTCTGCTCATCTCCACAGGAGGTTGAGTAATGGCTTATGGCTGCTTTATGCACTGCAATGCAGAGAGCCTATGCAGGGGAATAAGAGGGAGCCATATACCCTCTTAGTACTTTGCACAGCAGATAGAGAAGCCAAGTGTTAAACAGATCCCTTAAAAACTGGTAGATTTTTGTTGAATTAAAAAGAGTTTAATACTTCAACATTTTATATTTTCATTTTATCTCAGTGTCATTACATTTGCTGAGCATACAGACATTACAGGAAAGAGCAGTTGTCATTCACTGGTAAAAATTACCTAACCAGTAAATGGCCAGCAGATGAAATACTCAACCCCATAGAAGAAATTAGATGTGTGGCAAGTTATATGCAGAGTTCTATATCCCAATTTATGGCTATGGATCCCATATAAGAAAGTGATTGGGGTGGTGAATATTAATAGTTAATGAGGGGGAGTGGTCATGAAGGTTGTGACCTGAGGCTGAAGTCACTATAAAAAGAGAGGAAGATACTTGCTGGAAATGGAACAGTGTAAGCATCTTATGCTTCTTTACTGTGGTTTAGGGATCCTATCCCTATCTAAAAAATAAGAGAGAAAGCTATGATAATATTTGGGAGTTCTAATAATAGAGACATTGTGATACTCTTCCAATAATAGCCTTTGAAGGTAATACTATTTAAACAAAAATCACAGCACTGGGCCAATATAGACTGCCATAATCAGATTGCAAGTCAAGGATGGCACTTCCAGGTAAATGGCAATAAACAATGGGAGGAAATACAGGTAGGTATTACTTGGGATATACAATGTTCTACCATTCACACTAGCCTTGAAATATTCCTGGGTTAAAGCACACTGGTTCTAAAAAATAATAAAAGAAGCCACACACACACTGGAATCCTGATCTGAAGCATATTGAAGGCAACATGCGTTTTTTCCATTGATATAAATAGGCTTTGGAATAAGCACTAAGATCCTCAGCCCCCTAACCTTGACCAAATTCTTTTGCAGTTTAGAAGATTTTTGGTTAATGAAGAGCCATTCTATCGAGAGGAAGGGAGATGGGGAAAGTGCTAATTTGATTCCTATACTCTCCCACCATTTCTTTTTACCCATGGCTTGCTTGTAGTGGGAGAATTGCTTGTTGTGTATGTTTGGAAGTGGGGGAAAATCTTGATAACTTGTTGGGATGCTCATTCAGTAGAGCTGGGTGGCTTTTTCCCCATGAAAGTTACAAAAAAGTCAATCAAAAACTTGGCCATTATTTCCAAAAGCTGAATTCTCTCATGAAGAGTTTCCAATGTTTTCCAACTTTTCATTCAATTTTAAAACAACAGTTTTTCTAAAACAATGATGGACAGAGACAGTGGAGGCCACGGACCTCACCCACTGGCCCATAAAGCGTGGGCCCTTCTGCGGGACCTAGTTGGAATGGCGCCATCACACATACACAAACACCACAAGTCACTGCTAACAGTTTTGCCAAACTCCGACTAAGAAATCCAAAGAAAACTATAAGCTAACAAACTAAAGGAGAGGTGAAAACAGCTTGTAAGGAATCCTGCACACTGATTTCCCTTTTGTCAAGTTCTCTGTCAATCAGTCATGAGATCAATGCTGCCCTCTCTGCTATTAAATCAGGAAAAACAGCTGACATCGATGACATCCTTCCAGACATCCTTAAATATCTTGGACTGAGAAGGCACAACTGGATGGCAGCACTACTCATGAAAGTTTATCAAAGTCCCAACAGTTTGGAGATGATCAAAAGTCTTTGCCATTTAAAATCTAGAAAATTGCCAGATTACCCCAAAAGCTACAGGCCTATATCTCTCTTCTGTACAACATACAAATTACTGGAGTGCATGATCCTGGCAAGACTGAACCTCCACTCTGGAGACTGCAATTCCCCTCAGAACAGCAGGTTGCAGGGCATGGTGAAGCTGCTGTGACCAATAGCTTGCACTGATTACTTGGCCACAACTTTTATTGACTTGCCATCAGCCTATGACACCATCTGGCACTAGAGCCTACTACTGACGCTATCCAACTGCTTCAATGCAGCCAGACATTTAAACTCATTATGTCAATGCTCTTGGACAGAACTTTTTGTCCATATCAGAAGTCAAATTAGCAAAAAGCTGTCTGCACAATGGACTCCCAGCAGTACTAGCACCATCTCTTTTTAAATTTATATATAAGTGATTTGCCGGAAACAGCATGCCACAAATGCATTTATGATTATGAACTTGCACAAACGACACAGGCCACAGTACTCAAGGAAGTGGAAGACACACTTAAGGATGCAAGACTACTTTCAGTACTTGCGGCTCAAACCAAATCCATCAAAAAACAATGACTTCAGCTTTCCATCTCAGCAATTCTGAAGCTAAGATGATGCTGAACGTAAACTTCCACAACAAGGCAATCAATCATGATCCAAACCCCCGCAACCTAAGGGTCATGCTCTATCCCAGCCTTACATATCAACAACATCTGAAGCTGGTGAGCCAAAGATAACAATATCATACAAAAGCTAGCACTTCTAGGTGGTGTTGTGATGCTCGAACACTATGAATGGCAATGCTGGTTTTAATTTATTCCATGGCCGAGTGGGCTGTGTACCTGTGTGGGGAAGAAGCTTGCACATGGACCTCATCAATATCCAGCTAAATGTGGCTATGAAACTTGTAATCGGCACCCTGAATTCTTCTATGCTTCTATTCATTACAAACATCCTTCCTCCAACCATCCGGCAAGAGATGACTACGTTGTGGGAGCACAAAAAAGCTCACTAGGCAAAAGCTCCCACTCAATGACAATTTTGTTCACCTGCCTCCTACTCACCTAAAGTCCCATGAAACATTCTGGCAGCTGGAGATGCTCTGCTGTCATCCAACTTTAACCCAGAAGACACCTGGCAGATGCAACAGGAAGGCTCTGACATAAACACACACCTCAAATGATCCCACCATCAAACTCTGCTCTGCAAAGGCAGTGGATGGCCACCAACCATAGGACATTACATGAAACATAGATGCACAAATGGAAAAACCGAGGATTTGACACAGTGCAAATGCAGAGATCTCCAAACCATCAGACACATTATGGACAGGTGCTCCATCTTTTAATTTCCAAGAGATATGACAAAGGTGTGCTCTGCATCTCCCGAAGCCTTCAGGTAGACTCTTAACCTTTCTATAACTTGGAAATGTTGCTATTTCCATACAAGAGATTACTCTTTTTTAAAAATCTGTTTTCTGTTTGATTATGCTTTGTTTTCTTGTATGTCCGCTGTGTAACTTCTGATTGTTCAGTTTAGTCACATGGTGTTGTGTTTCATATATGCTCATGAATGATAGCAACCATGATATAGCTGAAGCTGTTGTGATCAGTTCACTTGATTTCTGATTCACAGAAAGGGTGCTTTCACAGCACTTTTATATTTGTGTAACTCTAACTTACTGCAATATATAGATTTCTGATTTATACTAATAAATATAGGTGGAATCAGAATCAAAGCACTCATCTTTCAAAATATCTGGAGAGTGCCATAAATGCCAGTGGCACTACTACATATCAACAATAATTTAACACCAATTTTAAAAATGAAGTACACCTCTTCCCTCTACAAATTCTTATCTGCTAGCTACACATCAAGCTATTCGGACATTATGTAATGAAGAAGTGCCCAACTTTCCAAAAGATGGAGAGGGAGAAAGATGGATTGATCCTTTATATAAAACACTAAACGTGAAATGCAAAATGTACAACTACACAATGAGTGGCTGTAAGGGGCAACTTTTAGGGTCCAATTCTACAGATGTCTACTTGTGCATGAATTTCTATCAAGGAATAAATTACCTGGACCAGATTCTGCTGCCTTTTTCCGGGTTAACAATACTTTTCATGAAGTAAATCCCAATGTAAGTAATAGGGACATTCTCAGAGAACAGTGATGCTCAGAGTTAGCTGTGCACCTGTGTGGGGAATTTGGCCATTTGTGGTTAATTTTTGGTCGTTATATATAATTCTTGATGGTAAATTAATATTTTTCAGATTACTTGCAATTTCCCCCCATTAATTAGTAGTAAATATGTACTTTTTATTATTTACCCATCTTTAACTAGGTTTTCAAATTTTAGTTGTTACAGGTGAGCATTTTACTTTTAGCCAAAATAATGTAGAAAATTAAGTATTTAAATGTGAAGACAAGGCTTTGGACCCGTCACTTGAGACAAATAAGAAAAAATCACAGCTTTCTTGGTGGTACAGTGTTTCAGTCTGCCCAGCTGCAGAACAGCCAAGATATCACTGCACTTAATCATAACCAGTGAACTAGGAAGAGCAGAAAAGGTCCTTTAATTTTATTTATTTAGGATTTCTAAAGTACTTATCTAAATCTGTAGGTGAAAATACATATTTCAATCCATGTGTAAATAATTCAAAACAGAATCCCTAATGAAAGGTGAAATTCAGTAGAACACAATATCTTAATCTGGAATCCATAGATTTTCTGCATTTGCAGATTTGTTGCCTTTGTTTATAATTTATCATGGAAATTATATAATTCCCTAGGATTACTCAAAGGAATAGCTAATATAACAGATAGCTATAGTGGAAGTAGGATAAAAATGCTCACAGTTCTTTTAGCGTTACCATTCGAAAATATTTCCTCTACATTACAGTGGGCATCCTTAAAATTGGCCAATTCTCTTTTACATAAATCAAAAAGGTTATCATAATATTTGAAGTCTACAAGTATCTGCATGGGGGAAGAAGTTTCTGATAGTAGGCAGCTCCTTAATCTAGCAATAAGAGGCATAATGAGATCCACTGTTTGGAATCTGAAGCTAGACAGATTCAGACTAGATACAGGTGCAATTTTTTAACTGTGAGGATAATTAAACATGGTAAAAATTTGCCTAGGAATGTGATGGATTTTCTATCACCTGAAGTCTTTAAATCAAGACTGGAATGTCTTTATAAAATATATGCTATAGCTCAAACAGAAGTTATGGGCTACATGCAAAAATGATCAGGGGACTTTTTGGACTATGTTATACAAGATGTCAAACTCAGTGTTTCTTCTGGCCTTAAAAGAAATGAATATATGACGTATTCCCCATATCCACTAGATGAATACCTAGACTACTGCAAACACTGAAATAACGTTAATAACATTAGTTAATTATCTAAGGGCACAATCCTGCCAAGATTGAAGCATGTGCATAATTTTAATTACGTGAGTCACTAAAATTAGTGAGACTACTTATGTGTGTAAAGTATATGCATAAATTTAGGGGCCTACAACATCATATAGGGGCCTAGAACAATATTTTATATAATTGGTGAGGTTTTTAAAGATAACCATTGTATGCATTAGAAAGGGTATATTTCAGCTTGCCACCCATTTAATACTAGCAGTGGCTTGTGCTATATAGGCACAACACATTTCTTTTTGGAATATTTTTCACCATTTTTGTGCCTTGTAGCGATAAAGAGTGAATATTTTCCCCATACATTATTTCTAAGCATTTGATCCTTCCCCAAATTATCGCTGTTTCATTGTGTTCTAAATTTTGACACAAAGTAATGTACCAAAAATGGTGACAGTGATGTTGTTTTTTTCTTGTGAAAATATTCTTACTGTAAAAAACAGCATGGAAAGCATTCCCTAGAAACAAGGAGGTGTTCATAACATGTGAACAGGCTCTTTTGATCAATTATCCTTTTTTCTAATATAATTAACTCCTCTCAAAAGTGTACACCAAGCAGTATCACACAGATATCACAGATACTTCATGTTCTAAATATGGGGGTGGGAGGGAAGAAATTATGCCAATTTCAGATGGTGGCAAAACCATGATTTTTAATGGTGACTAGTGTATATTTCCAGATTCATATTCCTACTTGAGAGGTCTTTAGAAATTAACTTGACCCTCACAATGACCCTCAAGGATATGTAGAAATCTTTCAGCTGAAAGTTTGGTTTCTTCTTTTTGTGTGTGCAATAGGTGATGCCTTACCATAGCTGCTAGTGATGGGGGTAAGGGAAGTTTGATTAGTTACTGGCTTGTACATTTAGATGCAGGTTTTCCATCTTGACAACAGCTCCCTTACTTTTAGTTCCTCAAGGGCCATGTCACGAGATTATTGAAGAGCTGTTGCAGAAAATTGCCTAAAACTCTTTAATAAAAGCTGAAGAATTGGAATTTGTTGTGATTATGGTATATAAAGAAAGGTTTAACTGATGCTACAAAGTGATGTGGTCATGGTCCATGCAATTTGAGTTCTCTGGCTATACATTTAGGATACTGTATGGAAATAGCAGATCAGTCATTTTGCAGAAGTTGTAATATTTTTGTTTAAAATGCCCCAAATCTGCTCTGGATGGGAAATGAAGGTTACTCAGCAACAACAACAGATTATTGTGCCTACTAGCCTTATGCTTTAATGGTCAGGAAAAAAAAAGACAATGAAAACAATTACATTTTGTAATAACAGGCAACAAAGATTGCCTTGTGCACAATCTTTCTGGAGTAGACTACTTCTAAGGCAAAGAATATGGTATTTTATTCTTAAGTACCAAATTTCCTCTCAGTGGTACAGGAATGCAGATATTAAAATATTCCCCAGAGTTGTCACTTATATTGTATATTAGGTTTCTACCAATATAATTTAAGACAGATAGTCATGCAACTACTTAAGTGTTTAATCCAAGAAGAACTTCGCATCACAAATATTTTTGTCCTCAAAAAAGAAAAAGTCTCTTACCTGTCTTGCTGCCTCAAACTAACCTGAACAAAATAGGAAAGAGACAACAAAATGAAATGGGCAGGCCAGGTAGATTTTAGACAAGCCCGTTAACATGGAATTACTAGCTGGAATTGCCACAACACAGTTGCTGTAAATTTCTGATGGTCATGAATCTTGAGGATAAATTTAGGGATTCTGTAAGAAAGCAGAATTAGAATTCAGTATGCCACAATTTCCTCGATATCCTTCAGCAGATGCCAGCAGTCCAAATACCCTTCCTATCTTGATTACATGAACAAAAGCATTGAGAAAATTACAATGGGTGAATGTCACATTCCTGACTTCATCAATAAAGGAAGCAGTAATATTGTGCATCTGACCTAGCACATGGTAGGTGTAGGTTCCCAACTGACCAAATGTTTAAATATATTCAAAATGACAAGATAGTTGCCAGGTTTGCTACTTATTCACACTGCTTTTTGTTGCCTCTGTTCTCATTTCATGCATTTGGACATTGTCTTCCTAGACTGTAAGGTCCAGCTCCTCAAAGGTATCTACTATTAAGATATATGGGAGTTAGGCACCTAAATACTTTTGAGGATCTGGGCCAAAGTTCCTTGGGACAGGGACAGTGTTTTTATACATGTCTAAAGGGCCTAGCACATTGCAGGTGCTGTACATATCATTAATAGCAATAAAAACAGGTTGCATATGCCTAAAATGTGACCATGTAGGCATCACAATATCCTACAAGCACTCACATTTCTCAGGTAATTTTGTAACAATCAATCCCTTCTTTGAACAATTTCCCTTATGTATATCATCATGTACAATTTATTTGCCACTTCCAAAATATTCTTATCACAGCATTCTTACCTGCATTTGCTAATATAAAAAGCTTACACCGAAATATAAATCTCTCTGATCTCAATAGCACAAAGACTTGATAGTGGGTAAAACCTATTTATATTTACTAATGGTGGTGTCTATTTGAAATGCACATTATTGAGTCAGCATTTATATCATTTGAAAATGAAAACTTCCATGTATAAATTAAAAGCCTTCCTGCACATGCCGGGGAATGCCAGGAAAATGGTTAATAAAGACCATTTATGTCAGACTACAGATGATTTAAGTCAATGGTGTAAAACTTTTTTCAAAAAGTAATTTTTATACCAGAAACTCAAAGTACTGACCATTATGGAATGTGCAAACTATCATGTATTATAGTGTGTAAAGAGTGCTATACTTTTTCAGTGATTCTCAGATAAACTAAACAATAGTAGAAGAAAATAGCAAAACTGAAGTAAATTGGACTATCTGGTAGCAAACAAATTCAATAAATGAAATAATTTTGAGTTTCATCGGGAAACTTTTGAGTTTTAATTTTGAGTTTCATTTGGGAAAGCAGAGAAGATCACAGAAAGCCAGTTTGGACTAGCACAAAGAGGTCATGGAATAGAACACCCCCAAAGGAGCCCAGGACTTAAAACCCTCCTGAGAGCTGGAGCATTTCAGAGATTGGCAGCGGACCTTGGATGACCTGTGCGCACAGGACAGAACTCCCGTCCACCCCTCGCCCTCTTCTTCTTACGTTACACGCAGGGCCTGGCCAGCCTCGGGTAGTGTGGGTGTGAGTATGAAAGTGGGTTAGGGCGAGGGGCACTAACACTTTCTTCCTTCCTTTGAGTGACATGGGGAGCACCCATCACGCTCTGCTGTTATTTTATTATTTTATCAGTAAAGCTTTAAAACTCAGTTATGTGGAGTGCTCCGTCATCTCCTCCCTAAAGATCTTGTGGCCTCAAGCTGATCACCTGACGCCCCAGGCAGATTGGTAACATAAATCTGTCACACCCACATTCCCCCATAAATTCAGCCGCCCACCACCAGACTCACCTCTGTTCTCCCTGCAGCTGCTGAGACTGCAGTCAGGTTCCCTCTCCCATTCCCCAGGCCAGATGTTACAGGTATTGATGGGGGAGGGGTAAGAGGAGCAAAGTTACTATCCCTTTCCCATTACTCACAGGAGGGGAAAGGAAGGAAGGAGCAGAACCACCCTGAGCTACTGGGCTCTTTCTGCCCCCTCCTTCCTGTTCCCTCCTGTGAGAAATGATGTGGGAGTGGGGAGTGCTTTGCCTGCTTCCTACAGCAGCCCTAATTGGTTGCTTTCCCCAAGCAGCCAATCTGAGGGGGTTTTCCCTACACAAGTGGTAATAAAGATGTGTGCCCCTTAGTGGCCTGGCTCACTTCTTAGACATCTTAGGTTTATATATTAACCTTGTCACTGTGGTTTGGGCTGTATCTGTGTGCATTAAGTCTTTGAAGTCTTACTCCTCCGTCCACTGACAAATCCTCAAGAATATTAATAAATATAATGGAGAATGAAAGCATAGAATGTGAAAAATACAGCTACAGTAAATGGGAACCAACTCCCCAGAGGTTTCTATCTCCCCTCCATCTTTTTTTTCAAGTGAGTGTAATGCACATGAAAGGTGCCTGATCAATACCAGGAAAGATGGTAATGAACAGGCAAAGCATGGTCAGCAGTAGTACAAGTTTTCTTCAAAATGCCTCACCAATGTGCCTCAACCCTAATATCGAGGGAACGGAGGTGACATTTGGTCCCTATAATAATTTCGTTCTTGATCTCCCAGCTGAGAATGTAAACGTAGAAGACACTACTGCTTTATTTGGGTGAGGTGATACTCAGCTACTGGGTGGACTAAAATTCTCTCTCTGCTTCATAAGGCTCTAAACATTCAGCTATTTACCAAAGTTGAGTTATATGAACACATGATGAAACCATGACTGTAATACAAGGCTGTCCAGGAAAAAGGGTAAAGTTGTAGTTGATTCACCTGAACACAAGAAACTCTATTTGATACTTATTTATACTATCCAGGCAGTGAGCAAAGTTTTCAGAATCCATAGCCCAATCAATAATCCATTGTGGGTGGGGTTGTCAAAAAAACTTAAGAGAGAAAGATGTCGAGTCCTATTGTCTTTCAAATGGAGTCAGACATCTGTGTCCTTTGGGGACTTTTGAAAATCTCACACTTAAGTTTTTCACTTGTATATATAAAGGGACATTCTTTGTTGTTGTGACAGGGAGTGATGAATGCTGCTGTGAAGAGACCATGGCCAACACAGCTGAAGCAGTCATTTGGGGGAATAATTGGCTTACTGAATAGTTATGCTATGACCTTTGTGGATGCATTGACATTATTAAACAAAAGATAATGACTCTGAGCTTAAACTTCAGCTCTTGACAAAGTTGAAAACCCATCATAGTAGAAATAATCAGACTATTCCTTGCAAAAAAAGAAAATAATAATGGATCTCTGCTTGGAGGACTTTATTTGGGGAACACTGAAATGATAAAGGACATGATCTGGCAGAGAGTCTGAAGGTTATGGAAGAGATGCACTCAATTGAACAGGAGACTGAGCCAGCTACCATGGATAAAAGCCTCTCCAGCCTAAGAGAAGCAATAACATCAGCTGCAGACACAGCTGTTTGCCTGCCTTTCCAACTGGAAGAAACCTGCTTTTAAGTGGTCAAATAAATTATTAGTATGCCTGTAAGAGGTTCAGAAACTAAAAGTGCAAATTCAGCAACAAGTTATACCTGCAGTCTAGCCTTCATTCTGTTATGTACATGAATCAAATAAAAATGTATTCACAGCTTTCAGCTATTTTCCATTAAAGTAGGAAGACGGCAACTCTTTTTATGTACACAGTACAGTGGAAGAGCTTAAAAGTTTTCCTCCTCCCAACCCCCCTCCCCCATTTTGACAGGTCATGCTGATTCCAGTGGCTTTGTAAGAAAGAAATTTTGTTAACTTTGTCCGCAACTGGAATACCAAGTGTTTTGCTTATTGCTGAAAGCAAGTAAAAGAAGGTCTTTCTGAAACCTTAGCACAACTAGCAGACCAGGAGGGAAGGGGAGACAATAGTGACCACGAGGAGTAAAACTGACCCCGTGCCCTCCTGAATTGAGCTTTTTCCAAAGCTTGCAGTTTTGCAAGATGGAAAGTCTGTCAACAGTAAACTATTGCTATTCATCTGGTTAACTGATGGAAAATTCTACACTGCAGGCTGGAATACTCCATACTTAACTAAGTTTCTGCTCAGCAGAGGATTGGGTTTTTGTTTTTGTTTTTTTTTAATGGACAAGCTATGTAATACTAACAAATTGGGTATAGAAAGAGGAAGAAATTGGAGCTCGATGGACACTTGGACACCTCTCAAGTTCCCTTGCAAACAGAAAGCTGGCCACTAGATATCTACAGTTATCCACTCGAGATCTCCTCAAGACCCGGGCTAAATATGAATCTGGGGGTATTTTGGGGTGCTCTACTAACCTGTTGCGGACGTAAGTGCTGGAGACTAAATAAAGTAAAAGCCTTGAGTGAAAGCACTTTCATTTGCCTGTTTGCATCAACTATCTATCAACCGGATGGCTGTGTTCCTGTTGATTTTATTTCCTGCCACCACCTCACAAAGAGTAAAGTTACCGAGAGCTTTGGGTTCAGGAAAACCCCAGGTAACAGCATTCCCTGTTTTATATATATATATATATATATATATATATATATATATGGAATATTCATCGGTCAAAACAGAAAAAAACTAATAAGTTTACCAACTTGATGCACTTTCCAAATTAACAAAGCACTCATTTTTCTATGTTTCTGGGCACTTCCTGAAAAGAACTTCAAAGGTGGATATAATAATATAACATCCAACGTACCACACCTTATTTACTTGACCCCTGATGCCTGATTGGGTCTTCTGAGTTACTTTGCTGAAATACAAATATTAAAACATGACCTTTAACTGAGACAGGTTGGAAACATCTGGCTGATTTAATTTATATAAAAAAAGGAAAACTATACAGTGGTGGAATGCACATTACAATACATGCTGATAAGTTGCCTGTGGTTTTGCTACAACTACTGTATCAATAGTTTCATCAATAATGAGTAATTATCTTCAAAAACAGACTCCAATGAGAAACTGCATAGCTTGAATTAATATGTAAAGTAGATACCATTAACTTGGGTTTGAATAGAGACTGGGAGTGGCTGGGTCATTACACATATTGAATCTACTTCTCTAAAGTTAAGTATCCTCACACCTTCTTGTCAACTGTCTAAATGGACCATCTTGATTACAAAAGTTTTTTTTCTCCTGCTGATAACAGCTCATCTTAACTAATTAGCCTCTCACAGTTTGTATGGTAATTTCCAACTTATCTGTATGTATATATATATATATATATATATATGTTCCATTCTATGCATCCAGTGAAGTGGGCTGTAGCCAACGAAAGCTTATGCTCTAATAAATTTGTTAGTCTCTAAGGTACCACAATTTCTCCTGTTCTTTTTGCGGATACAGACTAACACAGCTTCTACTCTGAAAGAAGTCTTTTGATCACAGTCAGATTTGCTGTAAGGGAGAAAGGAGAGCAAAACTTTAGTTGCCCAGAAAGAGTGTACTCCAGTTATATTAATCTACCATCAAAGAGCTGTACAGAAGGTTTATTAGCTTTAGGGGAGATTCCTGGGGACTGCAAATAGCAAACTGTGGAGAACAAGGGAAATATCAGTTGTTGTTGTTTTTTAAGTAACTGTTATGGGCACCTCATTTTACCTTCCTGATATTGGTCTGACTGAATCAAGTTAACTCAAAAGAAGTTATTAAGGAGAGGAAGCAGAAAATGGAACAGTAGTCAGAGATAAGTCTTCTTTGGGCAAAAAACCTTAAAAAGACAATGTCTGGGCCATTAATTAAGAAAAGCCTCTTCTCAGCCAAAAGTCAAACAGCTATTTTGCCAAGAAAGCAAGAGGACCATAAACAGTAAAAACCTACTTTCTAGACAGGGTGGGAGTGAGTTGCCAGTAGTTGCTGGAGGGATGACGCTGATGGTCTAAAACTAGGGTTGGATATTGAAAAACATTCAGTATTGAAGTCAGTTTTATCATTCACTGCAATGGGAGCAGAGACAGGCCATCTAAAGAGTGCTTTTAAAAATTAGGGGAACAAAATGCTAAACTAAAGCAGAAGGAAGTAGGATGAAAAAAACATTGATCCTTTCTGGAATACTTTGTGCAATGCTCTTCCTGATAGCTTGAACACTGACAAAATACTATAGGATAACAAATATGCTAGCAGGTCTTAATCAACAGAGACTTGCAGTTCAGGATGGATGAGCTTTCCCTAGTCCCCAAATGTATCTTGTTTTTATGGTGTATTCTACAATTTGGTGACAGAGGTATTTAACAGGAATTAAGAAAGTAAGTATACTTCCACATTTGTTTTTATTTTTTTGTTTGTTTTTTTTCCAGTGGTTCTCAAAGCCAGTCCACCGCTTGTTCAAGGAAAGCCCCGGCGGGCCGGACCGGTTTGTTTAACTGCCGCGTCCAAAGGTTCGGCCGATCGCGGCTCCCACTGGCTGCGGTTCACCGCTCCAAGCCAATGGGGGCTGCGGGAAGTGGCACAGGCCAGGGAACATGCTGGCTGCCCTTCCCGCAGCCCCCAATGGCCTGTGGGAGCTGCGATTGGCTGAACATACGGACGTGGCAGGTAAACAAACCAGTCCGGCCCGCCAGGGGCTTTCCCTGAACAAGCAGCAGACCAGCTTTGAGAACCACTTAAAATATATTTTAATTGCATGTTCAGCATAAGCAGAAAGGATAGTAGACTGATGGTATTGTTTAATAGTATGGTGACTGGTTCTTGTCTAGAGGTTGTCAGGTAAGGAGTTAAACTCTTTTACTCTGACTAGAGGAAGAATCTCAACTACTTTCCCTGACTGAAATAAAACTTTCCCTGCTCTAGGAAATCAATCAATTATGTACAGTACATTTTGGCCCCTATTCAGGAAAGCATCACTATTTAGAATAGTACTTAAGAACATGCTAAGTGCTGTCCTGAATAAAGTTGGACTTAAATATTTGGCAGCTAAAAGTCAACAAGGAAGGATCTCCTGGACGAGAGTTATAGCTCAGAGCAGAACTGAGTTAAGGGTGTCTTCTTCCTCTGTAGAACCAGGCATTTAGATACTAAAGTGATGGTGCAGTATAAAACACACTGATCATTTTTTTAAAAATGTGTACCTTCAAATATTGTTTATAAAAATATTATGCTCTTTTCCTCCCTATGCTTCATATCTTATTTCTCTCAGACTAAGCTGTCCAAAATTGTGTCTGCCTTTGTGGTTGTACAGCACTTAGAACAACAGGGCTGCAACCCTGAATTGGGCCTCTGGAAGCTAACATAATAAGCAATAAATACCCTATATCATAGCCCTTGGCTAAAGTGAACCCTGCTCTAGACTTTTTTCTATACTTGCCTGTGGGAGGTCCTGCTGTTTTTATGGCTTGTCAAGCACACCACAGGCATTTCAATACTAACAACACATGTAGAAGCTCTGCCTGCTTTCACTGGCCTTTCATGGTCTTTTTCTGGGACTAACCACCAATACTGGCAACATACTAGATAATATTCAAGTCTGATTTGATGTTTTCCACATAGACAAAAGCAACTGACATTTTAAAGCCCATATGTATTGGGGAATGAAAGATTTTACTACTATCTTTCTTTGCGAACTAAATACCTCAGCTCCTATTCCCAGTCCTTCCTTTCATCCTCTGAGCAATTTTCAGCCTATGATCCTACCCTGGAATTGAGAGAGAGAGATTGTTTGGGCAAATATTACAAGGCAACTCTGCACTGCAGCAATAGCATGTCTGTATCACTGTCTTTTATTGATGTTCCAGAACTTGCAGGAGTGGGATTATTTCCAGTGTCCATAGCCATTATCTCTTCTGTTGTCTTTATAATGTCTGAGAGCAGGGCCTGAAAGATGTATCCAGCAACTGCTAGCTGGAGGACTCAGTTTACTAGAAAAGGTAGAAAAAAATATATGTACTGCCATGCTTTTCACCCCCAAAGCCACATTCCCTGCATTTAAAAGGGACAAAACTTTTCTGTGTAAGGTTCTACAGTAGATCATGGTTTATCATTCATTTTCTGCATTATTTTCAGTGACTGTTTCATCATTTTCTCCCCCTCCGTTTCCTTTCTCTCTCTTTCCCTGCACTGTATTCTCTACGCCCTTCTCTATATATTCCCATCTTCTTTCTTCTTTCAAAAGCTAGAAGGCAAAACTGGCTTAAAATATTTTTAAATTTTGGGCTGATCTAATGAATTTGTGTGTGTGTCTGTCTTATAATTTCCAAATTCTTGGAGTTGACGGTATTACATGATGCCACTGAGCATCACCACACCTAAGTTTATTTGTGAATCTAGCACTTAGCTTTCATTTAATACAAAATAAAGACAATTATCTTGTAATCAGTTGACTCCAGGAGCTTTGGTTTTAAATAAAAGCTACCAAATATTGTAAGGATTGTGATAAAATTGCAAGCTTGGGACCTCTCTCTGCTCTTCAGAACTTTGTGACAAACTGTGGAAAAGACTGGTCAGTTTTTACTCTGCTGAGGAGTGGAAAAAGCTATGAATAGCAGCAGAAGCAATGGAGAAATCTGTCTACACATGGCAGAAAACAGTATCAGTTTAAATGTGCTTTATGTTTGGAAGGTTTTCTGTGCATTGATAGAGGAAAGCTCCATTGATAAGGACCTGAACTCAGGAAAGCTTCCTACTTACATCATGAGCAAATGGAGGTTAAGCCCTATATGAGTTTGTTTTCATAACAACAGCCACTAGCAATAGGTTTGCAGATCAACTCCATCACAGATGACACACATTTGTAATAGTGGACACTCACCCCTGTGTTACTCATCCAGTTACGTCTGCCTCTAGTGGTTTTCAATAAGTTTAATAAGGCTTTTAGACAGCAAGCAGTGGCTGGGGTTAGTTTATTTAATCAACTGCCAAATGTTATCTGTAAACAAACCTTCTCCTTCTGCTGTAAGTCCCCAGCCTTTTTCCCTGCCTGGAGCGCTGCACTCTTTCCCTAGTTCATCTCAGGCCTTCCCTGCCTAAAGAGTTTTGTAGTTTCTTCTCTGGAGCTCTCTGTGTTGGGGGGGGGGCGGCATTTCCTCTCTTTAGGAACCTCTGCTTGCTAGGGAGACACCACTGGAAATAGCTACTCCTCTTCTACCCCCATGAGCTTCTTCTCCCTTTTCTAGGCTTCTACCTGGGCCCTCATAACTCTTTATAAGGCCCCAGTGTTCCTTAACCAATTAACTAATGCCACCCTGCTACTATCCAACATACTCTACCGCTGGATCTAAGGTGTTTCATTCTCCTTAGCAGAGCCTGTCACAGGGAGGCTGGGTGCCCGATGCTCAGAGAGCCAGATCTCATCACACACTCACAAAATGTGACTGGTTTTTAAAAGTGAAGGTTTTAAGAACAAAAACTGGGTGCATAGTTGTTTTTTTTTTAAGTTTTTGTTAACTTCGCACTGCTCATGAGTCTTTCAGTGGGGCTTATTTGTTCACTAGGCTTCATGGCAGCTGTTTGCTACAGTTGTCACTAATCCTCAGTCACACTAGAGTGCTGGATAACTTTTTAATTACAAAGACATTCCCATTCATCCGCCTGGGTATTGTCTGCATAGCTTATTTGTCTTAAAATTTCATTCTGCTGCCTGCTCCCATTTATCAATGCTTGATACTGAGTTTACTGACCATGGTAGAGCTGTTTTGCAGATAAACACCCTCAAAACTCAGCAGCATTTTATATCTCCAAGCTCCTTTTTTTTCCATCCGCGGAACAAACATGTCTTTTATTCTGTTCTTCATTGGATTACCTCCTGCCTTCCAATTTATAGACCCATAGCAGAACTGGCATAATAAGATGAATATCTTTTGGTGACTCCTACTTTATCAAAATCCTGCTTTATGCAAACTGAAGTCTGTATTTTTTATATCAAATCTACAAGGACACATTCACAGTTTAAGTCTCTGGCAAATGGCTCACTCTACTCTTGATCTGCTGCAGTAACAAGGTTAAATTGATGGTAACTTATAAATGATTGAGAGAAATAAAAGATTCTTGCCCTTTGCCCTCAGTACCAACATACTGTAATATAAAGACAACTATGCTATCAACAGTCCCAGAGCCTCATATAGAGAAATAGCCATGGGAGCAGCTCAGCAATTTTGAGGGAAAGAGCTGTAGAATATAGAGCAGGAAGACAGACCCACTGAACAACTTCCTGCTTCTCAAGATGGCAAGTCCTGGTACTAATATTTCCCCTCCTCCCTGCAATCTCATTTCCACCGCTGGAAGTAACATAATCAACAAAGCACTTAAGAAGGAGCTTAATTTTAAGCAGGTGTTTAAATTCATCCCTACTCAGCAAAGTATTTAGGCTCGGCATATGCTTAACTTCAAGTCTGTGCAAGTCACAATCACTTCAATGGGATTTATGTATGACTTTAAAGTTAAGCACAAGCTTAAATCTTTTTCTGAATCAGGATCATAATGGTTAACCTTTGAAAAGTGGGCCCTTCATTTTGGCAGTTATTTTTGTTAAGTGTTTAAGTTTCAAATATCGGTGCTGTACTCTTATCCTGAAGAATGGGTTTGAATTATTCAGAAAGCAACCAGGCAAAACATTACTCAAAATCAAATAAAGCACGACAATTTTTGACTAGCTATATATAGTTAAATCCAATAGGATTCAGATGAAAGTATTATATTATTAAAACAAGTGTCTGATCACAAACAATTCTGAAAATGCTGACCTGTTTACTCAACATTATTGGAAATTGTATACTGTCTCACTTCATCATAAATCTGGCTTGTTAGGGTTCCATTTTTTCCCTTTTGCCAAACTGAATAAAAACTTTAAAATGCTGAACTCTATTTTTAGTGAGGAATTCTTGCTTTGAAATTAGTCAATCACTAACTGAAGTTAGTCAATTAATCAGTCAATGAACCATTAAAACTAAAAAGCAAGTAAGGATCTAGGACCAGGTGGCTTTTCAGCAGAATAATTAGTTCTTAGATACAGTGGAGACAGGGGCTTAAGACATACAACACAACGGTTTTATAAGTAGGCTTAGAAGGATTAGATTTTTATCACTAAATGTCAATTTTACCATAGACACACTGATGAAAAAATATTTCCATCAATAACTGAAATGTATAGATAGCCAAAGTAAGAAAATACTGCTTGAGAAGTTATCAGAGTTTGATTTAAAGATATTTATTTTGTATATTCTGACATATAATGTTGACCATTTATATTTTATCAGTTATAAAGCTTTAAATGTTTGTATCTCAATTTGTATCTCTCATTTATCTGGTCCATCATAATTTCCCACACCTGTGAAAAATTAAATTGATTAAAATGCATGTTGATATTCTCCATAAAATCTCTAAAAAGATAAACATTGAATTCTGCCAAGCCTGTTTAGAAGGATAGCAGTTTCAAACACTCCCAGGGAAGTCTCTACTTCTATCTGAATCTCAGTGGTTTGTAGGTTGATACCAGGTTTGTAGGTTGATATCACTATACACCGGATCTCAGCTATTGGGAAAATGAGAAAATAAATTCAACTTTGGGGACATAATCCAACACCCTTATTGAGTGATATCTTATTCTTCTTGCTTACTATTTGCTATGGTAGTGTCTGAATCTGAGCATCTTATCTTAGTATATGAGAATCTTTCTATTTGAGGGTAGACTCTTACTGTGGGATAATCCCATTGAAGTTAATGGGACTATTTGAAGAGTAAAGTACTACTCAGTGCATACAGATGGCAGAACCAAGAGTGATGTTAGGACTGTAATTGGTACAATTTGAATGTGCATGGGGGGTTGGAAGAATCTTTATTCTAGTTTGGAAAGAAAAGTGATTATCACTGCTCAAAAGGAAAGATAGCACCTAGAAATAAGTGTAGTCACCTAGACAGAACTGACCTGTTTTTCAAATTGACAAGCAGCCGCAGCAGCCACAACTACTGAGGCCAGAGTTGCCAAGCACTTCTGAAAATGAAGTCAGTTGTATTTAGATGGCTAAAATTATACTCAGAAGCATAGATTAGGCACCCACGTTTGAAAATTTTGGCCTGAGTCTTTAGTCATCAGGATGAACCCAGACATAGCAGCTAAGAAGTTTCCCACTTCAAAGTCTATCTGTATGCTGATGATTTACTGTTAGTACATATGTCACAGGTCCAGCAGTCTCAATAAAATTATATTGCATACAGTTCAATCAGTTTCCTGGATTATAATTAATAATGTTAACAGAAGCAAATCCAAAATCCTTCCTTTAAATTCACTGTTCTATTCTCTCTATTAGATACCTGTCATCGGTGGATACTTGCAAACATTCAGGATATCATGGCATATTGTTTTAAACAGCATTAACCCAGAATGACTTCAGACTCCAAACACAGATTTGACACAGGAAAGAAAATATTAACAAATCATGTTGAGGCAGACTTGATTCAAACACAGTGGTGGTTATGCCTTAAACAACTTATAACCATATATCAATTTCAGTGAGACGTAGATTGAGTCCTAAGTGAGAGCAGGATCAGGTCCTTTATATTAAAGATGGTCTTAACTTTCTCACTCCCTAACTTCAGAGAGACAGGTTCTTCCCTCTTCCTTAGTCCAGGGTTCTCAACCCTATTCATGTTGTGGACCACTTTATCTCCTATTCACAAGGAGATAGACCATCTCCCCTCTCCTCGGCAACCAAATATCATCCCTGTGAAACAACAGCAATTGCTTTTATAGAAAGAATGTGTTTAATGTATTTGGTTAGTTTCTTTTAATTCAATTTAGCAGATGGAAGCAAGAAGGAAAGCTAGCACTATGTGACCAGTCACCTTTCCATAGATCAGCAGCAGCTTCTTAAGGGATTGTGTTGGTTCACAAACCAAAGTTTGGGAGCCAGGAGCTTAGACTTTGCATATTAGCTGTTCTATGTTTATATTGTTTTCAGAATGTATTCTGAAGACTAGTGAATTGTTCAAGGCTACAATAATAACAAGAGAGTTTGGGCAACTCATGTAATAATTGATTCCGTAATTAATGTAGGGCTGAACCTAAAATGTATAATCTACAAAAGATCCCTTTGGGAAAAAGAATGACTCTCTATCTAAGGGCATGTGTACTCCTGAGGATCTCTCTATAGGCAACTTCTGCTCATTTTCAAATCCTAAATCCTGTTATCATTTAAGTGATACAATACTTGACTGTACCCTTAAATTCTCCATAACACTAGAACCCTGTGAATATGCAATAAATATGTTAATTTGTCTTCTCATGCAGTGTCAGATGTACAAATATTTGTCCAAAAATGTTTCTTGCAATCCTCAAAAGGGTTTAGACTTGGCAGGAAAATGATGGAGAAAGCATAGCTGAAGTTTCCTCAAAACCACATGGCACTACTGTTTTAGTGCTATTGATTTATTTTCCCTGATGCAGTCTCCATATTCGCAAAAAGAAAAGGAATACTTGTGGCACCCACAAGTACTCCTTTTCTTTTTGTGAATACAGACTAACACGGCTGCTACTCTGAAACCAGTCTCCATATTGTTATTATTTCCAGAGTCATTGATTCACCTAACTTATGCAAAGTAATGATAATTTTCTGATCCTGCAAATGATTACTTACATGTACAAAGTTAAGCATACACACATAAGGGTTTATAAGATCAGGGCCTATGACCATCTATCTAAGAGACTAAATCCTCTTGGTTTACACTAGCTAGAATGGAAGTTATTCCAAAACAAGTTGGGCCAGATTCTGCTTTCAGGGCCTGAGACTACTTATATTGGCTTCAATGGAGCTTGGATCAGACTTTGAGTTTCACCAATGTAAGTTTGAAATGACACACTGAAGGCAAGGGATTGCTCCAGATTCACATTGGTCTGAGACAGACCAAAATCTGGCCCATTATTACTAAATGTTCCTTTAAACCTCTCTTGACAATTATTATAAAATCTAGTGCACTTCCGTCTCTGTTTAGCAATTCATTCTAAAGTCTGTATGAACATATTTTTCACTTTTGGAAACCTGACATTAATGGTATGTACGCATGCTTACATAAAATAAAAGCAGACCTGACCCTTTGTTCATCCTTCCAACCAAGCCTTTCTGGTTTCATGAGAAGAGAGAAGATTGCTTGACCAATGATGTCAAGGGTTTGCAGGCACTCCAGGGCACAAGTAATAAGGAAACCATGGACTGTCAATACATTTTAGAGCCAGGAGACTGACGGATAATTCAGTCCTGCTGTTTTGGAGTCAGCATGTGGTCTATACTTTGTAGAGTAAAACGGAGCGGGGAAGAAAAGAAAGTAAAGAAAACTTGGATCCTCCATGAAAAATCTTAATTAAGAGGGAAGGACCTGACAGTGGAGAGGGCAAATGGGCCACTTCTTCCAGACCTGCTAGTACTGGGAAAGTAGCATACCAAGTGGCTGGGGAGGAGGAGGAGCTGGGGAGCTGTGCCATGGTGGCCATGCTTTGAGAAGGCCTGCAAAAAGCTCAGATAAACATTCAAAGCAATGCCAGTCCTACAAATGTGCATATGTATTTGAATTAAAGTGTCAGTTATGCATGTCACCCCATTCAAATAAATGTTGGCAGGATCAGAGCCTTATTTTGCTTCCTTGAGACAAAAAAAATCCACTGTTGCTGTGTCACAGGTTTGCCTCAGCCAGCAGAATCTCTTGAAGTGAGCTCGCTTTACTTTTACAGTCATGAATTAATATTAACTCAAGATGAGCAACAGACTTTAAATTCTATAGCATAAGCCAGCATTTGTTGGCTCAACCATAAAGATGTGGTCAGAGTTAGGCCTTGACCTGTCAAGGCTTTTGGGTTAAGACAGGAGAGCTCATTCCTCCCATGTGCCAGCTTCACTAGGCCCTGGAAGAAGCAGCCTGCCCTTTTCATGTTGCCTACTGGGTCCTGTTTGGCTCTGACCTGGTCTTGGCTCTTCTAGCCTCTGGAGGACCAATTCTCATTGGTTCCAACTGCAACTGATACTTAAAACAAAAAAACAAAAACAGGAAAAAAAGGATGAAGCTGACTGTATGCGATGCAAATGGTGTGGCCCAATTATTAAATGTAAACATTTATAGGCTAATAATTCTAAGTCTATAACAGTAAACAGTTTATTCAAATGAAAAGTTTTATTTAGGGATTAGAGATATTATATTCTTAAATTCAGAGGTAGCATTATGTTTTGAGTTCTGTAGTTCTGCAGCAAATAACATTGAATTCCGTTAATCAAAGCATTAATCTACTGAATACCTTTTCCCCTGTCCTTTTGTCCACCAAAATAAACCCTGATATTTACCCAGAAAAATTATTAATAGTTTTTTGCACCAATTTTCACCTGTTTTTGTTGTTGTAGTAATAAACACCGATAAATTCCCCAGGAAAAATTAATAAAATAAAATAAAAACCAAAAACGAATGGCCCTACTGAAACTGGATGGCATCTCTATGCAGTTCTTCTAGGTCTAAACTCTCCATTTTCTCTCAAAAGGACACTTTATTAGAGCAGGGTATGCCAAGACAGTGAGGCCTCCAGCAAAGGGCATCAGCTGCCTGATACATGCTGTCACATGCGAAGTCTCATGGTTTTATAATGAGTCTTGTGATTTTAGGTGTTTTCCTTGAAGCCTGGAATCAAATGACTGTGAGAATGTCTGCTTTCATTTAAAAAAAATGAAGTTTCTAGGCCTCATGGTTGAGGAGAAAAGTTTGACAATGTGAGGCAACTGTACCCGAAGGTTCAAAATCCTGAAGACAAAGAAAAATAACACTAATGTATTTTCTTTTTTTAAAAAGTCCTGTGATTTTTTGGAGGGCTCATTCACTTGAGTGCTTGAGGGTTGGCAATACTGATAATCTGTAACTTGTTAAGATTTTGCCATTCACTCGCTGAAATCCATAAAAGCACTCTACAAGCCAGCTCTAAACCAAGAATTTCACCTTTAATTTCTACTTAGAGTATAAAAAACCCCACACATAAAAAGACATTTCCAATCTATTGTTCAACAAGCTTTCAGTCTAATATCTTTGCTTCTATTCTACTGTATGTGCAAAGAAATTTACACCATGCCTAGACTAATCTGTTTTCCTATTACTACAGTACCCTACTTTGGTTATACTTGTGAAGTAATATACAATATTTTATGATGAGCTCTTTGAAATATCTATCCCATTGAATATATTTCATGTTAAAAAAACAGTGATAAGTTTTACTAAGATCTCTACTTTTGTAGCCTGCTTTCTGTTCTGTATCTCTGTACTACATTCAAGCTTTACATATTTTTATGCACTATCTCAATAATTTTGTTCTCGTTTAGATGTAAGTTCCAGCAAAAGAGATTGAACAACAAAGAGTTTTAGATTTGGTTTTTCTTTTAGTATTTTTTGTCCCCACAACACAAACAACATAATTTTAACTATACAGCCAGAAAAAACTAAAATGACTCTGTTGTGGATGTAGAGAAAATGCAGCAAATGTCTCTCCTCACAGGGGTTGGATCCTGGGTTCTTTTTTTGGTTGCTCCACCCAAGATGGCACCTCACTTTACCCAAGACACAAGGGTTGCTGTCCCTTGGGAAAATGAATAATGCTACTATTGATAACAAGGACTACAAAACCAGTACACACGAACCAATACAATACATCAATATAAACCCCAGGAAAGAAATCCTGCACGCCCAAATAATAATATAACAAAAGGGGACTTTATTGGGAGCAGGAAAATAGTAATGCCAACGCAAACAGGGGTGTCAGCTGTGGGGATCAGACCTGGGAATCTCTTGAGCTAAATGCATGAGCCTCTACTGCCTGAGCTAAAAGACATGTCTCTGTTAACCAGGGCTGTAGCAGGATCATCAGTCTCTAGTAGCCCACACTAGAGGAGGACAAAGCGCTACTCCAAGCAAGCAAGGGTTACTTATTAGTGTGAAAAAACAAGTGCAAATACATCAACAGGTTTCCCACCTGCCAACACTCACAACTCTTCCCAACCCCAAACTCAGACACTAGCACCTTCCCCAGCAGGTGATAGCCTAGAATGAGTCTAGTGCTTCAGTGCTATGAATGCAGGGAGTTAATCAGAGAGATCCTGAGCTCTTCTGTTTCTCCAGCAGCTCCGAAATTCAAAGCTCAAAAAACTAGACGGTGTCTCTTGGTCAGGTTCTCCCATCTCACTGAGGGGGTGGAGTAGCCCTGGCTCATCATTTACCCAGTAAACTGTTTGTCCAGATCAGCCCATGCAGAAGCCTCCCAAATTGCTTCCACAAGAGTTTGTAGTCTACTCTGTCCCCAGCCCTGATACCAAGCATGCTGAGAAATGGTGCCAGAGGGCTCTGGTAGCCAGTATTGTTTTTGTCCAGAGGAGGGTAGAATCCTTCAGAGCAGTGACCCAAGCCCCAGCCAAGCCAGCATCCAACATGAGTGACACAGATAACTCTGGCTTCTCAGTACCATCTTCTGCAAAGCACAACCATGACTTAAGTTATGAAATGTGGGTATTTAATAGGAAGTAAGAAGAAAAGTACTTAGTTTTGTTAGAACCAAATTCATCGAAAACCATCATGATTTGTGCAGTATGTAAAACAGAACTTCATCAGATGAAATTGTACACTATATCATTATAAAACTCATGTCATAAATATAAAGGGAAGGATAAACACCTTTAAATCTCTCCTGGCCAGAGGAAAAACCCTTTCACCTGTAAAGGGTTAAGAAGCTAAGATAACCTCGCTGGCACCTGACCAAAATGACCAATGAGGAGACAAGATACTTTCAAAGCTGGGGGGCAAGGGGTCCTTTCTGTCTTTGTAATGTTTTTGCTGGGACCAGAGCAGGAATGCAGGTCAGAACTCCTGTAAAGAGTTAGTAATCAATCTGCATTAAATTCTGGGTTTTTTTTTTAAATGGCTGATAAAATAAGTTGTGCTGAATGGAATGTAGATTCCTGTTTTTGTGTCTTTTTGTAACTTAAGGTTTTGCCTAGAGCGATTCTCTATGTTTTGAATCTGATTACCCTGTAAGGTATTTACCATCCTGATTTTACAGAGGGGATTCTTTTACTTTTTCTTTAATTAAAATTCTTCTTTTAAGAACCTGATTGTTTTTCATTGTTCTTAAGATCCAAGGGTTTGGGTCTGTGTTCACCTATGCAAATTGGTGCGGATTTTTATCAAGCCTTCCCCAGGAAAGGGGGTGTAGTGCTTGGGGGGATATTTTGGGGAGGAGACATTTCCAAGTGGGCTCTTCCCCTGTTATTTTTGTTAGACACTTTGGTGGTGGCAGCAGAAAGGTTCAAGGACAAAAGGTAAAACAGTTTGTACCTTGGGGAAGTTTTAAACTAAGCTGGTAAGAATAAGCTTAGGGGGTCTTTCATGCAGCTCCCCACATCTGTATCCCAGAGTTCAGAGTGGGGAAGGAACCTTGACAACTCATAAACCAGAAATAGAGAAAAACTATGGTGACAATTTTCTCTGTAAAAAGTTATTGGATAAAACCAGAAGTGAAATAGTTCATCAACAACAGAAATGGAAGGACTTTCTTTCCCGAAATGATGAAATGCTCAGGGCAAGTTATTGCATTGGGCAGCATTGCGAACTATTTTCAAATGGTGAATTTATCAAATCTGTAGTGCTTTCTGTTCAACCAGACCTGGGCCAGCTGAGGGGGTTTTTATCCCTGTGTAGATATACCCTTAGGCTGGATCCTCTACAATGATCTAAGAAAAGCTTCTTTACCTTTACAAACTTCTTACAAAAGCAACTGTGGTGTATCATCATGACTTTGAAGAAAAAGTCACTTCTTTCCAGCGTGGCCTTCCATAGGCCTGAGATAGTCTAGAAAGCAATAGGTACATCTTAACCCAATGAAACCTCAAAATGAAATGAAATTTGAAAATGGTGCCTCTCAGGCCTACTGTAATGGGTTTTGCATTAGAAATGGCCTGCATCAGAAGTGAGGCATTTACCTTAGCAAAATCAAACATTCAGAGGCTTCAAGTTTGGTTCAATGTTTTCCATGTCAATTATTTATTCTGAACCAGTTTGCCAATATGTAGTCTGTACTTTAACTGCTTCCCGTACCCTTCTTTACATACTACATGCACCTTTCTTACTGTTGGTTATTTTTTTCACTTCTCTGTTCATCTACATTTGCTTTAAAATAATACAACACTGCATTTTCTGTATGCAAAGGTGCCATCTATCCCCTCTTCCACTAAACCCCTTCATTTTCCTGGGGATTTGCATTGCAGTAGGTGCAAGGGGGAATGGTTAGGCTGAGGGCAGGAGCGACATATATTATTCCCCCAACACCTCCAGTTTATAGAAATTGTGTGTTATGGATCAGGATGTAGGCAGTCTGGCTTAGTAGTCAGAGCAGGAGTCATGTCTAGTGGGCAGAGCAGACATCCAGGTACGAAGTCAAGGTTCAGCACCAGAGCCAACTGCAATTACCAGAGCCAGGATTCAAGCTAGAGTCAGAACTATGGATCAAAGCTGAGGGACAGAGCCAAGGTTCAAGCCAGGGTCAGGGTCAGAGCCAGGACTGGTAACTTATGATTGGAGGCAAGGTGTAAGGGCAGGGACTGGAACAGACACAAAGCTCAAGCACAGAGGAAGAGCATGGTTAAAACAGGAGCAAAGGCAGGAATGAGGCAAGAGGCTGGTACAAGAAGAACTCGCCTTGTTACTCAGACAAATTTCCTGTGCCTCTTTCTGCCTTAAATAGTGTTGGTGGACCAATCGGTGGAGCTGGACTGTCCTCCAATCAGGGATCCTTTGTGTGGTGCCTTGGCTGAGGTTATTGTCCTACTAGCTTCTTGACCCACTAGATATTGGATGGAGGGCAGGAGGTAGCTACTGTTTGGGGATACCTAGGCCTGGGTTCAAGACCCAGCATGCTGCATTCTGTAGCTAATACAGACATGTGGCATTTTTTCTACATCAGAGAAGTCCCATTCATGATTCCTTTGGTAGGGAGACCAGCATCTGAGGCCCCAGAGCTATTCAGGGACACCCAGAGCCTCTGTGTACATGATCTGATCTTCAGGAACGCACTGGATTTTTGGGTGGGCCTCTTGCTTCATTTTTTTTGAGAGTGACCAGGCATGTGCCTCTGGTAGAACAATTAAAGGGGATCTTCACAAGGGTAATCTTACAAGATTTCTTCCCTTTGAGGCCTCTCTGTATGTTTTGTTTCAGGAGAAAGTGCAGCCCTACTAGCTTCTTGGCCCACCAGGTTTCAGAAGATATTGCATGGAGACCAGTAGAGAATGGGTAGAGACGGGAGAAAGTGATCTGGCCCCATGTGCACAACTCCCATGAAGCCAACAGGAGCTTTGTGTGCACAGAGACTGCAGGATCACCCACATACAATGGAAAACAAAATATTAATTTTATAGAGAAATGGGTTTATTTGTTCAGTTCATATCTGAATATTTTAAAAAACATTTATTTATCTTTAAAATCAATATAAGCTGATTAGGGTAAAAGCTATTATTCAGCTGCAAAAAGTCTCAATATATGGTTATTTATGTATTTATTTATTTAGCTTAACTATTGAAAGGTATATGATGCTATGTAGCATTAGAAGTGTCCGACAGTACATCGCTGGTGGTGCAATTCTAGAAAGAGATTCTTTCCTGTACACAACAGGGTTAATAATTAAATACCCATGAACTGACCTAACTATAAAGAGAGACTGTCAATCAAAAAAGTGGAAAGTAAACAAAATGAAACTATCACCCACTTGGATTCTTGGAGGAAATTTTCTTTCTACAAAAAGTTTGTCCACCATTACACTACATTGCTTCTCCCCCTCCCCCTTATTTCCAGTACAGCAGAATCTAAAATGGCTCCCTTCTATTTACCTCACTCTCTTTCTGCAACAGCTCCTTCATTGACAGTCCAAAAAAAAAAAAAGTTACAACTTTGCAAAAATTTCATTGGGACCAGTATTCAACTCTAGGAGTGAAAACTCTGGCTCTCTGGGAATAATATTTATTAGCTCACAGTTTGCTACAGACCAATAACAAGACGTGTTTATGTACTCCTTTGTGCATCATGCCAAAAAGGTACTACTTATCATTTTTTAATTGCCTGTTCCATTGGCATTAAGATAAATTGCATCAGGAAGTCAACAAATTGGTAGGCCTATTATGTTTGTTTCTTGCTGACCCACCAAAGCTTGGTTTTAAAAGCTGCTAGGAAATACGCACACAGAGTCTTTGGAATTAGAAGTGTGAAAGAACTTGGGGCTTAACCCTGTTCGTACTGGAGTCAATGTCAAAATTCTATAGATATGTTTCTAAATCATATTCAGCCTAAAAGAGAATGTATCCTACAATGACCTTGACTAACACTTTTGTTGTTATCTGTTGTTGAAATGCTTTCATTTTTACACTTTTGCTTTCCCTCAATATCTGGGGAAAATTGGACTGAAGAAAAACTCACACTGTGTGTCAAGTTGCTGATACTCTTTTTTTTAACATGTTGCAGCTCCAGTTTCATATGTAGCAGTCTGAGGTTGCACAATTGTTGAGGTTCAGTGGGGTGTGCATGCTTGTACCTTATGTTCAGTCACAGGCCCAGGGTTAAAGTTATCCAGGAAATTTAAACCCTGACAAGACTCCAGCCAGCCTCGTGCATAGTGTAGTTGTTTCTGATTTGTCAAAAGACCCAAGTTTAATCATTAGCCATGACATTTATTTCCTTACTTTCCTGTAGATGTGGAATTTCATCTGCAAATAACATTTACACAAGAAATATTTTATATTCTACCTTTCCAAACAAAGCGACATTATGTTATTAATATTTTAGTTGCTCAGTTTACAACTTGTCCCAGGTAGCTGTGTGTAATAATAAGCATGCTTTTTTCTGTACCTACCTAAAATGTTATTCTGTTGTTTATGGTAATTGTTTCAAATGGATTCCACATAAAGCGTAATTGAATCTACGGGAAACCATTAGAATGTAGCTTCTGCAAATGCTTGGGTCCCAAACACACTAGAACGTGCATGCCTCACAAAACCAAATGAAACCTTTCAGAAATGCTGTGTAAATCCAAAGCTCAGTTTTCTTCTAATGGCTTAAGGAATGGTATTCTGGGGTACAGGAAATAGAGTGGGGACTCAGGGAGACTAAATTAATGAATGATTTACACAGGGGCAAATTCTGTCACTTCTCTCTAGCCACAGATCAACGCCACTGCACAAGTATGACAGAGCAGTGGGTAAGGGGGAGTGAAATAGAAGACATCAAGGGACTTGCATGGAATATGCACCCAGCTGTTTGCAGTGGCTCCCTCCCCTCAGTGCACAGGGATTGAGTGAGGAGGAACCACAGGCAGAGTACATGCTGTTGTGCTGAGGTAGCATCCTGCTATTCCTGGGACAGCTCTGCAACCACTCTGTGGCTTGGCAAGGAAGATCCCCTATGCTTCGACACTGCACCCAGCACAGTGTCTTGGGGTCGATGCTGGGATAAGAATTTGTCCCTTAATGAAGTTACTAGAAGAATAACTGCATGCCAAGTGATATATTTACAAGCTGTCAACCAATATTGCTCATTGCATTAGCACTTGCCATAAAGATCCTCAGGTGACCAGCTGCTAAGTAAATATACACTAGTGCCCCCATATCTCTTCTTTACAGGCTAAATAATTAGTTATTAATTTTATTATCATTATTATTTATTTTATTCCAGTAACCTTAGAAATCTTAACTGAGACCACAGATCCATTTTGCTGTACACTATACAAACTCATAGGAAGAGACAACTCCTGCCCCATAGAGTTTACCGAAGTGGATAAGGAAAAGGACAGGAAAAGAAAATATTATTATTCCCATTTTATTGATAGATTAAGTGACAGGACAATGGTTACAAAATAAGTCTGTGGGAGAGCTGGGGTTTGAATATTGGTTTCAGTGCCATGCCTTAACCACAAGTTAATCCTTCCTCCTTTGATCAGCCTTGAATTTTTTTGTTATACATAAATCCTACCATCTCTGTTTCCCTCACAGACCATTATTAATCTCAGCTATTTCTTCCTTAAGGTGTGGTGGCCTAAAGTGGAGAGGTGTATATACCATGGCTGAACTAATGTAAGCAACTTCATCACTTTTCTGTGACCCTCTTTTCTATTCACATGTCTGAAAACTAATCAGAATTTTGACAAATTTGTTGGTTATTCCTCAGCATTTCAAGAATCATATCTACAAACATATTTCCAGCTATCTGGTTTGTTTGTAGCAAGCACACCTCCAAATATTTGATATCTAAGATTCAGGATTCACAGATGCACAAAATGCATTTAACCTTTGTTCTCTTTAAACCATACATCTCCATTCCTCTTAACCCTGAATTTTACATGCAGCTTTCTTGTATTTGAATGTTTTCTTATTTACCTTGCTTTCTTTAACTATTTCCAAGACTTTTAAAAAAGCAAACTGAAAAAATGAATTCCATCATGTAGCATCATATTGACACCCTTGTGTTTCAACAGCAGGGCTGAAACTTTTAGATCCACCACACAGATCTCTGCCATTTGAACTAATTGAGCAACTGATAGTAACAGTAGGCTGTCATCTTGTAGCTGGACCAGCACCCAGGAGAGATGAGATACAGTTTGTCCTGGGTTTGTACCAATATTTGCTGACAGGGGAGGAATGGTGAGACACAGAAATCTGGATTCCATTCCAGGTACTAGAGGGGAGCATGGGCAGAGACTCTTTTGGCCTTTGCCCTCAAGCCTAGTTCTTTCTGCTCTCTCTCCTATAACTTGTCCATGTCCTAGCCCTGTCCTTTCCCCACCACTGACTCCTTGTATCATTCTCATTTGCCTTGCCTACCCATTCCCAATCTCTGCTCCTTAAGCTTCTCATCCAAGTCCCAGTGCCCTAGCCTAAACAGTTCTAGTCTCCTCTCCAAGTCCCAATCTCTCCCCACACTTAGTCTCATCCCATCCCTATGGCCACTCGCAGGCTTCTTGCCCAGCCAGTCCTAGTTCTCCCAAAAAACCCTTAATTTCTTCTCAGATCTGTCTCCCCTGTCCTCCACTATTCTCCCTCTCACTGGTTCCTTGTCCCAATCTCCTAGGCCAAGCAGTTGAGTTGTCCCCACACAGATCTCAGTTTCCCTCTGTTCCTTACCCCCAGCCAAATGGCAGTCATCCACACTCACACTCTCTTTCCCTCACCAGCTCCTAGTCCCAGACTCCTCCCCAACTCTCAGTCATAGTTTCTCCCTCTCCCTCCCACTTCAGTCCCAGTCTACTCTTTTCCCTTCTATCCTCTGCCTGGCTTTTGTGCCCTCTGCACTTGAATCAGGTGGCTTCCTCCTCCATGCTGCCTGGGTTTAGGCAGAGAGGTCACTCAGAGCACTGGAAAGACAAGCTTCCAGCTCTCAGTGCCTATGTCCATCCCAGAGCAGCAATTATAGGAAAAGTCCAGTGGTAACTGATATGGAAGGAGCATGAACAGTTGCTCTGTGAGGCTGGGGCATATGCAGCCTGCTCAGCCCTAGTAGCTCTGAGAGGCTCAGTGAAAACAGAATCTTTGGAGATTTTACATGCAAGAATTGAAGTCTCTACTGAGCATGTATACACTGATTTTTTCAAAGGCCATTTTTATTGCAAATATGGTAAAAGTCATATTCTGAACACAAAGGCCACCCCCACTACCCTAAAGAATTTCAAGTTCCTACATCAAAGCTTGGGGGCACTAGAGCGTCTCTGTCATAAATATAAAAGGTTTTGCCTAGAGGGATTCTCTATGTTTTGAATCTGATTTCCCTGTAAAGTATTTACTGTCCTGATTTTACAGAGGTGATTCTTTTACTTTTTCTTTAATTAAAATTCATGCAGGTCCCCACATCTGTGCCCCAGAGTTCAGAGTAGGGAAGCAACCTTGACAGTCTCAAAGAAAAGATTGACAGAATTGCTTTAACATTGCAAACCAACATTTCCCCCCTAAACTTATTATTGGAAATGGTGGAACCATTTGCAAGAATTCAGACACTCAGCATGGAAACTTTCAGCCCTAATAGATAATGTTTGGTAAAGTTATAAGCAACCACAATCAGAGTATTATAATTGGAAATATCGTGCAACCTTTATACCAGCCAGTGCTACCAGCTGTGCCTATAACACTATAAAAATGCACTATTGGCTAACTCCAAAGCTAGATGGGGGCTGCGGGAAGTGGCATGGGCCAAGGGACATGCTGGCCACTTCTTCCCACAGCCTCCATTGGCCTGGAATGGTGAATCGCGGCCAGTGGGAGCTGCGATCGGCCGAACCCGCGGATGCTGCAGGTAAACAAATCATCCCAGCCCACAGGCGGATTTCCCTGATGGGCTGTGTGCCAAAGGTTGCCGATCCCTGGAGTAGGAACTTGAATTCAGGTCTCCCTTGCCAAGTGAGTGTCCTACCACCATGATCTTGTGCAGTCAGCCTCCGTTGTTGAAGCTGTTCCACTCTGTAAAAATACTTAAATAGCAATTGGGCCAAAGAGAGTGCCGAGGATGACTTTATAGCCTGGGATGTGGGAATTCAGATGGTAGGGAGGTAGATGTAGCTTAAGATCGTCTCTCTGCCTGATTCAGAGGAAGGAAGAGAGATTGTCAATTGGGCTCTTGAGCCCTTTTGTGGATCTGGGCCCATATCTACAAAAAGTGAGCAGGCAAAAAAGTCACAAGTTAAAATCCCATTCAGAGAAATGCATTGCACTCTGAGACCTGAATTTGCTAAAGTGGCATCTGATCTTTGGGTGTTGAGAACGCACAGCTTCCTCTGATTGCAAGTGGAGTTGTTGATGCTCAGCCCTTCTTAAAAATCAGGCCCTAATTTCCTATTTGGGCACCAAAAAGCTGAGGCTCCCAAACTTAGTGATTTTAAAATGTGCTGTGGCTAAGAGGTTAAGACACTCACCTACAATCCTAATGGGCAGGAGTTTTTGCTATAACCTGTGGATGTATCAGTTGGAAGTGATAGAGGAGGAGGAAGAACTAGGAGTATTGATTGATCACAGGATGACTATGTGATGCAGCTGTAAAAAAAGGTTAATGCAGTCCTAGGATGCATCAGGCTAGGCATTTCCAGTAGAGACAGGGAAGTGTTAGTACCAGTATACAAGGCACTAGTGAGACCTCCTGTGGAATACTGTGCTCACTTTTTGTAGTTTGAGTGTTTGGTCTCCTGTGTTTAATAAAGATAAATTCAAATGGGAACAGTTGCAGAAAAGGCTACTGGGATGATGCAAGGAATGGAAAACCTACCTTATGGGAGGCAACTCAAAAAGCTTTGCTTTTTTAGCCTAACCAAAAGAAGTTTGAGGGGAGATCTGATCTGATTCTCTATAAATACATCAGAGGGATAAATAACAGGGAGAGAGAGGAATTAATTTAAGTGTCAGTGTGGACACAAGAACAAATGAATATAAACTGGCCATCAACAAGATTAGGCTCAAAATTAGGTGAAGGTTTCTAACAACCAGAAGAGTGAAGTTCTAAGAGAGCCTTCCAAGGGGAGATATGGGGGCAAAAAAGCCTAACTGGCTTCAAGACTGAGCTTGATAAGTTTATGGAGGGAATAATAGAATCATAGAATATTAGTGTTGAAGGAGACCTCAGGAGGTCATCTAGTCCAATCCCCTGCTCACAGCAGGACCAACACCAACTCTGGATGGTCTGATGGGGCCACCTACAATGCATATGGCCCATCAGTGACTGCCAGTAGCAAAAATCCCCAATGGCTGGAGACAGGAAATGAGATGGGGAGGGCTCTGAGTTACTACAGAGAATTTTTCCCCAGGTATCTGGCTGGTGAGTCTTGCCCACATGCTCAGGGTGTAACTGATCATCATATTTGGGATCGGGAAGGAATTTTCCCCCAGGTCAGATTGGCAGAGACCCTGGGGGGTTTTCTCCTTCCTCTGCGGCATTGGGCAGGGGTCATTTGCAGATTTAAACTAGTGAATTCTCTGTAACTTGAAGTTTTTAAATCATATTTTCAGTAACTCGGCCAGAGGTTAGGGGTATATTTAAGGACTGGGTGGGTGAGGTTCTGCAATGTGCAGGGAGCCAGGTTAGATGATCACGATGGTTCCTTATGACCTTAAAGCCTACATGTTAATGTCTCCCGTGCTCTCACACTGAAAGGCCACCTTTAATTCAATCAGTTGCAAAATTGGATTTGGATGCTCACAGCCGGTTGGGCATGATGCTGGCCACATCACTCCCTGTGTAGTGTTGGCAGTGAAACTGATGTGCCTTAATTGCATTAGCCTAATGAGCCATTGATGTGGGGGAACTTTGTGGGAGTACTCACACAATCTTGGTGGTGTAATTCTTATCCCCTGCTTACCCCTCCCCTCATGTTTCCTAGTCACATCCTCCATCACTTCTTTTTTTAAGGCTTTGGCCCTGCAATGAGCTCTGCATTGGATGGTCTGTGCCAGCACGAGCCCTGTGGAAGCCAACAGGTTTCTGCAAGGGCTCAGGAGTCCACCCAAGAGGACCTGATAACAGGATTGTGGAATTAGATGGGGATCATGTCTTCAATATGATCTATAAGGAGCCTAGCAGATTTTGGGGCACTGCAAATAAAATAAATAATTAATGATGCTCTTTAAATCTTCACTGCCCATTTTCTTTTCAACTGTGTACCTTCCCTGGCATAAAGAAAAGGAGTACTTGTGGCACCTTAGAGACTAACAAATTTATTAGAGCATAAGCTTTCGTGAGCTACAGCTCACTTCATCGGATGCATTTCCCTGGCATAGTTTGTGTTCCAGTTTATTTGAGATTTGGCAGGATTTCCATTTTTAAGGATATTTTTAAGCTCTAATAAACTCATACACTTCTCTGTTTCACCAAGCAGCTTTTATTCCACCTCCTTCACCCTCCACCCCACTGCTCTGTTAAACAGCCTCTGGGCTGATTCAATATTGTCTGTGCAATCTTTTATCGCAAGTCTTCTCAGTCAGGGATAGAAGCAGATTTTTTCCCCTAATATCTCATTTTGTCAAGGATCCAGCAAGGATTTTTACCAAGCCAGACTCAAAGAAAACTGTAGATTTTTAGTAAACTGGACAATCAGCATCATACTGGAGCCTTTTGTTCTCAAGCATTCACGAGTTAGCATTTACAATCAGCAAAAAAGGGGAAATATTGACCTCAGATTTTACAAAGTGAGCATAGCCCATTTACTTAGTAATCACTCACTCTGTAGGGCAATATTTAGAGGCTAGAAGATTAGGGTTAGATTCTCACAGACCTTACTTGGCTGTGTAGGAGGCCCAGGTGGCGTAAGGCGCCCAGCTCAGATTGGGACTCCAGCCACGGGGAGAGCAGAGACAACTTGCTTGTTATGCAGTGCTGTGGAGAGAGGGCAGAGAGAGAGAGAAAGGAACCCTGGCCTGGCTCCTTCCATGTGCTGCTCATAGTAGCTGGCCAGGCACACAAAGGGAGTAAGCTGTTCCAGGAAAAAGGGGTGAAGTAACATCTGACTCAGAATAAAAGGGGAGCAGGGAAGGAATCATATTGCATTACAGTTCGTTCTCTGCTGTGCTCTTGGGATCACATGCACTGCTTACACTCTGGTCCTTAGTAACACTAAGTAGCAAAACTACTCACTGCTCTTCAAGGCTTTCTGCCTTTCTCCCCCCATTTCACTTTCTTTACGCTTCAGTTTTTAGTTAACAGTTTGATCTTGCTGCCACCCTTTTCTGTGCTGATGAAAGGTGTCATTGATTGCAATTCTCCCCAATGTTGGCACTCATCTGTGTCACTGTGCCAGCATCACTCACTGAGAAAAGGGGCTTCCCGGTGTTCTCAGCATGCAGTTGTGGTCATGTTTAGAGAGCTGGCACACACACCTTGGTCTGTTCTTGGCATGTCTTGTTGGGACCATCTGCAAAAATACAGTGTCTTTCAATGGTTTAGTTCCATGAATATAATCTAGCATCCTTTATGCCTAATAAGAAGATACTAAAGTATTTTATAAAATGAAAAATGTCAGTTTTGATCAATAAACGTGTCCAATATAGTCACAAGTTTGCACTGTGAAAACCGTAGTCCTAGTACCAATATACCTACCACACACCCCACTAATAGTGACCAAAGTACAATTAAATTTAACTTACTCGCGTGGGAGCTCTGCATTGTACTACCATAAATGAGGAAGCTAATTAAAAGGAACAATCACAAGAGTGAAATGCCTGCAAGCTGCATGGAAACTTAACCCCCTCCACCATAATAGAGGTTTAAATTAAATGCATGCTCCAATTTATAGAGACCCTCAAAACATTCCATCATGGCTAAACAACAAAGTAAAACAGGTGATTAGAGGCAAAAAGACATCCTTTAAAAAAGTGGAAGTTAAATCCTACTGAAGAAAATGGAAAGGAACATAAACTCTGGCAAGTCAAGTGTAAAAGTATAATTAGGCAGGCCAAAAAGAATTTCAAGAGTAACAGACAGAAAAACTACAGCAACAAAATGTTTAAGTATATCAGAACAGGAACCCTACCAAATAATCAGTGCGACCACTGGATGACTGAGATGCTAATGGAGCATTCATTAACAACAAGGCTGCTTTGGAGAAGCTAAATGAATTCTTTGCGTCAGTCTTCACTGTAGAAGATGTGAGGAAAATTCCCACACCTGAGCCATTCGTTTTAGGTGACAAAACTATGGAACTGTTCCAGATTGAGCTATCAGTAGCGGAGGTTTTGGAGCAAATCAATAATTTCAACTGTACCAGATGGTATTCACCCAAGAATTCTGAAGGAATGCAAATATGACATTACAGAACTACTAACTGTGGTATGCTCCTATCACTTTCATCATCCTTGGTGCCAGATGACTGGATAGCTAATGTAATGTCAATTTTAAAAAACAATCCCAGAGGCAATCCGAGCATTTACAGATTGGTAAACCTAATTTCAGAACCAGGCAAATTGGTTGAAACTATAGAGAATAAGGATCAGAATTATCAGACATATACATTAGCACAGTTCATTGGGGAAGAGTCAACATGACTTGTAAAGGGACATCATGCCTCACCAATCTATTAGAATTCTTTGAGGGGGGTCAACAAACACGTGGAGAAGGGTGAGCCAGTGAATCCGGTACTTGGACTTCCAGAAATCCTTTGATATGGTCTCCCCAAAGAATCTTAAGCAAAGTAATCAGTCATGGGTTAAGAGAGACAGTTCTCTCATGGATCAGTAACGGTTAAAAGACAGGAAACAGAGGTTAGGAATAAATGGTGAGTGTTCACAATGGAGAGAGGTAAATAGCAGGGTCTCCCAAGGATATGTACTAGGACCAGTGCTGTTCAATATATTCATAAATGATCTGGAAAAACAAGTAAATAATGAGGTGACAAAGTTTGCAGCCAATACAAAATTACTCAACATAATTAAGTCCAAAGTAAGTGGCAAAGAGTTACAAAGGGATCTCACAAAACTGGGCAACAAAATGGCAGATGAAATTCACTGTTGCTAAATGCAAAGTAATGCATATTGGAAAACATAATCCCAACTATACATATAAAATAATAGGATCTAAATTAGCTAGTACCACTCAAGAAAGAGATCTTGGAGTCATTTCTATCTTTTCATTACAATTTCTCAAATTATATTGAAACTTATGGAAAGTTTATCTATTAATTTTATAGCTAGTGAGTGTAATATGGTATATAACATAGTAATTAGTCATAGAATAATATTATTAGTCATTGATATAGTTTGATAGTACTATATAGGGGTAAATGCTACACTCAGTTACACAGTACAATGGCCACTGAAACCAATGGTTACTGCAGTTGTGTGAGAGCAAATCTGGGCCTTTATCACATACAATAATAGTACCATAGAGTTGCCCCTTGGTAGCACTCTTACGGAGAAAGGTGTCATCTCCTGATGCGAACAGAAGTCTAGGAAATAGAAAGCTTTTGGTGGCAAGGACTGTCTTTTTGCTCTGTGTGTGCATCGCACCTAGCACAATGGGATCCTGGTCCATGACCAGGGCTCCCAGTCACTATGGAAGTAAAAATAAATTAATACTAATCCTTCTCTTTAGTGAAGGCTTCTTCTTCTACTAGCACTAAACACTTCAGGCCAGATTTTCAGAATTTCTGGACACCCAGCAGCTGTCATGTGACGTTTATATTCAAGCGTTCATACCTCCCCTCTCACCCAGCAGTGACAAATGAGCATTTTGAAAATGTGGCCATTTATTTTGGGGGATAAGTGAAAACTGAGCTCTTCTGAAAACTACAGCACCTTGATTTTTGTGTCTGTAAAATGGGAATAATATGCACACCCACAAGACAGATAATGAAGTGCTATAAAGTAATAAGCATTAATGAGCCCAATCCCTTTTTCAGGAAACAGTCCCATGAAATCTCCAGGACTGAGGGATCAAACCCATTCTTTTCTCTCTTTTATGGTTTCATTCTGACAATACTGAGGCAGGATTGAGATAGTAAAATATAGACAGAGACAGATTTATTACTATATATCGATTCTTTGCTTCACTCACATATCCTAACTCGCTATAACAACTATGCTAATCTCGCTTCACAGTACTAAATAAATGTTCCATGAATTTAATGCTTTTCACAGGAGAGAAAGCACAAGCAGGCAAAGTTGAAAAAGCAAATGCTTCAAACAGCACTGAGTAGCTTGCAGACAGAAATAAAGAAATGCAGTATATTACAGATCCAGCAAAGTGTAGCTGGGTCCTGGCCCTTCCCTGCATAAAAAAGGGAGGAATGGTGTACACAAAAAGTGGTTTGACTTTGGATCAGGTGCCCTCCGCCCTGGTTCTGTGAGACCTATGACTCACAGGGCGGTTGGAAAAATGAAATCTGAGTGAGGCACTCAGATTCTATGGACTAAATAAATACATAAAACTATTATATTGAAAGTTTACTAGCTAAGTCAAATGTTCAGGGGAGAGGGGCTGGTGCCCATAAACTAAAGCTATTTAAATGTAAAAGAAAATTTAATACACAGGCTTGATTAACACTCTCCATGGGAGATGTAAACAAGGTCCATCGATCTATTAATTTAAAACTGTAACAAAAATTGTCCATAATTTTGAGCAATTATTTAAAAACCTGTAACAAAAATTATCCATACTTTAGCTATCTGAGAAATAGACTCCTTAAAGCCACTGACACACTACAAGGACTTTGTAATTAAAGCAGAAGACAAAAAGGGAACAGTTGTAATTATGAATAGTCAAGATTATTGAAAAGAAAATTTGAGGCAATTAAATTATGAAATCTCTTATCAGCCTCTTGCTGGTGATCTGACTAAGATTCAAAGAGAGATTGATGCAATTTTGGAAAGAGGATTAAGGATTGTTAATGAGGAGCTGAAAAAATGTCTCACTGAAGAGTAGGCAATGTGCCTTTCTTTTCTATGCATAGAAATTTAATGAATGCACTTAATACCCCTTTTCAACATATTAGTCAATATTTATATTTCCATGCCATGTTTAGAAACTTTACATCTTTACCCAGGTATATTTGTAAAGAAGAGATCCCGCAGGTTGCTTCTGGGGCCATTCCTGTTTGTCTTCATCATGTAGCCATTAATCAATATCCAAGGAGCAAAATAGACTCCATCTACACTATAGACTAGATTTCCAGCTTGTATAAACATATAAATAGTAGTATAGTGATGATAGCATGGACAGTGGTGGCATGGATAAGTTATTCACAGTACCTACTCCCTGGTTTCAGGTGGTTTTGTACTCAGTTTTCTCATTGCATTAAGGTTATGTATCTTAGGAGTCCATTGTATTAAATGCAAAGATTATGTATTATTATGAGCACTGGGAAGTGTAATGAACTGAAAATTTCAAGCCTAGGGACTCTCGAGGGGGAGATGAGTGCAAATTCCCATTTCTGGTTATGCAAAAACCCAGCCTTTTGATGCTATTCCCTGAAGAGGAGATCATTGTATATTGAGTATCTGTTCCCAGAATCTGAAGATCAAAAGCCTATACTGTGTAAAGGAAAGCCTGAACTAGCTATAGGTGTGCTTGTTCCGAGCTAAAGCTATTACGAATTTGAAATGACTGAAAAACCCCTTTGTGGGGGGTGGAGGCCTGACTCCTACCAGAAGCCCTTCTGGAGTTCTGGTAAACTTCTTAGCATGTGTGTAGGTTCTGTTATTGTTTTTAATATAATTTTTCTATAATGCTTGCACCTTAAAATAAATGTGCTTGCTTAGGAAGAGCTATGTGGTAACGTATAACTGTAGGCAATTATGCTGGTTTTAGCCTTTAAATAGAGACAGACACTGTTTAGGCAGTCTGGCTTGCTCGGAATAACAAAGTGTAAGAAAAGAACTTTAGACCCCTGAGAAACCCCCGTGAGGAGGGAGAGAGACATCGGTCACTCCCTAACAGTCGGTACCGTTGGTGGACCACAAAGGGGGGGACTACAGGTGCAGTTGCCCTGAACTGTGAAACTCTGATTGGCTTAGATCATATTCTCTGATGCATCCTGTACTGCCTATTGATTATTGTTTAACATTTATAGTTTTATAGGACCCCATTCTGCAAGTCTCTGTATGAATATATAATAAAAGACAGCTTGTGCCCTATAGAGCTTCCAACCTGAAAAGAACAAGATGTAGCAGGTGGATGAGACAAACATGTGAGGGGAAGGGGAGTAGATGATGGGATAATACAAATAATAGGATGTTTAGCACAGTAATTACGTGTGTAATTCTTAGCCTGCCAGTAGCAGCTATCACAATTTGACACCTGGAACAGGGGACAAAAGATGGAGGGGCAGGGGGGAGATCATGATAACAGAGACTGAATTGATACATGATCTTCACAAGTCATGTCTGCTTCAAGTAGCTGTAGACCTGATCTGCCTTCAGACCCACCAACTTTCATAGAGTTTAAGGCCAGGAGGGACCACTGGATTTTCTAGTCTGACCTCCTTTATATCACCGGCCATCAAATTCCATCCAAATATCCCTACATTGACTCTAATGACTTCAGTTAAACCAAAGCATTTTAGTCTAAAGGAAATTAAACTGTTGCATGCTACAGGCAGCAACAGGTAAGACCAAGGTGGCACCAGTGTCAAAGGCTTCTGCAATGGCAGGGAATTGACTGGGTGATCCATTCTCCATGCTGAAGAGGAAGGCAACCCACTCCCACACCCTATCCCTGCCAATCTGACCCGGGGGGGAATTCCTTCCCAACCCCCAAACTGGCACTCAGTTAAATTGTGAGCAAGACATGTCACACAGTTATCTAGGACAAAGGATTTTCAGTATCATCTCTGAGAACCAGTCCACCTCAACTGGTATCCCATTCCCTAGTCATGGCAGATATCTGATGTTTCAGAGGAGGGCAAAAATCCAAAACCAATATTACAATTTTTGCATTGGGTAAAAAAATACCTTTCTGACACCTGCAGGTGACTATCTGAAGTCCTGAAATATGAGATTAGATTATAACCATTATCATATACATAACTACAAGTGTTATGAGCATGTTGGGCAAACCCCGCTCACCCCCAAAGTCCATGAAGGGAGCAAATGACCAGTGGGATTCCTTGAACAAAGAGCTATTGGCCTGATAAACAACACATAAGCAAGGGATGTCTTCACCATTTACTGGAAAGCTCAGGAGAGAAAAAGATTTGATGATCCTAACAGCCTATTCTGGCCCAGACACTTACAATCCACAACTTTGCTGTATAAAGCCAATACCATGAAACTGAGAGCATGGCTGCAGATCGTCACTCAGAGTAGCTTGTGCCATCCCAAAAGGCATGTAGAACAGTAGGGGGTTGTGTGTGGGGGGGAGGCATTAAAGGCCTTTAGGTATCTACTATTCAGTTAGGTACCTCCTGACATTTTCAAAATCCCACTAGACAGCTATTTAGGCAACTAAGATCCTTTAAAAATCTGGCCCTGGGCCTCTGAGCTTTACTCCGGTCAGGGTAGAGACCATTTCTGTAGCCTTGAAAAAGTTGGTGAGTTGATTCAAACAGGCCTACAAGGACCTCTTTACTTGTTCTACACAAACACTGCTTGACCACTTTATTCTGCATTTAAGACTAACTCCATAAATTTGGCTGCTACATCAGCCAGTCATGAATGTGTGATAAGTAGAACAGTGTCTCTGACACTCCTTATTAGGTTCACATGAGGCTTGATGTATTTGAAAGCTACCTGTCGCATGAGGTATTCATGTGGTCTGGAGAAAGCTGATTGAAGCGCCTTTTAAACCATTCAATTTTTGCAAGCTTACATTTTCCCTGGAAGGCCATTTACCTCGTGGAGGTGACTTCAGCTGGACGAGTGAGAAAAGTAGAAACGGGCTGGAACATGGAGTGTTGGAAGTGGGACTTCTTCCTGGAAGCCAGACCTAAGTAGTAATGGTTTGTAACATGTGGTAATGGCATGAGGGAGCTGCTCGTTTGCAGATGACCAGAATGGAACGTTCTGTGATGCAGGTTACGGGGTAGCCTTGTCTTAGAAAGAGTGGCTATTAACATGGGCTGCTAGTTTATGACCAGCCAGGACATAGTAACGTGAAATCCATTCAGGCAGCCATCTAGAACGGTACTCTTGGTAATTCTGGCCAACGAATTTTATTCTAATTAGAGCCCAAGGAATTTATATTACATCAATCAAATGAATGAACCTGTAGATGTAGAAAGAATGTTGCCAGAATGATAGGTTCATGCCCTATTTTTGGCATAACATTTTACAAAAAATGTGTTAATCAGTTTAGAAGTTAGTAGGTGAATGGAAATTAGGGCTAGACTATCTCAAATGACTTTACATGACTTATGAGGAGAGGCTGAGGGAGCTGGGATTGTTTAGTCTGCAGAAGAGAAGAATGAGGGGGGATTTGATAGCTGCTTTCAACTACCTGAAAGGGGGTTTCAAAGAGGATGGCTCTAGACTGTTCTCAATGGTAGCAGATGACAGAACGAGGAGTAATGGTCTCAAGTTGCAATGGGGGAGGTTTAGATTGGATATTAGGAAAAACTTTTTCACTAAGAGGGTGGTGAAACACTGGAATGCGTTACCTAGGGAGGTGGTAGAATCTCCTTCCTTAGAGGTTTTTAAGGTCAGGCTTGACAAAGCCCTGGCTGGGATGATTTAACTGGGACTTGGTCCTGCTTTGAGCAGGGGGTTGGACTAGATGACCTTCTGGGGTCCCTTCCAACCCTGATATTCTATGATTCTATGATTCTATGAAATATGGAGACATGACTGATGACTATATAACAATTACTTTCTGAGCCTTGTCTTTTTCATATAGAAGCACCCCAAAATTTTGCCCATCTCCAAAGTTCTCCTACCTCTCTTCAGTTATGTATATAATGGAATAAGTTTCTCATCACTGCCAATCTCCTTTTCCCCTTCCCATAAAACTCCTTAGGATGTGGCAGAGAAGGGGCTTTCCTTTCAATTGGGTAGATCTCTGTGAAGTCTGAAAACATACAGGTTTCAGAGTAGCAGCCGTGTTAGTCTGTATTTGCAAAAAGAAAAGGAGTACTTGTAGCACCTTAGAGACTAACAAATTTATTTGAGCATAAGCTTTCGTGAGCTACAGCTCACTTTAGCGGATGCATTCGGTGGAAAATACAGTGGGGAGATTTTCCACCGAATGCATCCGATGAAGTGAGCTGTAGCTCACGGAAAGCTTATGCTCAAATAAATTTGTTAGTCTCTAAGGTGCCACAAGTACTCCTTTTCTTTTTGAGAACATACAGACTTTCAGACTTTAAGGCCAGAAAGGACTGTTATTATCATCTGACCTCCTGCACGTCACACCACAGAACCTCACCCATCCATTTCTGCTATAAATCCATCACCTTTGGCTGAGTTATTGATGTCCTCAATTGTTGATTTAAAGAATTTACATTACAGCAAATTCACTATTTACACTAGTTAAAACCATGCCAAATGTTGCAAAGGAAGGTAAACGCCTTCCTGACCCCCACCAGGGTCTCTGCCAATCTGACCTGGGTGAAAATTCCTTCCCAACCCCAAGTATGTCTACTCTCTCAGAAAAGAAAAGGAAACAAAGCATTTTGCATGGTGTAGGGCTTTCTTGAGTGTTACTGTCTATGCAGTCCTATTTGCAAGACAAGGTATGTAGTGCCAGAGTGGCACTAAATTTAAAAAGGGACCAGGAACAATAGGAAGAAGAAAAGCTGGTAAATTCTGCCACCAGACCAGGTGCATCAAGTGATAGACACCCTCTGAAAATACAGTTCACTTATCCCTACCCAAGAAGCCGTCTCTAACTCTATTTTCTGCAGTTCTATCATTAGCAAACAGTTCCTTCGCACAACGGATTTAGTGCATACTTGTGGTATTGGAAAATATTGCTAGACTTGTTCAACAATTAGATGGATTTCAGCAAAGGAATGAAGCCAATTTTGGGTCATGGTAAGAGAGGAGTTATTTCACTGCTTGTTTTCCAAACCTGAAATAAGTTAGGACATGAGATTTGGACTAAGCTTCTGACAAGATCTCAGTTTTATGTAATCTAAATTGATTGGCCCATCCATAAATGAGATAGAATGAGTTGTAAAACTGCTGTTAAGTAGATCAGTACATGAGGATCTATGTTACATAAGTTTTATTTCCATTATGTTTTGGCTATTGTACCGTTATTCTGTAGGGTAATTCCCACTGATGTGTAAGTCAGAGTGATGGCTCCTGTCAATTGACTTTTTACTATAATTATTTGTATAATGCATAGGACCCCCCAGTTATGAATCAGGACCATCAGAGTGTTAGACGGGCAAGTAATCAGATCAGTATCACTTCAAACAATTTAAAAATGACTTATTTTTATTATTTATCACTCTGTAGATGTGCACGGTGCTTCATATAACAAATAAAAGATAGATCCCCTGCCCGCAAAGAGCGTACAATCTAGGCAAATACAAGAAAAACAGGAGGAAGAGATAAAGGCAGGGAACAGGAAGTAAAATAAAAAGAAAGACAATAAGATTACAGTCACATGAAAGGCCAGTGTATGTGCCCTTGGAGGTTACAAACAAGGGAGATGAGGTGTTCCGAGTAACATTGCTTTAATGGAAGCTACAGATTATAGGACAGCTTGAAGATATGGGTTTTGGGAAGAGATTTAAAAGGTGGAAAAGGAAGAGCTTAGTGGACACATCAGAAAGGTGTAGAGGACAGCATGAAAGAAGGCATGGAAGTAGGCATGGGAAGAGGACACCAAAGAATTCATGCCCTAGAACAAATTAGATGACCATTGTGGACATTTCTGGACTCAAAAATATGAATCTATGACACAAGGCAAATTGTACCTGTAAATCTGAAGGCAGGCCTGAAGGCAGAAATGCTAGTGTCATACTGTGGCTTCTATGTTTCAGTCATTGTACATTTAGCTGAATAAATTTACCATTTTTGGAGATTCTGGATGAAATCTTGGTCACATTGAAGTCAATGGGAATTTTGTCAGTGATTTCAATGTAGCAAGGATTTAACCCACTATATTTTGTGATGGGTCTCCTTTATCTGGGGATAAGGTGAAGTGGTTATGAGCTGCTCCATGATTGGCACATTTTTACCAGCCTTAAGCATTATTCTGCAGAAATGATCCATATGGCATATGCCTCCTGTCTCTCTCGCTCTGTTCTATTATCTGGTTTGATACCTCCTTATTTTGTAAAATAACATGGCATTTTTCCCATTTTAAATTTAGTTACTTAGTTACTTTCATTCTCCATGATGTCCTTCACATTCTGTCATATTATCCAGTCAATTTATTATTATTTTTTAAAAATCATTGAATGATGCTTCTTTGGAAGAAGTGATAGGTGAACCTGAGAAGGGCAGGTTCCGATAAGTCTCCAGAAATTCAGGTGCAAACGTGAAGATTCACCACTCCTGCATTAAGCTCTTCAGTTGAGAAATTGGGCTGGAAACCTCAGAAAAATAAACTCTCACAAAATTGCCAGCACTTCCTGGTTTCTTCCAGCCTGGGAATACTACAAGAGCAGTGTCTCTTGCAGTAGTCAGAGTTCAGAGTAGCAGCCGTGTTTGTCTGTATTCGCAAAAAATGCATCCGATGAAGTGAGCTGTAGCTCACGAAAGCTTATGCTCTAATAAATTTGTTAGTCTCTAAGGTGCCACAAGTACTCCTTTTCTTTTTGAGTAGTCAGTGTTAGCCGTATTAGTCTGCATCAGCAAAAAGAATGAGGAATACTTGTGGCATCCTCTAAGTCTAAGAAACTTGTTAGTCCCTAAGGTGCCACGAGTACTCCTCGTTCTTCTTGCAGTAGTGTATCTTGGTATAATGAGCCAGATTGATGTAAATCAGCTCATCTCTAACGATTTCAACTGAGGCACGGGATTTCTACTTCCAGTCCTGCCCAAAACTAGATTCCTCATAAACATGTACAGTTAAATATACTTTGTCATTTCTTTTTGTATCTAAATAGTTGCCTGTGCCCAACTAAAGGTTCTAAAGAAATGTGCTAAGAGGCAAATCTGAAGATTTCACACTTGGATCCTAGGAATCCTTAAAGATTGCAGACCTGTACATTAATTAAAGTATAAAGAAAGGGAATGTCCCCTGAAGAATTCATTTCTTATGTCTTTTTTTTTAAATCATCCAGGTAGATCCTCATAGCTGAATGATAGCTGCTTTAAAACTCTTCTCTGGACTGACAATCAAGATCAGCCAGAGAAAAAGCAACCATCGCTTTCTGAGAAATCAATGGACATATTGATCTCTTGTATAAAAAACCCCACATAAAACAGTTGAACTGAGTAAAGTCTGACTGCATCTGCAAGAGCCAGATGCCCACTTAGTGTAAATAGGTGTAGCTCCATTTAACAGAGCTACAAAGCTATCACAACTTACACCAGCTGAGGATCTGGCCCTTGCTATTTAGCAGCCATTAGAAATGGTGTTTTTCCTCTCAGGATAGGGAACTGCATCCCTGGTATTGATGGGAAAATGATCCACCGAGCTTTTGGGGATGTATAGCAATGGGTGACATGGTCTGCTGCTTTTGGGACTACTGTGTGTGTTAGTCATTTTTTATTTAAATTCTTTGATTCTCTAAAAACAAAAACCATTACCAGCTCACATCAATAAACATAAATGGGTGAAAGTATACATTCACATTATGCCATTATCCCAGTGAGTCTGTTGAGCCATCCATTCTGGTCTTGATAGTCAAATCTCCAATTACCAGTTACTTTGCATGCTTCTCTTGCCATTGAAGGCTGCATGTTCTCACTGAGATGCAAATTAATCCATATTGTTTTCACTTTTAAAATCCCCCATTCCTTAGGAGTTTTTGTCCCAAATGATATATATGGGGCATTTTCCTGCCTTTTCATACTTACTGTGGCTCACATTAATGTTAATGAGAACTACGCATGTGGATCAAGGGGAGAATGAAACTCCTGCTTATTTCAACATCCTTAAATGGAGAAAAAAAAGTTAGTTTGAATATAATACAACATTATGCTTTATGACTTTACAAATTTTATTGTAAATCATCAGTCAATGCAATAGCCAATATTTTACCATTCCAAACCATCATAATTAGGAGTTTCCATTATCCTGTATGACAGTTAATTTTTTTTCCTTTTTATTTAAAAATTGAACTTGTTTAAATGTGCATTATTTAACTATATATATTTTTTCAGAACCTTTGCTGAAGGTGTTTTTATTTTATTTTATGTTTTGTTTATTTTGGCAAAAATAACCTGTTCTTTATACCACATCAATGGGATGAAACTCTCACAAGCAGAGATTTTATTTTCCTGATGCCTAGTCACGATGAAAATGGCCAGCTCAATGCATATGAAAATTTATGGGAATTGAATAGTAGACACAAAATCCCAAACAGCATAATATAACCTCTGCAATATTGGTGATATATATTATACTTTTGTACTGGAAAAGTGAAACGTTATAGAATAATTCTTTTGGATAACATAAAATTGTGCCTTGAGTAAACCACTATTTGCTTTCCTCACCGATGACTGATTTCTTATTCCTTTAGTTCTACAACTCTGTTATAAATTAAATAAATAAATAAATAGCCAAATAAAATGTTTTTTTCTGAAATAAAAAAAAACATTTTATAAACTTTGGTGGTAGGCATAATATTCCTAGAATTATACATTTTGCTGCATTTTCAGGATACAAATTTACAGGGTACAAGATTTAACATCAGTGGGGCAGTTTTTTCAAAATGTTATGTCCTGAAACCCACTAAAAGCAGGATGGGTAAATTACAAAATCTTGTAACAACTAAGAGCCTAATCCTGCAATAGGTGTCCATAGCGGGAGATGTACAGCAGTCCCAAAGAAGTCATTGGTTTATGCTCTGTAACAAGTGTTTGTAGGATTGGGCCCTAAACTGAGATTGTTATAAGTAGCAGTACTGACACAAAGTACTGTACATATATTGGTCAAATCACACAGCAAAAACAAAACAACTAAAACTGACATAATTTTAATGCTTTTTTTTAATTTTGTGCATTGGATTCAAACAGCAAACTGTGTGCACTTCAACTGTTATCACAATGTGGTCAAGAGTTTTGTGTCTTTTACCATTTACACACAATTGTTCATTACAGTAGGTTATCAGCCTAGTGGAAACCAGGAGTGTAGCATGGTAAGCAGTGCTGGTAGTGCACTTAGCTTTTATATTATCTAACTTGAAAATATTTCTCTTCTAAGATTCCTTTTTCTTGATAAAAATAGTTTTCACCAAACGTTGGTGATGCACACGCACTACCTTTCATGCTTGGCATCACACCCCCGGCCAGAACGCATGTTCTGATTTTGTTGATAAAAAGTATTACAAAAATTTCCATACAAAAACTATTTTCATAGAAATCTTGCATTTCCACAAATAAACCTGAACATTTTTTTGAAAAAAACTGCTCAAGAATTTTGTTCATTTAACACTGTGACCATATTGATAAATGCAGTCCTCTTTAAAGTTCTCCACATTCACTTCTTTTAGGTGATCAATCCCTTTTTCACTATTAGCAAGAATTGCACAGGCTCCACTGAGTTCAATTAGTAGCAGGATCAAGGGTTTCACAACTCTTTTTGGCTAAAATACAAGCCTTCTATGTGCCAAATACACTTTATTTTTCTCTTTTCACAATTAAAGAACAAAGTAATTGCTTACAAATCTTTAGCTGTAAGATACATTTCTTTGTACTCAGGAAAATTTTATGTCATCTAAAATTGGGTAAACTTTATGGTTTTCACACCTCAAAAATCCAGCCCAAGTAAATTAAAAGGAAATTATTACTGCCTTTTTTACTGACATTTTTTATTTTGGTCATTGACACAGACACAGTCCAAAAGCAGGTTAGCATCCCCATTTTTATCCTATTCAGGAGATTCAGATTTCCTTTGCTTTAAAACTCCTCCCATCCAGTAAGCTCATATCGCCTCTGCAGCTGGCAGTTACAGTTTGTAGATATAGGCCAGCAAATACTAACTCTTCTCTGCTTGGAAGTTCTGAAGAACATACTCTGTTTTGAGACATTACTGTTTGAAGACTCCTTCGGTGGTTAGTTACTATGTCAGATGTTTATTCTCCACCACCTGGCAACAGTTGAACTTCAAAAGGAACCTGCAATTTCTCACTGAGACTGCATTTGAAATCAGCCACAAAACTCACGTGAAATATTCATTCATTCATAATGGTGGAACCCATGACAAACAGTGTAACCCCTGCATAACTTGGTTGATCCATGACACTTGTGATTCGAGTCTGGCCATTGCAACTGCTTAGATCATTGAGTCTCTAGTTCATAGACACAGCGGCATGAGGTAACTCATTTTATTTTGCACAGGTTGCATATTTCCACAGGAAACAAACATTCTCGCAAAGTTGTTTGAAAAAAAAAAAAAAAAGACGACAGTTTGTGCTTGGGGTATTTGGCCTCCCAGCTCTATGCCATGGTTTCTTTACCTGGCAACCTTCTGTCATTAAATGTGTGCATGTTGATAACTTCTTCTGTTTTCGCAATAACAGGGACCTGTGGTTTGTGTTTTAACCGACGTTGACACTTCAGAGACATCCTCAGCTCCTCTACCATGGCACTACAGAAGGACCTCTATAGGGGGAAATATAAGGATGAGAAGAAGAAAGAAAGAAAAAGAAAAAAACACAGTTGTAAGAAAATAAAGTTGCAATGTCTAGAAGCAGATTCACTCTTTTAGAACAGCCTTGTCAGTTTGCCATGTTTCAGCCTGCAGCTCATAACAAATTGCTGTCTTTTAAATATGCATCACATAATAATTAAAATGACTTATCAAGCTGTGATGGCTCATTGAAAATTTCACCTTGTCTCTACAATTATTTATCTGCCAACTAGTGTCTTGTGATGCACATTATATGTAAAGAGATTTCAGACAGATGCTCTGTTAGCATAGTGTAGCCTTACAGATTAAAGTTTCAATGTACATATTCACTATATACTCTGCAAATCTCCGTTTTATATTTTCAAAATAATATATTTCATTCCTATAAAATCTGAGTTGCTGCTTTTCAGAAACTTATGTTTTGTGTAAAGTTACCTTAAATTAAACTTTAAATTAAATTTAAATAAGGCAGAACTTGAGGTCAACAGTCATGTCTGAAGTTAAATGGAAAACAAATACCCAATATCTTATTTTGCATCTCCTTAGCTTCAAATCTGCAATAGTCAGAAGAGCTGTTGTTCACTGAAGCATATTGTTCAGAAAAGAAGATTTGCAAGTAAAATAGTAGATGTAGTTTGAAACTAAGGTGCATAAACTCCTGAGAACAACCTGTTAGGTAGACATTTACTGCATGTTCCCCATATGGGCTGGATCGTCAGAACCTTACTTATCTGTACAAAGAAATAAGGCAACATAAGGCCCTCCTTACACACTTGCTCAGCAGCGTTCATACTTTGATCCCAGCTGCTTGCCCAATACTGCATTGTGTGCAGGGAGGGAAGTGAAGATGAGAGAACCTTTGGCTCTCAACTCTTCTCCTTCCCCACCCCTGCCACACTCTCCAGATCCAATAGTTCAGTCACATTGTGGGGAGTAAACTGTCCCATGAAGATGGGTGAAGTAACTTACTCCTCCTGAGAGCAAGAGGCCAGTGTGAGAGAAATTATGACTCTGAGCTCAGCAACACACTGCTCCTCATTCAAGACAGATTGTCAAATTACAATCTAGCCCATTGTGGAGGTCATGGGAGGTCACATGAAACCCAGGTCGGACAAACCCTCCTAAAACAGATTCTGGAATTGCGTTAAGCAACTCCTAACCAGTATCTACTTTTATGTGATTAGTGATAGGTCAGCAGTGAATATTCACCTTGTTCACTTTTTCCTAGCCTCAAGGCTCTTGTTTGATTTGTAAATAACTCACTCTACATGAGTTCACAAGTTCTCAATGAAGCCTTACAATTCCTTTGGAATTTGATTATTACTGCTGACTCTCAGTGCAGCAAGAGGGGAGTGTGCAGAACAGACTTAGATTAGAAATGGTCCAAGCAGAGATAGGCTGAGCTGTGTTCTTGGCTTTTGTTTTACTCCAGTGCCGTAACAAGCTCGTCAGAATAAAAAAATATATATATTAACAAGTGAGCACAAATGAAAATATCTTTTCAAAATAAACCCAGGCCACGAAGTGGTAATAATTCAAGGAGCAATGATACTCTCCAACTTAAGCATGTCTACTGTAAGGTTTACTTTTTCCAATTAAGAACAATTTTCTCCAAAAAATAGTGGTTGGTAGTACCCATGCACTACAATGTATTCTTGGTATTACACTTGTGACAGGAATCCTTGCTCTTATCTTCAGAATACAATTTATTACTACAATATTTTATGCACATTTTGTAAATTAGTGAATTTAGTGCTTGAGAAAGATATAAAGCCTTGGATACAAAAGGGGGATTTTCAATGGCAAACAGGGAATTAGACGTCCAATTCCCAATGAAAGTCTAGAAAAGATGGGCATTTAATTCCCACTTGTGCCTTTAAAAATCTACCTCAAAGCCCTCTCTTTATTCAAGAAAAAAGTAGTAACAGTGCGGTCTGACTCATCTGTCCCACCACCATGTTTCAGCCTTGTCCATGGAAGGAACATGTCCAAGGAAAATTCATTCTTCAGTTTAATTAAGACCTTACCTAAAATTTTCAAAATGGACCTAAGTGACTTAAGAACCAAAGTTCCTATTTTCAAAAGTGACTTAGGCAATTAGGAGCCTAAGTCTTATTGAAAGCCAATGGCAATATAATCTCTAAAGTGTTTAAATCACTTCTGAAAATAAGTATTAGTCTCCTAAGTCACTTTTGAAAATTTTATCGCTTAATTTCTCTGGTAAGATGCTGAACAAGAGCTCTGAAAAGACTAGGGCTTTTACGGAGTAGACATCTGTCCCGCTATAGCTGGATTGAAACCACCAACTCATTGACCATAGGTTACTAAAAATTTGTCAGAAAGTACCAATATTCAGTCACTATCACTGAATAGGATTCCAAAGGTGGCCAAGAGGTGAAAAGATGAACATTCTCATTGCCAATATCTTGGCACATCCCATATCTGAAAACAATACGAATTGGTGTTACAATTTCTTTGTTTTGTTAGAATGGCAAAAAGCAGCTAGGGTGTACTGGTGAATTTGATCCTATGTTCTTAGAAATATTACATTTCTATTAGGGCTGTCAAGTGATTAAAAATTAATTGTGATTAATTGCAGTGTTAAGCAATAGAATACCAATTATTTAAATATTTTGGATGTTTTCTACATTTTTAAATATATTGATTTCAATTACACCACAGTATACAAAGTGTACAGTGCTCACTTTATATTTATTTTTGATTACAAGTATTTGCACTGTAAAAAATGAAAAGTAGTATTTTTCAATTCACCTAATACAAGTACTGTAGTGCAATCTCTTTATCATGAAAGTTGAACTTACAAATGTAGAATTATGTACCAAAAAGCCTGCATTCAAAATAAAACAAAAGTAAAACTTTAGAGACTGCAAGTCCACTCAGTCCTACTTCTTGTTCAGCCAATCACTCAGACAAACAAGTTTGTTTTCATTTGCAGGAGATATTGCTGCCTGCTTCTTCTCACCTGAAAGTGAAAACAAGCATTCTCATGGTACTGTTGTAGCCGGCGTCACAAGATATTTACGTGCCAAATGCTAAAGATTCATATGTTTCATCATGCTTCAACCACCATTGCAGGGGACATGTGTCCATGCTGATGAGGGATTCTGCTCAATAACAATCCAAAGGAGTGCGGACCGATGCATGTTCATTTTCATCATCTGAAACAGAAAATCAACTTTCTGCTGGTGGCATCTTTTTTTGTGGTTCGGGTTCTGTAGTTTCCACATTGGAGTGTTGCTCTTTAAGACTTCTGAAAGCATGCTTACATCTCGTTCCTCTTAGATTTTGGAAAGCACTTCAGCTTCTTAAACCTTGGGTTGAGTGCTGTAGCTAGCTTTAGAAGTCTCACATAGGTAACTTTTTTGCATTTTGTCAACTCTGCAGTGAAAGGGTTCTTAAAATGAACATGTGCTGGATCATCATCCGAGACTGCTATAACACAAAATATATGGCAGAATGCAGGTAAAACAGAGCAGGGGATGTACAATTCTATCCCAAAGAGTTCAATCACAAATTTAATTAACGCATTATTTTTTAATGAGCATCATCAGCATGGAAGATTGTCCTCTGGAATGGTGGCTGAAGCATGAAGGGGTATACAAATGTTTAGCATATCTGGTACATAAATACCTTGCAATGCAGACTACAAAAAAGTGACATGAAAATGCATGTTCTCACTTTCTGGTGCCATTGTAAATAAGAGGAGGGCAGCGTTAGCTCCTGTAAATGAAAATAAATGTGTTTGTCTTAGCAATTGGCTGAACAAGAAGTAGGACTGAGTGTATTTGTAGCCTCTGCAGTTTTGCATTGTTTTGTTTTTGAGGGAAGTTATGTAACCAAAAAAAATCTTTCATGACAAAGATATTGCACTACAGTACCTGTATGAGGTGAATTGAAAACTACTTTATTTTGTTTATCAAAAATAATATACACTTTGATTTCAATTACAACACAGAATACAATATATATTAAAATGTAGAAAAACACCCCAAATATTTACTAAATTTCAATGGGTATTCTATTGTTTAACAGTGTGATTAAAACAGCAATGAATCGTGATTACTTTTTTTTTGAGTTAATTGCGTGAGTTAACTGTGATTAAAATCGACAACCTTAATTTCTACAATTTAATGTTTCCATCTGAAATGCTCTTAAAATATTGTTTGAGATGGAGATGATATATGTTGACCTCTCCCATTCCTACAACTAACCTCCTCATCCTGTTTCTTAATATACAGAGCTGTAAACCTCTAATATCTGTTGTCACACATACTTAGTGTACCACATACTCACCAAAACCCAGATCTCAAGAAAAAGGGCCAACACATAAGACTCTAGGGATTACTTCTAGATCTCAATATTTGTTAAATTGAGCTCCATAAAATGAAGATCATTTTAAAATCTGATAGTTTTATGATGCAGATATTAAATTGGTCATGTCAATAATTACATTTAATCTAAGAGAATACATAGTACATACAAGTTTCTCCTGCCCTGAACTTTCAAATTAGTTTGTCTAAGTTCATGCAAACTTATCGCCATATGTTGTACTTAAAAGAGTTAAACATTATATTCACTGAAACGTAGAGCATTAACTTTTTAAAGCATTAACTTTTTTATGACAACTATATATTAAACATATTATGTGCCTGAGAATAATAAGAAGTTGCACTCCCAGAATGTACTCTTTTTGTGACCAATCATTAAGAGAAACAGACACATTCTTCTTGTAAATTTAATTCTCTGCTAAAAGCATCTTTATAATTGATTCTCCACTTCAGGCTATATAAAAGTTCACAACTTGCACCTTTCATTTTCTTTGGTTGCATAATGGGTCCAAGGAAAAGAAGAAGAGGCATTTTCCTTGTTGAGTTGTGCAAAGTAACATGCAGAACATTTTACAAAGGCTTACTCTCTGTTTGGCATTTCTTTAATTAAAATTCTACCCTGATCCCTCTTAACTCCCACCAACTCATATTTTTCTGCCTACAGAAACTTCATGTTTTTTTTTTTCCTAAGAACTGTACATTGTTAGGTTACACCTTTGGGAGCAGTAACACATGGAGTAAGAAAGAAGCTATACGCTGCTTTTTGTGATTGGTAGATTACACTATTTTCTGAGAGGATTTTAGAAGATGTAATCAAATGTTTTTCCCAATTTCAAATGTTTTTTCAAAATTATATTATTGTTAGAAAACCTCCAAAGTTTGGCAAGATTGCAAGATATATTTTAGAAATGCTTCTCTAGCTTGAAGATGAGCTCTTTAAATACATCCTGCACTGTTTTTCACTTAATTCAAAGATAATAACCTTTTGCCCCTTACTTACCTTCTGGACAGGTTACAAAAACATCCACAATTATTGAATTTTGGCTACATCTAAGTTGTTTTGCTAAATGCAACCGTAAGTAAATGTTGCCTGACAGTCATTTTAGAGAGAATCAGATAGCAGACGATTTGAAAAAAAGTTTAAAATTCTACACACATTATCAGAGTTAAATGTAACTATTATAGCAAAATTAATAATCAATATATAACATTGGGGGGGAAAGTACTGCATTTATAGTCAGAAGGTTAAAGTGTTCAAACTAAAATTTTAATCAGCATTAGCGTTGTATGTCCTTCAGCCTCTGACACAAAGAGACTTTGCCAGAGTTCAGCTCCCTCTGAAGTGTAAAGAATTATGCTGTATCTACTTCACCCCATGTCACAGCTGTCAGCTCATATGGATTCAGTATAATCGTTTCTTACCATTGTTTACAATCTATGCAGACAGTTTGTGCCCATTCTGGAGCCTGAAATAATGTAGGTTTGCATACTCACAAGCATGAATACCAACGCTTGATAATTTTAATACAGTTTTCTTATATTGCTGTATATCATGTTTAGAGGAAAAGTAATTAGAAACCACATTAATACTCCTCAGACCAAACATTATGAATCACTATAAATTTTGCTTCTAATGACTGTAAAAGGAGCAATAATTATTGCACCCATAAATATCAAAGCATGAGAGCACAAAGTCAATATATGAAAATATATGCTTTAGATCAAGAAAAACAAATGGAAATAATGAACAAACCACCAGTACACATATTTCCTGGAAACAAAATATTATGAAAAAAGTCAGAAAAGGTATAGCGGGGTCTTTCAAATTCTGAATTAAACCAGCATTATTCTTTTTTCTATTATTATTAAAGAAAAAGACTCAAATGATTTGCTCTTTTATAAATCTGTCTCCTTTCTTCTTTGATGGAGTTAGTGTAAAATTGACTGTCGAAATCCAGTATGAAATGACAAGATTTACTCAGAAGTTCATTACCTCCAGCCTTGCATGTCAGATATTATTTGAAGCCTTGTTAAAATTTCTTAAAGCAGTAATGGCAGTAATCCTGCAGCTTATATCAGATGTTACGGGTCAATGTTCTAACATCTACTAGGACAAATCAATCAAACTGGTTTTCATCTTGTAGAAGCTGGCTGAGAGTGGATTCATAGCCCTGCCCTGAGCCTCCTTTCTAATCAGTTTCTGCTTCCATATGCCACTTCCCCAAGGATTTTGAATGATGTATAGCGAGGACCTGTCAATCCAGTCTCTTATATGCAAAGACAAACACAAATCCTAGAAAAAATGTTTCCACAGGACAGATGCAATTACAGACATTGCAGCAACTAATGGAATATAAGAAAAAAACTTATGAGGATGGGGTAGAAAGAGAGAAAATGAATTGCACTTGAACCATTTCACTTTCAATTTATATTTAAAAACATATCTGCACCAATCATATTTTTAGAATGCTAACAACCAATATACATTTGGACAAGAAGAGTTGACTTAAGATCATATGTTCTCTAAAAATCATGCATTAAAAGTGGCATATTGTTATACAGAATTTTCCACTGCATACATTCTTGGTACAGAGCAAGTGTAACGTTCAAGTATTTCGCAAGCTAAGTATGAGCGCAATTAACAGCAATATTCACAAATACACTTTCTATTTAAGGATAGACAGATCTTTTGCCAGATCATGGATCAGGATCTGAATTAAGTAGTTAGTTAGGATTTCAAATCAAAATCAGTGGGAGGTTTGAGCAGAGACTGAAAACAAAACAAGGCAAATGTAAAACGATCTGAGTCCATACATTTCTTGTGGTGCTTGAGAAAGCTTTTCCTTCACCATAGTATCCATGAAGTCCTGACCAGTGGAATTATTCCAAGTGATAGACAGCTTGGTGGAGCTGGGGAGGCATCACTTTGAAACAGAGTTGAATGTTGATTGTGATAAAGAATTTTCTATCAGAATCTGACTCGATTTCCCCCTCCCATAGTAATAGAACTATGCTGGGGATGACTAATACAACATCTTCTCTGCCTACAAGTTTCAACGAGTTGTGCTCACTGAGATTCTAGAGGTGCTGGATGAGTTTAGGCCCATGACCTACAAGATGATCCCTTTCCACTCATTACTGGTAAAATCAAGCAGGGCAATAGACCACTTTATTATAGATAGTTGTTGTGTCCTAATGGGAGGGCAAGGTGCAACTTCCCTCAAATCGACAGAGTTTAGGGTCACGTTCAATGAACTATTGCTTGATGACAACAATCTAGGCAGCTACTCTCCAGTCTCTAACCTTCCTTTTCTGGCATTTGTAAGTGTGAAACTTGCGGTGAAGTCTTCCGACTTCTTGGACCCCATTCAGTCTGGTTTCCAACCTGTATACGGGCATGGAGACTGCATTAGTTCCACTGGTTGATATCATCCTCCTAGCGATGCACAAACGTTTTTCATTGATGATTGCGTTTAGATCAGCAGACTTTGATAGCACTGACCATGAGGTTTGCTGACTCACCTGTGGACCTAAGTTGGGGTGGATGGGATTGTACTTGTGTGGTTCCATTCTTCCCTCTCAGAGAGATCCCAGAGGATGGTAAAGGGCAATTGATCATCAGCCCCGAGGGTTCTCTCTCATGCGGAAGTCCACAAGGTTTCATTCTGTCATCCTTCCTCTCAACATGTATGTTAGGCCACTGGGGGGAGATAATGAAACAATTTGGGCTGCAATGCCATCAACGTTAGATGACATACAGCCCTACATCTCTGTTTTGTCAAACCAGGATGGTGCAGTCTTTGCACTTCCAGTGTCTGGCTAAAATAGGGGTGTGATTGAAGTTCAATCCAGAGAAGATAGCTGTTATACTGGAAAAATAAAGGGAAGCATTTAGAAGATTGTAGTTGCCCTCATTATTGTAGGTTCTGCTCAACCTCGACAGTAAGATTTGCAGTCTCAGGGTTCTTCCAGTTTCTTGAGTGATCCTATGTTTCCAGTGGCCAGGATTGTCATTTCTCTTTTGTGCTTGGCTAGATAGTGACAACAGTTTCTACCTGATGCAGACCTTGTCACAGTTATCCAGATCTTTGTGTCCTCCAGTCTGAATTATTGCAATCCATTCTATATGGGACTACTACTGTGGACCAGTCAGAAACTAAAGTAAGTGCAGAATGCTGCTGAATGCTTATTAGATGGTCTTAGCAATAATGGAGCATATTACAGCAGGTCAGGCACAGAGCTGATGCTGAGCAGATTTATAACAAAAAAAACACAGCACTGGCTGTATGCTTCAATGTGCAATTCAAAGTATTTTAATTTAGAGGTGCTATATGGCTATGGTTCTTGCTATACAAGAGCTTTCCTGTCTTCCTACAGGGCCTGATCCTAGTTGTACTGAAGTCAGGCAGCTAGCGGAGATCTTTTGCAATCAGCTCTTAGATTTGAAAGTCTGATCACTTAGGGTTTATCATTCTTGATCATGGTTCTGAATTCACTCCCAGCTTGTCCAGTGGAGCTCAGGTTTCTTGTCCCTCACGGTACAGTGTAAGGGAGTAAATGCAAGAAGTGTACTGAGCCTTGTTTTGGGGCAGGCTGTACATGCAACAATTTATGTTCGAAAATATTCACCATGTACCTGCATACAGTGTAAATCTCAACACAAATAAACAAAAATAATTATACAACATAGAGCCTTTTGGAAACTGTGACTAGTCACATTTTGTGAAGTTATGTCTAAATATCTTTATGCATATTTGTGAATGCTGAGTTAAAATTATCTGGAAAATACTGACTAAAATATTTAATACATTTTAGAGATGATGAAGGAGATATTGCACTTTTCATAAAAAATATGGCATGGCCTTGAATCATACTGAGTAGAATATTATTACTAATCTCATATACATTTTTTCCACTGTGTTAGCAAAACTGACAAATGATAAATGATACGCTCTCAGATTGTGCTAGCTAATATAACATGAAAATACATTTCCTGTTTCAAGGACCAATGCTGTCTTAACTCCAACTCCAATCAGCGGAGGGTGCTAACACTCTACTGTGTGTCCGTGAAGTCACTCCAGCAAACTAACAGATATCCTAATTTTGATCTGGGGTTGACCTGAACTCAATTGTGAGACATCCCAATATTCTGATCAAGTGTTTGTATTACCCTTACATTTAATGTAAATAACTGCAAACACAAACATTTATAAAATGAGGATATTTTTGGACAGGACGTACTTGATGTAACATCAGAAGAGAAACAATGAGTGAGTATTAGGAGGACTTGCATTTTTGGAAGTATAGTAACATTTTATTCTCTTGAGAACAAATGAAACATTTTTATAGTTTCTGCCTTCCTTTGGTAAGAGGAAAGCTGGTATGAAAAAGGGAACTGACAAAGAGATAATTTTTAAACACAACATTAAATTTATCTGTGTCGAAAGCATCAAAAATGTTCATAAATCAGAACTGGAATTTATGACCAGATCCTGCAATGAGCACACAGATAGGCAGGACCTCTGGACCATTGAAATCACATTCATATGTATGAGCTTGCAGGATCAGGACCGTACTGTGAAATAATTCTCAAGGAGGCCATAATCAACTAGACAATTTAAAATGTGTTTCTCTATTCTCTTGTTTATACTTCTCAATGAATTCAAATTAAAAGTAAAATACCTCTGTCATTAATCATTGTCATTGTTAAACGGCAATCAAAAGTCAAAATAGAGATCATGTTTTAAATGTTTTATTGTTTGAAAACTATTTGAAAAATGTCAGGTCAATTAAATAAAAATCTTAATTTCCATTGTTTTGCTCTATTTGTTACACTTTTGGCTTTTCACATCTTTAACAGCATAAGATTTTCTTTTTTACATTTCCTGCATTGCAAAAATATCCCTCCAATATAAGCAGTAAAACAATTTTAAAGAGGGCATTGCATTAGAATTCAGCTCTCACTGTATAGATAAAAAAAAAAAAAAAAAAAAGCAAGATACAACAAAACCAGGACAGTCCTTCCTTATGGAGCTCAGGGATTGAGGGATGAGAAGAGCTTCCAATTTTCCATCTGCCTAGCTGCAGAATGCAGATGTACCAAGATTGGGAAAATGTTCCATTTATGAACAGTCACAGCTGGGAATCTGTTATTCCCAGCCAACTATAAGAACTCTCCAGTTATGCCAATGCAAAATATAACAACATTCAGGGTGCATCATGATTTTGTATTTTTATAAAGTTTATTGGGATACATTTCCTGGATCTCCAGGTTTGATTTACCAACCATCTCTACATTTATTATTCATCTGCAGCTGACGAACATGCTCTTCAACTTTAAAATCTTTTGAACTTGCAGACCCTGAAAAAAAAATCATGGTGCTGGGAATTACTTTGGTCTTCATCCAAAAGTTTTATAAAGCCCAGACCATGTTATCAAAGCTTTTTAAAAATTAAACTATCAGGATATTTTCTGAACAGTAATAATGTTGATTAATTAATTTCATTCCTCTTTATAATTTTTCAAACAACAGTGAGGAAGAGTTTAATAAAAAAAGAATTGGCCATATCTGAGAAAATGATAGGATGAAGAAAAAGGCCTGGAAGGATAGAAGGATTGTAAATTTCGGAACCAGAAATTGTTGTATCAGTTTCAATTTTCATGGCTTTGAACATAACCATTAAAAAAAAAGGAAAAGCAGACTTCTACATGTTCTGACTTGCATATTTCACGTTCACAACACTTCCATAATAATAACCTTGTTTCTGGAGGGCTGTTCCATTTATGGTACAAATTAGCTACATTATGTACACTCTGTGTTTGACTATCGGTGAAACTAAATGATAGGTGAATGATGACCAGCATTTTTCCAAACCTCATATGAAAGAGATATTCTAAATCCTAGTGTGTGAAATTTATCCTTGTGTAAAAGGCTCTCTTCAAGTAAATCTCATGTTAGCAATTAAATTAAAGCCAGAGTTCTTGGACTTTACATCGGAGAAGTGCAAGCAGGGCCTGGAGCTGGTGTATAAGGCTGCAGCACAGCTGCCTTTCAATCTGTGATCTGAAATAGCAGTTACTGCCCCTCCATACCATTTACACAGGGCCTGGAGCTGCTGGCTCCATGGTCACTTCCCTAGCACATGCCCATGGTTGCCCTGCTCACTGAACTACGTGTAGCTGGCACGGATAGGAAGTACAATCCCTTTCTACATGTGGCACTATCATAAAATAGTGTTCTGTATGGTCTTGCAGTGGTCTTCTGCTCTAAGATGAATTTCACCTATAGTTTACATTGTGCAGAAGTACCCGGGTGATTTGCCCCCAAAGAGGTTAAATGCACAGCTCCCTCATTTCATAGTACCTGATAATTTCCAGTAGGCACTAAAGCTAGGGGAGGATGCTATCAAATGGAAACAATCTCAAAGAATTATATTTTGAAAGGATAATACTGAAACAAATTCAATAAATTATCAAAAGAATCAATATATTATGTTAAACATTACTATTTTTCAAGATCAACATTCTCTTTTCTAGCATGACGTTGAAAACTCTCAAGCTTTACAAAAACAAACGATATGTAATGAGGCTAAAACTATGACACAGTGAAACAATTACATCAACAATAATTACACTGGTAATTGTTTAAAATGGCTTCAATTTCTTAGATTACTTACTCACTGTCCTCTAAGTGTCAACATAATGTTACAATCAGGGAGCAGGTCATTCGCTTAGAGAAGCAATTATAAAATGCAAATGGTTGAGCATTTATTGTCAAGATTGTCATAGAAAACAAAGGTCTGCTTCACAACATGTCTCCAAGTAGATGGCATAATTGTGTGTTTGTATTATAAACAGTAAGGAAATGATACCAACTGTTGGCTTTTGAAAAGACTAATGAAAGAAGAGAGGTGGACATTTTGACACATAATTTCTATTAAAATTTGGCAATTACATTTCCCTCTAAAAATACAATACACCATCTTGTGGTTGCTCTAGGGTGATCAGATAGCAAGTATGAAAAATCAGGAAAGGTGTGTAGCAGGATAATAGGGTCCTCTATACGATAAAACCCCTAATATCCAGATGGTCTCAATAATATCGGACATCTGATCAGTCTATCTTGCTCTGAAGGAATGCAGCTTAGAGATCTTGGAAACTCCAGTGTCCACTTACCTTGCTCCATCACTTGGACTAGAATTTTAACCCTCTGCTATAAAGAAAGGAAATAGTATATTGCTACAGATCCAAGGATAGAACTCCCATTGAGGGGAAGTCAGTGGAAGTTTTGCTAGGCTGGGTTAGTACTTAGCCCTTAAGATTTCACAGAATAAAGTACAGGCTATCAAGTGAATCAAATGTTTGTTCAATTTTTACTTTCAATCAGAATTTAAAATAACTAGTAAAATCACTGTTATTTTTTCTGTGGTTCATGGAAGGCTGTATGCTGCTCTGTCATACACTGTGCAGCTCATTAAAATGGCTGGAATTGTTGAACAGGTTTGCAGAGGTTGTATATGGCAAAGTTCATCTCAACTTGCTTTCTCAGTCTCTGTTACAAACATTTTCAGGGACCACATACTGCCTCATTCAATATTCAGAACTACTCCTTACTTCAGTGGAATCTGCAACTGCAGACGTGTATTTGTCAGAAACATCTGATCTTGATCTTGTCCAATGGAACAAATAGATCAGGTATATAAATTGTATAGCTTCCCACTTTTACATTTACCAATGTGCATTCTGCCCTTGGTAACGAAAGTAGTCATTTTCAGCACAATGGGTTTCTGGTAGTAGAACTGACACCATGTACGGCTGATTTTCATTTCTTCAGAGTTGTATATCCTAGTGAATTTTTAGTGGATTAGGACACTGTTGATCTTTTTCAAACAAATAAATCAAGGTGGGTGCAAATGATAGACAATTTTACTCTGATCATTCTTGTCTTTGCTTTTCAATAAAATACAAATTCCTCTGTGCCTGGAGAACACTGATGAAATGAATGCAAATGTGTATCTGAAGGCAACGGCTGACTCTTTCTCAAAAAGACCACCACTAGTTACATGTGTTCTTTGCAAGTTTTTTCATGTATATCAAGTACATGCAAGATCTGAGCCCCTATTCCACTAAATTTAAAAGCATTGGTACAAATAGCACAATTAGAATTTTGCCTTCTGCTTTTTCGAACACAGCTTCATTTTACAGGGATCTATACTGCAACAGGCTTCACACTGCCAGACTCTCTCCCCATATAGGACCCCACTGAATTTGATGGGCACATGGATCTACCCCGTACAGCCAGTTGGAAAGTCAAGGCATAATACTGAAATGTTATTAACTATTTTAGAAAAAAAAGCATCTAATCTGAAAAAAGTGCATCTAAATTAAGCATGCAAAATATGCAGTGGCCTGATTAGTTACCCATGTTGCAGGTTGTAATTCCACACATTGCACCTGCTAAAAGGCAGGCATACCTTTTATCAACAAATAGCCATTTGCTCTTTGGGCTTAAAGGCTGAAATCTATTACATTTATTTTGTTTTCTTAGCTACAAACATAGAGATTGATCCTCTCTGCCCCCCACATCTGGAGCTACCATTGACCAAAATGGTTGTTCCAAAAAAATGGAGAGCTTGTAGCATCAGTGCCTGAAACACAGACAAGGTCACATTTGCTTCCTCACTTAACCTTCCTGGTGAATATTCAAGGATAAGTCATGCTGTTAGCTTCATACCTAATAATAGCATACACGATGAAATATGCATTCAACCCCTGTAAAGCATTAATCCATTTACATTATAAAATTCTCATCAAAACAGTCCTAGATTAGTAAATGAGGATTTATTTTTTTTCATATCACTTAAACCAAAATATACTGAAGTTCATATGAAGTAAATTTCTTCTAAAGTGGATAAAGACATTGTGATGTACATTAAATTATGTAAAACAAATGGTAAACTTTCAAAAGAAGTTTGTTTCTGAAATACAAAGCTCCAGAAGTAGATTGACAGAATTGAATATTCCTATATTCTTATAAATTAGAGCATCAGTAGGTTCACTTTTCCTTTCCATAATTAGTTTTGTACAACTTAATAAAATCTACCCATGTCCAAATTTTGTTTAGGAACCTGTGACCTCACACTGCCTTGTTGTTTAGTATCAAAGCTTTCTTTAGCAACATGTTACTAAAAATTAAGACTTCATACACAAAGAATTAGATATATCCATATAAATTCAGAAGTCTCAAAAGATAGGCCTTAGATTTTTCTGAGTGATATTTCAAGTTACAAAAATTCACAGGTAGCATCTGAAAATCAATATCAATACAAATATGCCTTCGGGATTTACTACTGATTTTAATAAAATAAAGTATAAAAATAGGGATGAACAGAGGTCAAAAGCTCCTCAAAAATGTAAAAAAAAACCCCCAGTAAATATACCACATTTTCTCTCAAGTTTTTAAATGTAAATTAAAAATATGGCATATAAATAAAAGCTATACTCTTTAGTTCAAGTTTAGATGTTACATACGTGCATATACATATTATGCAAAGCTGATGATAGCACCCAAGAATTCTGCAAGAAAATAGCAGACCCAGCAACAGTTCAATTACCATATTTGTGCAAACGGTTAGTACAGGACAAGTTAACACTAGCTGTTTCAAAACTGGATGAATTCAAGTTACAGGAGATCAAATTATAATCAGTAGTAAATCCACAAAAAATAAATTTCCAGATGCCACCAAATCAACTTGTCAAGTGTAAACGTCTTCAGGAAAGGACATTTCTATAGAGACATTTCTAACTTTGAATTGATACATAGTTTTGACTTTTAAAAATCAGATTTATCTGTAGAAGATTAATTTGTTTCCCATTACAGTTTCTCATTTCTTCTTCATCCATAAAATTAACTGCAGTGAACTTCCAGGAGTAAAAAGCTGTCTTTTTTCAGGCTTGTATAAGAGGAGAAATAGTCACTTGTCCTGAAAGCTGGCTACAATTAAACATATTAAAGACAAATTAAAAGCTGTATATGTGACACGTCAGGTGATCTGTTGTGAACCTTTGTTACAGAAATACTATACTAGAGTATAAAGGATATCAGAATAGCCCTTCATTGGATCACCAAAAAGCTTAAAAACTGATTTGATTATAACAAAAATTACTACATTAAATGGAAAAATACAATATTTACCTTTTCCAACTGGGCATTTTTTTTTGATTTGTACAAAAACTCCCCCACTGCCACAAAGACAGAAAGCACCAATCCAGCTGCTAGAACGATGAAAATGCCACCAATATTTTGAACTCCCAGAGCACTGGCCTCTTTACTCTCCTCTTCTGGACAACCATTGCCTCTCCACCACTTCTCTTTCATCATGTGGAGCTTGCCTTCCTCTTGCAGCTGAAGAATTGCTATCGTGATCTTATCTCTGTATGGAGACCCTGCAAGAGAATAGAGGAAACATGCAGTGCACCAAAGTATATTTTCAGGAGAGTAAAAATGTTTTACTTTAGTCCTGAGAAGGATAACAAAAATCCTTGTGATGATTCACAATTTTTTAGACATGGTTTGGTGGGGGAAAGAGGATGTTTTTATAAATCTTTTTCAGATCACAGAATATGAGCCAGTTTTCAAAGTTAGTGCATATAATTGAACCCACATTTTTGTACATGATTAACTTATTCATGAAAATACCTAATTTGTGTGCACAAATTCAGTAACTGCTTGAGTACCTGGCTGGTTAAGTAACTAATTAATCTTGTAACTTATAAATACCTGTTCTGTGCATGTATATCAGTATCTGAGCATACATGCACATGCAGTTACTACAATTCCTGTAGCTAAGTAACGTGATTTTGGAAATGAAAACATTCTAAACATCACTCGTTTGTATGACTTTAGAAATCTTAAGCCCTGTACAACCAAGGAAATGTAGGATTAGTTACAAGTTATTTAGTTTAACATATCTAAAACTATAGACTATTTGCTTCTAAACCCTATACAAGAAACAGCATTTCAGTTGCTTACTTCTCATAGCTAGAAGAGCAGCTTTCAAGGCTAAACCACCACAGTATGCAAAAGTTTAAAATCACAAATAATTGAACAAATATGACATTTACCAGGCATTTATCAACCTCACATCAAGAGGGCAGAGTAAGGTGGATAACAAGCAGTGAAGCAACAGGAGCAGAGTGAACATTGTTTGGATATGTTAACTTTGCATTTCTGTATTTTTCAATTTTTATTTTTATTTATTTTACTCCAACATCTCTTGTTTCCAACTCTTAATGATTTCTGGAAACTTAAGCATTGATTCTCAGTTGGTGTAAACAGTAGCTCTATTTAAATCAATAGAGTTTTGACAATTTAAGTCTAAGAGTTTGGGAAGGTTGTTTGTTTGTTTGTTTTCCCAAGTTACTAATACACATTTACAACCTTAACTATACTTTAACAAAGTTTTTTTGTCCCTGCATGAAAACAGGTGTGGCAAATAGCTATAATTACAAAAGATGTTACAAGAGTCTCAACCCTATCACAAATAAACAAATACTACAATATCCCCAGAGTGAGTCCATTACAGTGCAGAACTTTGAGGTCTCAGAAATGTTGATTGCAACTTTGTGTCAAAAGAATCATGCTCATTGTCAGATGTCAAATCAACTACATGATAGGAAGATTCAAATACCTTCAGAAATGTTTCTTTATTCACTTTATTGACTAAAATTTAATGAAAAACCACAGACTTAAGGACATGATAGGCAGAGGTATATCTTAATGACTTGACAGCAGCCCTCTCTATTTGTAGGGATAGTAGGATGAAAAGTCCCATTGTTGTAAGTATATATAGTCAATATTCCTTTGTGCTATGTGTGTTGTACCCTTATCAATGTGCAGCTTATGTTCCTTTATATGATTCTGGTGCATAGTTTCCATTTCAAAGTTAAGTTCCCTATAGTTCGCTTTTGTTTATAGTCCCTAGATTTGAACTCACACCCCATGGGAAAGAGGGAACTAAGTTGGCTACATGGCATCCTTGTACCCTCCCAAAGTAGGATGCTCCAGTGGCTGTAGCCCTGGGGGCCTACCTTACAGCATCCTCCCATGGCAGTTCTGTGGACTACAGTATTGCCTGGAATCTCTGCAGCTTTGTGAACTGCAGCCCCAACTCTGGAACACCCTTCCTCCTCCCAGTTCCACCCCACTCCTTGCAATAGGATTGGCAAGAGTATCCAGCCCTTTTACCTGGCACAAAGAGGACGGGTGAGGCTGAGGATCTTACTCCAGCGTGTGGGGCAGAATACTCTCTTATATTTGGTCTTCAGGTGTCAAATCTGCTTCCCCTATTGGCCTGACACATTCTGAGTTTGTTGTCCTTCAAATCCCAGCATAAATTTGCTTTTTCTTCTCCAGGCTGTGACCAAATGGGAACAATTTCATAGAATCATACAATCCAAGAATATCACGGTTGGAAGGGACCTCAGGAGGTCATCTAGTCCAACCCACTGCTCAAAGCAGGACCAATCCCCAACTAAATAATCCCAGCCAGGGCTTTGTCAAGCCTGACCCTAAAAACTTCTAAGGAAGGAGATTCCACCACCTCCCTAGGTAACGCATTCCAATGTTTCACCACCTTCCTAGTAAAAAAGTTTTTCCTAATATTCAATCTAAACCTCCCCCACTACAACTTGAGACCATTGCTCCTCGTTTTATCATCTGTTACCACTGAGAACAATCTAGATCCATCCTCTTTGGAACCCCCTTTCAGGTAGTCGAAAGTAGCTATCAAATCCCCCCCAAATCATTCTTCTCTTCCGCAGACTAAACAATCCCAGTTCCCTCAGCCTCTCCTCATAAATCATGCGTTTCAGTCCCCTAATCATTTTTGTTGCCCTCCGCTGGACTCTTTTCAATTTTTCCACATCCTTCTTGTAATGTGGGGCCCAAAACTGGACACAGTACTCCAGATGAGGCCTCAGCAATGTTGAATAGAGGGGAACGATCACATCCCTCGATCTGCTGGCAATGCCCCTACTTATACATCCCAAAATGCCATTGGCCCTCTTGGCAACAAGGGCACACTGTTGACTCATATCCAGCTTCTCATCCACTGTAACTCCTAGGTCCTTTTCTGCAGAACTGCTGCTGAGCCATTTGGTCCCTAGTCTGTAGCGGTGCATGGGATTCTTCCGTCCTAAGTGCAGGACTCTGCACTTGTCCTTGTTGAACCTCATCAGATTTCTTTTGGCCAATCCTCTAATTTGTCTAGGGCCCTGTGTATCCCATCCCTACCCTCCAGCATATCTATGTCTCCTCCCAGTTTAGTGTCATCTGCAAACCTGCTGAGGGTGCAATCCACACCATCCTCCAGATCATTTATGAAGATATTGAACAAAACCGGCCTGAGGACCGACCCTTAGGGGCACTCCACTTGATACTGGCTGCCAACTAGACACGGAGCCATTGATCACTACCCGTTGAGCCCAACAATCTAGCCAACTTTCTCTCCACCGTATAGTCCATTCATCCAGCCCACACTTCAACTTGCTGACAAGAATACTGTGGGAGACCATGTCAAAAGCTTTGCTAAAGTCAAGGAACAACACGTCCACTGCTTTCCCCTCATCCACAGAGCCAGTTATCTCATCGTAGAAAGTAATTAGATTAGTCAGGCATGACTTGCCCTTGGTGAATCCATTCTGACTGTTCCTGATCACTTTCCTTTCCTCCAAGTGCTTCAGAATTGATTCTTTGAGGACCTGCTTCATGATTTTTCCAGGGACTGAGGTGAGGATGACTGGCCTGTAGTTCCCAGGATTCTTCTTCTTCCCTTTTTTAAAGATGGGCACTACATTAGCCTTTTTCCAGTCATCCGGGACTTCCCCCAATCACCATGAGTTTTCAAAGATAATGGCCAATGGCTCTGCAATCACATCCGCCAACTTCTTTAGCCTCTCGGATGCAGTGCATCCGGCTCCATGGACTTGTGCTCGTTCAGCTTTTCTAAATAGTCCCGAACCACTTCTTTCTTCACAGAGGGCTGGTCACCTCCTCCCCATGCTATGCTGCCCAGTGCAGTAGTCTGGGAGCTGACCTTGTTCGTGAAGACAGAGGCAAAATAAGCATTGAGTACATTAGCTTTTTCCACATCCTCTGTCACTATGTTGCCTCTCTCATTCAGTAAGGGGCCCACATTTTCCTTGACTTTCTTCTTGTTGCTAACATACCTGAAGAAACCCTTCTTGTTACTCTTAACATCTCTTGCTAGCTGCAACTCCTGGTGTGATTGGGCCTTCCTGATTTCACTCCTGCATGCCCAAGCAATATTTTTATACTCTTCCTTGGTCATTTGTCCAATCTTCCACTTCTTATAAGCTTCTTTTTTGTGTTTAAGATCAGCAAGGATTTCACTGTTAAGCCAAGCTGGTCGCCTGCCATATTTGCTATTCTTTCTACACATCGGGATGGTTTGTCCCTGTAACTTCAATAATGATTCTTTAAAATACAGCCAACTCTCCTGGACTCCTTTCCCCCTCATGTTATTCTCCCAGGGGATCCTGCCCATCAGTTCCCTGAGGGAGTCAAAGTCTGCTTTTCTGAAGTCCAGGGTCCGTATTCTGCTGCTCTTCTTTCTTCCCTGTGTCAGGATCCTGAACTCGACCATCTCATGGTCACTGCCTCCCAGGTTCCCATCCACGTTTGCTTCCCCTACTAATTCTTCCTGGTTTGTGAGCATATTTTTGAGGAAGGTGGGGAGAGAATATATTTTGCTGTAGGCAAGGTTCTTTACCTTTTTATGAGAGGTTGTTTTATTCTTTGTACAGTGCCCAGAGACTTTCCAATGAGCACTTCACAAATTAAATTATTTAATAAATAACGTGAACAGAGAAGGCTTTTATTTTTGGAAATGCAGGGAATAAATCACTGACATCATTCATAAGTGCCCTCTGGATTGAGATGTCATGTCATTTTTAGGGATACAACCGAGCCATCTTTTTTATTATTAATTTTTTTTCTGTATTTCCAAATAAAAGGCTTTAAATTAAATTGGATACCAATGTGAATCTGAGTAAAAGAAAAGATTTTTAAATCAAAAGTCAGAACACATCATGTGAAAGGTGGTGTCGGTATGTATATGAGCCCACAAAGAGGACTGTCTTCATGAGCGCTCTCTCTCTCTAGCGTGCCCCTCATAATTATAGTAACTATTGGTTGCACTTTTTTGGTTGATTAATAAACTGTAGGGCTTGTCTACACTGTGCATCAGTCCATACCAGAGAAGTGTAAATTCTAGTGTGCACCTGTGTGTTGTGCAATAACGAGTGCTGGCATCCATGTGTGAAGAGGGGCATTTGTGCACACACAAGAATATTTATTTACTATTTGTCATTTAAAATATTTCAGTTGCCCAACTGAAGAGCAAAAGTGAAAGCATCACCATGATCTTGGGTGCCACTGTTAAAGTGAAATGTTTACAAAATATCTAGAAGTTGAAATGTTTTAGTGTACACCACAAGCAAAATTATCAGTACTGATGAAGAAAACTTCAAGTCTGATAATGAACAATTCACAAAACGCTACATTTGTTGACTCATTTATTTGTAACACACTACTTAAACAGCTCTAATAATGTGATCTTCGAAAAAATTTTAACTTTCAGAACCAATTTTTGTTCACGTGGATTTCACTGATTTAGTGCTATGTGGTAAGGGAGGAAAAAGGGGGTACAAAAGAAGCTTGCATAGGATGACATATGAAGACCTGAGCTGTTGTTCACTCCCAGGTTTCCACTGGGAGAAGCTGGATTGCAAGACCCAGCAGCAAAAAGTCCACCCAGAAGGAATTGCAATGGCAGAAAATATCACAATCCCAGACACGGTGGGCTCTGGAGAAGGCCAAGTAGCTTAGAAAGAGGTCAGAACTGACCTGGTAGAAAATATGGAAAATGAAGCCAGCGATTACACTCTGTAAACACTCTAAACATTCCAGTGAGTTAAGCCCTGCATGTGGAATTCTGGCACTATGGGTGTAATTTTCATGGCCCTCAAAACAAATGGCGAATGAAATCAAGCCCCAGGAGTTTTAAACTTCCATCTGTACTGTAGGAAGCAAGCATGCTTTTTAAATCGTTAACGTTATTCAACAGAATTCATCTTGAAGCGTGGGAAATCCCTTGCATTTTCTGAAACTTTAAAACTCTAGGACTGTGCCTAAAAATGCCACAGTAATATAAAGAATAAGAAGAGAGTGAAAACACAGTCAAATTCTTCCACATTCCCAGGCATGATAGAAAGTGCATCTTTCATCTGTAGTGAAAAAGGAGTGTGAACTGCAAACACCAACCGTCAATGGAAATAGAAATAGTGGGGAAAAACCATCTTAGGATAGGCATACATAGCTGTGCAGACTAAAAGAGTATGTCTATATGAAGTGTGAGGGTAGAGCCTTCTATAAAAATATCCTATCCTGGAAGAATGGGAGAAGAAACAAAATTCCAATGAACACAGGCACAGGGGTACATTTTAAAGCAGAAAGCCAAAACTGTATTAATGTTTAACTTTTGAGGGTGGGCTAAATTCTCCCCTTTCTCTCCTGATAATCAGGTATTTATTTTGGTTCAGTACGGTGTTAAACTGCCTCCATGCCAAATAATCCGTATTCATTGCATGCCCTCTTCAGCCTGCCACCTAGAATTCAGACCATCTCTGAATCCTCTCGCCTGCTCCCTGTGAGGGCACACATAAAAGGTATCTCAGTCTGAGAAGACTTAGGGCATATCTACACAGCAACTAAACACCCTTGGCTGGGTTGTGCCAGCTGACTCAGGCTCTCAAGGCTTGGGATTGTTTCATTGCTGTGTACACATCTGGGCTCAGGCTGGAACTGGGCTCTAGGACCCTGCAAGGTTGGAGGGTCGCAGAGCTTGGGCTGCAGCCTGAGCCCAAATGCCTACATTGCAATTAAACAGCCCCACAGTCCAAGCCTTGCGAGCCCAAGTCAACTGGCACGGGAAAGTGTGGGGTGGGGCGCAGGTGTCCCCTCCTTCTTCCAGGCTAATTAGGGTTAACAGGCATCTACAAGGTCTTGTGTTTACAGCTGAAGCTGGCCCCCTAGAGCCTCTCACCTGACCGCACTGACCACAAGCTGCAACAAAATTACAAACTTCATTTGTAAAATTACAACTTTAAAATCCTGTCCTTTATCCTTATGAATCCCAAACTGAGCCACCATGATGAAAAAATCCACCAGACACCTTGTCAGTCTTGGGGAAACATTTCTTACGCATTCTCAAAACTAGAGATTGGTCAAATCTACAACATCCAGGGAACACATTTCAAACTCTTTCTCTCTCCATTATAGGGCAGGTAGGGCAGGGCAGCAGCAACAGTACCACTATGTTTGCTGCATGCTCTGAGGATTTCACATACAGGAAGCGTGGGCTCAACAGACAACCAGTTTTTGCTTCCCTCCACCACAGCCTAATGTCAGCAGAGAGAAGCAGAGACATTCTCATCTACTCCTGCTCTGATCCCTGCATGTTCTAGGCAGGGAAGGTGGGAGAAGGCCCCAGACCATCAAAGCCTGACCCTCTCCTCTCCCTTTTCTCAGGATCCTGGGGTTGTCTTTTCCCTGCCAGTCCAACCATACACCTCCACTCTGAGATATGGGTGAGGTGGTATATGTAAACATGCTTGTAAAGTGTGTGTTGTTTCTCCCTCTAGTGGCTACCTCACAGAATGGATAGTAACCTACTGCAGCTGCCAATTTATGGAGGTACTCTTATTTCAAATGCCAGAGTCTGTGTTTGAGTGCTGAAGCTCCTGGTTCAAGTCCTGATGACCTGTGGTAGGTTTCATTAAATACACTAAGTTACTACGCAAAAAGAAAAGGAGTACTTGTGGCACCTTAGAGACTAACAAATTTATTAGAGCATAAGCTTTCGTGAGCTACAGCTCACTTCATCGGATGCATTTGGTGGAAAAAACAGAGGAGAGATTTATACACACACACACACACACACACACACACACACAGAGAACATGAAACAATGGGTTTATCATACACACTGTAAGGAGAGTGATCACTTAAGATAAGCCATCACCAACAGCAGGGGGGGAAGGAGGAAAACCTTTCATGGTGACAAGCAGGTAGGCTAATTCCAGCAGTTAACAAGAATATCAGAGGAACAGTGGGGGGTGGGGTGGGAGGGAGAAATACCATGGGGAAATAGTTTTACTTTGTGTAATGACTCATCCATTCCCAGTCTCTATTCAAGCCTAAGTTAATTGTATCCAGTTTGCAAATTAATTCCAATTCAGCAGTCTCTCGTTGGAGTCTGTTTTTGAAGCTTTTTGTTGAAGTATAGCCACTCTTAGGTCTGTGATCAAGTGACCAGAGAGATTGAAGTGTTCTCCAACTGGTTTTTGAATGTTATAATTCTTGACGTCTGATTTGTGTCCATTCATTCTTTTACATACAGACTGTCCAGTTTGGCCAATGTACATGGCAGAGGGGCATTGCTGGCACATGATGGCATATATCACATTGGTAGATGCGCAGGTGAACGAGCCTCTGATAGTGTGGCTGATGTGATTAGGCCCTATGATGGTATCCCCTGAATAGATATGTGGACAGAGTTGGCAACGGGCTTTGTTGCAAGGATAGGTTCCTGGGTTAGTGGTTCTGTTGTGTGGTGTGTGGTTGCTGGTGAGTATTTGCTTCAGATTGGGGGGCTGTCTGTAAGCAAGGACTGGTCTGTCTCCCAAGATCTGAGAGAGCGATGGCTCGTCCTTCAGGATAGGTTGTAGATCCTTGATGATGCATTGGAGAGGTTATGCAAGGCACTGAATTTAGCCGTATAGAGTGGAAATCTGTCAACTTCATGAAAAAACTCGCACAGATACAGACAGACATCTTCCTCTCCAAATGCAAACAGATGGACATCATACCGAAAGGACTGAAGGTAAAAAATCCATTACAATCTACATACCACACAGACTATGCTGACAGCTTGTGCCACACACTCTCAAGGAAACTGCGGAACCACCTGATCAACATCCTCTACAGCAAACAGGGAAAGATTAAGAATGAGCTCTCAAAACTGGATACTCTCATAAAGAACCAACCTTCCACACAAACTTCCTCGTGGCTGGACTTTACAAAAACTAGACAAGCCATTTACAAAACACACTTTGATTCTCTACAAAAGAAAAAGGACACTAAGCTATCTAAACTACTATATGCCACAAGGGGCCACAACAATGGTTCCCGTAACCCACCCAGCAATATTGTTAATCTATCCAACTATACTCTTAGCCCAGCGGAAGAATCTGTCCTATCTCGGGGCCTCTCCTTTTGCCCCTCCACCCCCATGAACATGATACAGTTCTGTGGTGACCTAGAATCCTATTTTCGACGTCTCAGACTCAAGGAATATTTCCAACACACCTCTGACCAACATATTAACCCACAGAGACCTTCCTGCCAACACTACAAAAAGAAGGATTCTGGGTGGACTCCTCCTGAAGGTCGAAACAGCAGCCTGGATTTCTACATAGACTGCTTCCGCCGACGTGCACGAGCTGAAATTGTGGAAAAGCAGCATCGCTTACCCCATAACCTCAGCCATGCAGAACACAGTGCCATCCACAGCCTCAGAAACAACTCTGACATCATAATCAAAAAGGCTGACAAAGGAGGTGCTGTCGTCATCATGAATAGGTCGGAGTATGAACAAGAGGCTACTAGGCAGCTCTCCAACACCACTTTCTACAAGCCATTACCCTCTGATCCCACTGAGAGTTACCAAAAGAAACTACAGCATTTGCTCAAGAAACTCCCTGAAAAAGCACAAGAACAAATCTGCACAGACACACCCCTGGAGCCCCGACCTGGGGTATTCTATCTGCTACCCAAGATCCATAAACCTGGAAATCCTGGACGCCCCATCATCTCAGGCATTGGCACCCTGACAGCAGGATTGTCTGGCTATGTAGACTCCCTCCTCAGGCCCTTCGTTACCAGCACTCCCAGCTATCTTCGAGACACCACCGATTTCCTGAGGAAACTACAGTCCATTGGTGATCTTCCTAAAAACACCATCCTAGCCACTATGGATGTAGAAGCCCTCTACACCAACATTCCACACAAAGATGGACTACAAGCCGTCAGGAACAGTATCCCCGATACTGTCACGGCTAACCTGGTGGCAGAACTTTGTGACTTTGTCCTGACCCATAACTATTTCACATTTGGTGACAATGTATACCTTCAAATCAGCGGCACTGCGATGGGTACCCGCATGGCCCCACAGTATGCCAACATTTTTATGGCTGACTTAGAACAACGCTTCCTCAGCTCTCGGCCCCTAATGCCCCTACTCTACTTGCGCGACATCGATGACATCTTCATCTGGACCCATGGAAAAGAAGCTCTTGAGGAATTCCACCGTGATTTCAACAATTTCCATCCCACCATCAACCTCAGCCTGGACCAGTCGACACAAGAGATCCACTTCCTGGACACTACGGTGCTAATAAGCGATGGTCACATAAACACCACCCTATATCGGAAACCTACTGACCGCTATTCCTACCTACATGTCTCTAGCTTTCATCCAGATCATACCACTCGATCCATTGTCTACAGCCAAGCGCTACGATATAACCGCATTTGCTCCAACCCCTCAGACAGAGACAAACACCTACAAGACCTCTATCATGCATTCCTACAACTACAATACCCACCTGCTGAAGTGAAGAAACAGATTGACAGAGCCAGAAGAGTACCCAGAAGTCACCTACTACAGGACAGGCCCAACAAAGAAAACAACAGAACGCCACTAGCCATCACCTTCAGCCCCCAACTAAAACCTCTCCAACGCATCATCAAGGATCTATCCTGAAGGACGAGCCATCGTTCTCTCAGATCTTGGGAGACAGACCAGTCCTTGCTTACAGACAGCCCCCCAATCTGAAGCAAATACTCACCAGCAACCACACACCACACAACAGAACCATTAACCCAGGAACCTATCCTTGCAACAAAGCCCGTTGCCAACTCTGTCCACATATCTATTCAGGGGATACCATCATAGGGCCTAATCACATCAGCCACACTATCAGAGGCTCGTTCACCTGCGCATCTACCAATGTGATATATGCCATCATGTGCCAGCAATGCCCCTCTGCCATGTACATTGGCCAAACTGGACAGTCTCTACGTAAAAGAATGAATGGACACAAATCAGACGTCCAGAATTATAACATTCAAAAACCAGTTGGAGAACACTTCAATCTCTCTGGTCACTCGATCACAGACCTAAGAGTGGCTATCCTTCAACAAAAAAGCTTCAAAAACAGACTCCAACGAGAGACTGCTGAATTGGAATTAATTTGCAAACTGGATACAATTAACTTAGGCTTGAATAGAGACTGGGAATGGATGAGTCATTACACAAAGTAAAACTATTTCCCCATGGTATTTCTCCCTCCCACCCCACCCCCCACTGTTCCTCTGATATTCTTGTTAACTGCTGGAATTAGCCTACCTGCTTGTCACCATGAAAGGTTTTCCTCCTTCCCCCCCTGCTGTTGGTGATGGCTTATCTTAAGTGATCACTCTCCTTACAGTGTGTATGATAAACCCATTGTTTCATGTTCTCTGTGTGTGTGTGTGTGTGTGTGTGTGTGTGTGTGTGTGTGTATATAAATCTCTCCTCTGTTTTTTCCACCAAATGCATCCGATGAAGTGAGCTGTAGCTCACGAAAGCTTATGCTCTAATAAATTTGTTAGTCTCTAAGGTGCCACAAGTACTCCTTTTCTTTTTGCGAATACAGACTAACACGGCTGCTACTCTGAAATAAGTTACTACGGGTTCCTAGGTCATATAAAACTTTCTCATTTGTTACAATGACTGTGAGATGCTGACCCAGTAGACAGTGAAGTCCAAGATCAAATCCTTTGGAAACAGACTTCAAGACCTGATGGCACTTTAGATCACAAGACAGGCTAATGGTTTCTCAATAACGAGCCATATCAGTGAAACTACATTATAAAAAAGCTTATGCACAAAAATCTTTATTTGCTGCAACATGAGTGCATAAAAATGTGGTTTCATAAACCTGTATACACAAGATTTTTTACACACTGTAGTGAGATTTTAGTGCTACACTCAAAAAGTTTTATGGGGATTAGTTTTCTACCCTGAAGTCTCAGTGCATAAATATTTATGTGCATAAGTATGTGCTTAAGTAAGACTTATACACACATAATCTTTATGTGTTGAGATGAGACCTACATGCTGAAATCCTGCTGAGCCGGCTGGTCTTGGAGATGGTGGCAAGCAGATGATAATTCAGTGAAACCTGCTCACTATTTACCCCATTCTAAGATATATTAATTCATATGTAAAAAATACAAGATATCATTAAGAAGGAGTTAGAGTGCTTTTTCATACCCTACATTTGGCTCTACATACATAAATTTGGTACTAAATAAATAAAATGAATGGCAGCACTCCACCAAATCCTTCATTAAGCAAGTTCTAATCCAGCAACTTGATTATATTCTAATCATTCAATGGAAGTACTATATTCTATAGATAGATATAGATAGATAGGTATGAATGAAGTTCCAACAACACATTCACACACATTTGATCCTTGCACAAATGTTGGAAATTTGAAACTTGTCCTGGATGTGATATAGTCCCTATTGAGGACTATTATCTTTGATTGGCTAGAGGAAAAAAAAAAAAAAACACTTTTGAACATGCCAAGTGGACATTTTCTAATATTTTTTTAAAGCAGACCTTAATTGATGCTCCTCTCCTTTATGACACCATTTCACATTCTACCCTCTTGGCCTGAGCAAGAGGCTTTGCTCATAGGCTGTTACTGGGCAACATGTACCGAGAATGAAAATAAAAAAAAACGACCAAAATCCTCCCCCATAACAACAAACCCTAACACACACACACACACACACACACACACACACACACACACCAGCAGACATTGGAAGTGTAAGGACTCTGCAATTTTTTTCTAGAGTCTATGATATCCTACACTTACAATTTTTAACAAAAACCTACCTTTGTCCATTACAATGATACAGCCACTTTAGTGTACACAGATGGAAAGGAACAGTAGCAAAGGTGAGAACTTACTTTTCACCATTCTGCTAATCATAAATGGAGTGTGATCAAAAACTAATTGGGATAATTTCCAATGTCAACACTATTAAGCACAAAAACAGTTTTTCCTCCTGCCATTTAATTAATTCAACATACTAATTTGCGCTGGACCTTGTGATGGGGTGTATTAGCCCCACACTGCAGAACCAAGAGTTAAGAAGCAGATCTGGGCCTGAAGACCCCATCCAGCCACATCTCCTGGGTATGCTCATGATGGAGGCAGAGCTCAAAAAGGAGCTGTCCAGTTTAGGCAGGGTGTACAGAGGAAGGGAGCAGTCCTCTGCTGTTAGCTCCTGCAGAGAGGCTGCAAGAGCTCTGCAATACCTGGACCAGACCTGCTGCCGAACTTCCAAATGCCCCTCTATGGAGGCAGGAATGGTGGGCCATGATTGAAGATCCTCCGGATCTTAGTCAGGGAAAACCCCCAACCTTCTGAGTCTATAATCAGATCCTGTTGTGACTCTGCAGAGGCAGAGGGCATAGGAGGAAGGAACCAAGGGAGCAGGCTTGGGGGTGTCAGCCCCAGGACACATATCCAACCTACCAGTCACAGGGCCCTGGGTTAGAACCCAGGGGAGAAGGGAGGGCCCAGGTTCCCCTCCTGCTGGCCTCACGGACTCTTGCCACTGGCTGATACTGCCACAGTAGTCTTGCAACTGGGTTATACAGCCAGACATGGATATAAATCTCCCCCCCCCCCCCCCACACACACAGACCTATACTGCTTGGGATGGAGAAAAAGGCAGCACTGGCCTTATTGATACATGGATAAAAGTCAGTGTCTGGAATTCCCTGAATGATGTTTTTTCTGTTGGTCAGTTGTCACCATTACAGCCATTAAAGTAGGTGAAAGACAACATCTCAGTCCCTTTCTCTTGTCCACTGCCTGAGTTTTTTTGCACTTCCCTTCTGAAGACCATTATCAGTGTTATATTTCCACTTTCTGCCAAGTTATTGTATGTAAGAATTTTGGTCAACATCTTTATAAAAAGGAAAGGAGTACTTGTGGCACCTTAGAGACTAACAAATTTATCTGAGCATAAGCTTTCGTGAGCTATAGCTCACTTCATCAGATGCATCCGATGAAGTGAGCTGTAGCTCACGAAAGCTTATGGTCTAATAAATTTGTTAGTCTCTAAGGTGCCACAAGTACTCCTTGTTCTTTTTGCGAATACAGACTAACACGGCTGCTACTCTGAAACATCTTTATGTTATCAGAAGTACTCCAATGGGTGTTTAAGGATTCCCTTCCTATATATAAATGCAATATAACTTAGACCTGTGATAGACAGTCATTACTATAAGGTAAATGGTCAAAATTTAGACCATAGGTGAGTGATGTTCATGAATTCCTAATCCTGGTGTAGTTAGAAGTTAGAGTGGCTCACTCCTGCTGATGCTGAATATTAGAATATCAGGGTTGGAAGGGACCTCAGGAGGTCATCTAATTCAACCCCCTGTTCAAAGCAGGACCAATCCCCAACTAAATCATCCCAGCCAGGGCTTTGTCAAGCCTGACCTTAAAAATTTCAAAGGCAGGAGATTCCACCACCTACCTAGGTAACCCATTGCAGTGCTTCACCACCCTCCTAGTGAAAAAGTTTTTCCTAACATCCAATCTAAACCTCCCCCACTGTAACTTGTGACCATTGCTCCTCGTTCTATCATCTGCTACCACTGAGAACTATAGATCTATCCTCTTTGGATATATATTGGATATCTATAGGTCTAGATCTATCCTCTTTGGAACCCCCTTTCAGGTAGTTGAAAGCAGCTATCAAATCCCCCCCAAATCATTCTTCTCTTCCGCAGACCAAACAATCCCAGTTCCCTCAGCCTCTCCTCATAAATCATGTGTTCCAGTCCCCTAATCATTTTTGTTGCCCTACGCTGGATGTTTTCCAATTTTTTCACATCATCCTTCTGATGGAGGCTTAAACATGGTTAGGATCCAAGAATGCAAGAGAATTGGCTGCTTTCACATCAGTAAGCATAAGCAATTCATTGGGTGCTATTTAAGGATTAGGATTAGAGGATGTATGATGGACCTTGTGGTTATAGCACTAGATTAAGATTCAGGAGTTGGCTTCTATACTGAGCTTTTGCTACAGACTTTCCTTGTATCTTGAACAAGTCACTTAATCTCTCTCCTCCTGAGTTTTTCACCAGTAAAACGGGGATTTATTAATGTTTGCCCGCCTCAGAGTTCTGTGGATAAATTAATTAATATTTGTGGAATGCTCAGATACTACAGCAATGAGCACCACAGAGAAACTAATAAACAACAAGGTGTCCAAGATCACTGCCTTGTTTGTGGTGAGGGGCATATAATCAGGGATTCTCTCCAGGAGAAAGTTTACAAGGACTAGCTGCCCTTCAGCATCATTAATAAATTTGCAGCCAATAAAGCCTTTTAGCCATGTCAATAACAATGCACCATTAAGGTCTTAAGAGGAGGAATATAATAATCATGTATATACATTTATTAATACAATGTACACCTGTTGCTCCTCTTCCCTCTACCTGCTGTCTGTCCGCTTACTTATCTGCCTTTAGACTTTGAGCTCTTCAAGGCAGGGATCATGCCTCCTTCTTTGTTTGGAAAACTTAGCATGCTGTGGACACTATCAGGAATAAATAATACATAATAATAAGGCAGCAGACTCACAGTTAAAGTCACATGGAGTCAGGGGGAAAATGAAACTGCCATCTGCAATTTTAATTTGGTTGTTTTGCACATACTGATCTGGTTAGTGTGTAGCTTTATGTATTATTATTTCTCTCAAAAGATGCACCATGATAAAATAGTTAGGCTAACCAATGTGTGACACGTAACATTCCTGATAAACCCTTAACTCTTCGGAGTTTCCTGACTCCATGTGATTGTTAACTCTGCAAACTTAACACTACCTTAACACTTTTCTGCATTACCATATTTTTTGATATTAGACATAGCATAATCATTAAATATTCTATAAATCTTAATTTTTATAAAGCAAAACACCCAATAGATGTTTACAACAATTTAAACTATCTCACATTTAATTAAGATAGCAAGGGGATTTGAAACAAGATCGAGGACAGAAGCCAAAAAGTTACATTTACAATGCCTCTCTTACATTTATAAGCCATTATTGATATAAAGCCTGGAAAAGACAGAACAAGTAGGAACCAGAAAACCCTTTTAACTTGTGTATTCTGGGAGCTCATTCAAATTCCTCTATTTTCTGACAACCTTTACTCTTTTTTCAGTTTCTACCCTCACCCACCCTTCTCGCCACCTTCATAGCAGTTCCATAGATACAACTGAGTTATAAAACAAGAGAGAAAATATAGCAGAGGTTTCTGTCTTGCTTTGAAAGTACTGGGAGCTATTTAGGTATGCATGCAACATACCTGGGATAAAAATTAGTTTAATCTCTAGGCCAAATCCTGCAACTGCCATTGATGAAAACATCCTACATCACACCAGTGTGTGTGTATTCTTGGAGGACTGGGAAGGGATATCTTAGGTTGTATTAAATTTAACCATCCCAAAATGTCACATAACGGTACCTGCTGTCTCCTTTTTTGGCGAAAGGGTGAAAATAATATGCAGGCTGGTTGTTTAGGTGTAGGCAAATGAAGTAAGACCTGATGGCAGATGGCTTTACAGGTTATATCGTTCTATGACTTCTTCAAATTGAGTCTTTTTTTTTTTTACACTATGAGGACAATAGGAGCACTGTAGTTACCATGCATTTTTACTCCTACAGACATCCGAGTAATATAACTTCATCATTGTATTTGTCAATTTATTTTCATTTTCACAACCGTCTGTTACAGGCTACTGCTTTAAAAGTTCAGCTCCACTCTAATGACTGGTTTAAGAGTAGCAGCCATGGTAATCTGTATCCGTAAAAAGAAAAGGAGTACCTGTGGCACCTTAGAGACGAACAAATTTATTAGAGCATAAGCTTTCATGAGCTACAGCTCACTTCATCGGATGCATACATGTGTCTCCAGTCTCTTCGGGGGCATGGGTTCGAATCCCACCACTGCCACCAGTTTTCCCAGTAGCGGCAGGCAGGGACCTCACTGCTTTCCTCACTGCATTAGAGCCAGCGCGAGCCTCCTCTCCGGTGTGCAGGGGGGCAGGGAACATCACTGTATGCATCCAATGAAGTGAGCCGTAGCTCATGAAAACTTATACTCTAATAAATTTGTTAGATGCCACAAGTACTCCTTTTCTTTTTACTCTAATGACTGCATGACAACTAAGGTGGGGCAGAGTTTGTCTAGGCTTACCCAGGAAGGGCTTTGTGCTGGGCGGGGGAGGGAGAGGAAGATCAGAAGCTGCTCTAAAAAAAGATGCTCAGTGGTCAGCTTTGCAGCAATGCTCCCCACCCCCTGCCCCGCCCCAGGAATGTGCATAAAGGTCGAAACCTGGGTGAGGCAAGTCTCTTTGTTCCATGCAGAGAGGAAGCCAGCACCCACCCTCCCTCCCCTAGTGGAGGCAAATGGCAAGCTGGGTTAGGACCTACATTAGTCGCCCCTGTTAAAGGAAGGAAGGAATTTTTCCCACACCACCAGAATTGGCTTCAGTGAAATGTGATTTTTTCGACTTCCTCACAGTGGGTGTGAGGGAGGACCTTTTCTGGTGAGAAGAAAAGGTGGTAAGCCATGTGTTGCAACTTATTTTGTAAGGTTGGGTGGATGTTCAGTGCAGGTACCTCATAGGGAAGGCAGCCAGTGACCAGATAAATGGTCTGGTAAAGGACTTAAAAGGAGGCACTGGATAAAGAAACAGAATGGGGGAGGGGGTTGGGGTCCATTCAAAAGCATGTGGCGGTCTGGATTTGGTCCACAGTCCACCTATTGACTACCATCAATTAGGCTATTTCCCACCTTAGCTAGTAACCCATGCCTAGTATCCTTTTAAGATGTCAAAAATACAAAAGTTTCTCTGATAATAGCCAAGGTCCTCAGGAAAAAAAAGCAGGGAGAATGAGAAAAATTAGGGCCAGAGTAAGAAAAGGAAGCCAGACCTGAGAAACCAGCCCTCTGTTTTTTCTCCCAGGAACCACACAGATTAGAGGTGAAATTCTAGTCCCAATGAAAGTTAATGGGAATTTTGCAACTGATTTCACTAAGGTCAGGATTTCATCCTAGGTTACTTATTAAGTGGCATTTGGGTATAACTGAATAGTAGATATTTTAAATCTGGCTAGACTCTACTTAAGTAACAAGTATGCAAACAGACAAATGTAATTACAGTGCTTCAGAGTGACTGGAATTCCTATCAAGTCCACATGACATTGCAGAAAAGAATAAGAATTCCACTGCTTAATATCCTTTTTAGTAGTTCCCCACAGATCTATTTTTATCATATATATGATTCCCTAATAAAGGGCCCTGCCTTCTGGAAGATCTGGATGCAGCTTCTAGACCCTGAATTTGATTTACTAGCAAAGGATTGGAAATACCCGTACAAGGACTGAGCTTCTTGACCAACAGGCTAGACTGCATTAATTCACTATATGTATTCATGAGCATATATACTGTGAAAATAAAAGGCCACAGTTAGTCAAGAATGGAACAGCCCATCTGCTTATACAAAGGATAAAGGTAGGCTTTTAATAGTTGCAGTTAGGAGGAGGGAAGCAGTGATACAGAAACACTTTTAAGTAGAAAGTGTTCTCTGCAGATAATCGCCCATGGTAAATTAACATGAAGTCCTCCAGTACTAGCACATTTTAAATACTTTCTAATGAAAAACACTGTTTTTCTTCAAGGTTTTTATCCATAATGTTTTAATTGATTGTATATCATACACTACTTGCAATTCTGTTAGCTCATTAGAAGTCAAAACACATGCCCCACTCACAAACTATACTGCAAATCTTGTTCAAAGAAGCATCCACACATACAAGCAAATTTTAAAAGAACATTACCAAAAATCTTGTTGAAATGGTTTATTCTTTTCTACCTGCCAGAGTAGAATTTTTCCAGTAAATTTGAGAAAAAAGTGAACAGGGAGTAGAGAAGAGAGGAAGGATCAGAAATAATGTGAACTACCTTGAATATTTTTAACTAGTTCTTCTTAGCTTTGAAATGGCTTGGCCTTGAAATTTCATGTGTTTTACTCTAAGGATTCTCCAAGTTTCTCATACTGAACCCCATCTATATAGAGAGGCTATTTTACAAACCAGTTCCAGTCCCATTCTCCATAACTTACCTTCCTGCCCTCAACTTAACAACCACCCTGGGGCAATTACACCATTTCCTTATGTGAGAAAATAGTTCACGTCTCTTTACTTGTATTTTTAATGCAGTTTAGTACCACTAGGCTAATCAGCTATGTGAGAGCTCCCTGCAAGTACTTCACAGGAGCCATCTTCTTAAATCTGTTTGGTTTAGTGAGAATTGGTGCCTAGTTTTGGAGAGAGTGTTAGTTAAGACATCTAAGACCAGATTGAGACTGTGCTCCCATAGATCTGAGCATGTGCAATTCCTTTCTTCCTTCCCACTTGCTCAAAAGGGGGAAAACAATCTGTACCAACTCTTTATTTTGAAGATAATTTCCCCATTGCAGAATTCAGTATCAACCCCTTTCCATCTACCTGCCTGTAGGAGGCAGAGGGAAAGCTGCCAAGTGTGCAGACCTCTGCACCTGAACTGAGATGCAAGGTGGCCATGCAGGGGGCATGGAGTCTTATTCTCACTAGGGGTATATCTATGCTGCAGCTGGGAGTGTACCTCCAGCCCAGGTAGACAAATGTGAGCTAGTTCTTCTCAAGCTAGAATGCTAAAAATAGCAGTGTGAATATTGCCACACAGGGTTTAGCACAGGCAAGTCACCCAAGTACAAGCTTGCCTGACGCCCTGGGTCCAAGCTTGGGTGGCTAGCCCATGCATCAGTGTCTACCACTATTTATAGGCTCACTCCCAGCTCCAGTGCTGACATATCTTTAGTCTCCTACACAGTTGTGCTAGGGCCAGGAATGATCTGGCCCTAAAGTATCAAGTTTATAAATACTGTTGTGACCCTGATGGCCATAGTCAGGAGAGAGAGTGAAGAGCAACAAATAGGGAACCACACTGGTGTGTGTGCATGTGAGTAGGAGTGATCCAGAGAGTAGAAGAGAGGGATGCCCATCAAGCAAATTAAAGATGCTCAAACCAATCCATTTAACTGTGTTATTTAAAAAGCTCTTCTCCACCCATGTATAGCTATCTCCCAAAAGCTGGTGTGTAGGCACCTCATCAGCTGACCAAATCGATGAAAATGCCATTAGTGTTCCTAACACAGAATAATACTTTAAATATTGTTTTTAAACCTTAGTACAATTCCCAGGCAAACAACATTGTATGTTTACAGCCCTACTTCCCCCTTAATAGTGATGGAAGTGAAGCACAAAAAACCCTTTCAGGGAATCTCATAAATACTTACAAACAAAACAAAATAAACTAAAACAACAGAATGTATGAAAATGCAAAATTAAGGGCACCCAAACAACCTTATCTCTCACCCTCCATCACTGTCCTTGGAACCATCAAAACACACAAGACAATCCTATAATCTAATACTTTAATTGCAGTGATTATTAACACACTGATTGAACTTAACAGTTGCATTTAAAATTAAGTGTGGCTTTACTGTCTATTGTGTGACAAAGTTCCTCCTCAACCTTGGTAGGCCTTGCACTTATTGGCAGATTTGCTCGCCTCGGAGATTCACAGTAGCCCTCAGTTCGGGCATTTTCGTGAACCCACAGTCCAGGTCAGCTCCTCCTGTGTCGGATCAGGAGTTGGGAGGTTTCAGGGGAGCCCGGACCTACCTTCTACTCCGGGTTCCAGCCCAGGGGCCTGTGGAATGCAGCTGTCTAGAGTGCCTCCTGCAACAGCTACAACTTCCTGGGCTACTTCCCCATGGCCGCCTCCCAACACCTTCTTTATCCTTACCATAGGACCTTCCTCCTGGTGTCTGATAATGCTTTTACTCCTCAGTTCTCCAGCAGTACACCTTCTCAATCTCAGCTCCTTGCACTTCTTGCTCCCAGCTCCTCACACGCTCACCACAAACTGAAGTGAGCTCCTTTTTAAACCCAGGTGCCCTGATTAGTCTACCTTAATTGATTCTAGCAGCTTCTTGATTGGCTGCTGGAATTCTAATCAACCTGTCTGCCTTAATTGCTTCCAGAAAGTTCCTGATTGTTATGGAACCTTCCCTGTTACCTTACCCAGGGAAAAGGGACCTATTGAACCTGAGCTAATATATCTGCCTTCTATCACACTCCTGTAGCCATCTGGCCTGACCCTGTCACAATTGCTATAAATAACTTGCTTTATTTTTAAGACCATATGCAATAATTAAAAATAGAAAAGGAGTACTTGTGGCACCTTAGAGAAATTTATTTGAGCATAAGCTTTCGTGAGCTACAGCTCACTTCATTGGATGCATTCAGTGGAAAATAATCCGATGAAGTGAGCTGTAGCTCACGAAAGCTTATGCTCAAATAAATTTGTTAGTCTCTAAGGTGCCACAAGTACTCCTGTTCTTTTTGCGAATACAGACTAACATGGCTGCTATTCTGAAACCTGTCATTAAAAATAGAAAGGCTTTCCAATAATTCTCTATCATGCTTGGTCTGTCTTGTCCACTTAGATTGTAAACTCTTCAGGGCAAGAACTGTCTCGCACTATGTTTATGTTGAGTGCCTAGGGCAACGAGACCTGATCTCAGTTGAGCCTTCCAGACATTACTGTAGTACAAATTATTAACAACAACAAAAAATAATAGCTCTTTTGATGGAAAGTAACTACATTCAGAACAATCACTCCAAATATTTACCCCAAAGTACATGGTTTTCAATTGTTAAAGTGTTGCAATATTTGGGGCTACAAGCCTGTTGAGGCCAGACACAGTGTAGACAGAGGAAATCATACTTATACATATCATGGGTGCAAAATCAAGCCACATACTCCAAAATTTCCCCATTCCACAGACACACTATGCAAATAAAGTGAATTTAAGATCACTGCGATTGCAGAAAGTCCATATCAAAACCTCTCTCTCTTATATGGTGGGTGTCACAACAATGCAAGCTGGAAGGACCGTGGGTATATGGGCAAAGTTAGGTTGGTTAAGGTGATGTAATCGGGGCATTTTCTAACTTTCTAAGATTTAATGGTATTTTTTTCTTTTTATTTCCTTTTTCTATTTGTTCTTTCTTCCATAACTTGGAATTTCCTGGTTAATTTAAAAAAAAAAATACAATTGTCTTCTCTTAAGTAATTTATATTTATAACTGTTACTCTGGCTAAAAGTTGTCCAGTGGGAACAGACACTTAATAAAAGTAGCATATAATGATACCAGGATGCTTTTGTGAAATGTCTGCATTAAAGAAGTGGTAAAAAAATCAGTTTATGAAATGCAGTATTGTAAAACTGAAAGTTTAACAGAAGGACTTGTTCAAGTCAAGAGGAAAAGGATAAATAATTTTAAATTATGTGAGCTATACAGTATATTACTGGATATAACATGGTAGTTAAACGTTATACATTTGTTCGTTACACTGTTTGCTTAAAAACTATTTGAAACCAGGCACCTCTTACTGAAGTAAAGAAGAATGGTATTGTATTGCATTTATTAATGGCTTAGATAAATATAAATAATTCATAAAGTCATATTCCTAACTGAGGTATGAAATAGGAGATAATAAATTATTGCCTGAAACCCTTTTTCTGCAGTGAAGGCTTTAATTTAAGGGAGTGGAGTGTGAAATACCACTTTCTAGATCCTGTGTCTGATGAAATTATGGGAATACCACTGTCTTCAAAATGTGCTTACTCTAAACATTTTAATTATGTGCTCTACAGTTGACTGAAATTCAAAAAACAAAAAGCCCTCCACATGGGTCTGATTCATCAAAAAGAAGGCTTTAAGTGAAAAATGTTCAGTAGAATTTCATTGTGTAGCAGGAGAGAAAAGTAAATAAATAAACAAACTGTGGGGGGTAGGGGCGTGTGCACACGTGCAAGTGACCTGAATGCGAATACATTGGTCTGGACCAATAAATTTATGTGGAAGCCACATGTGCACAGGGCAAGTAAAGGAGCACCCTCCTGTTAAGAAAAATAAATGAAATATACATTTTTCTGTAAGGGGAAGAAAATGAAATGTTAACAAATGTGGTTTAGCCAGTATCCCTTTAGAACTGGAAGTGAAAAGGAACACAGTGAAAAATGCCATTCCTGAACCAACAGAATGTGAAAGTCTGAGGGTCTTATTCTAACCTATTGAACTTCTATGCGTATGTTGATTTCTGAAGCTTATGACCAATGCAACTCTGCTAGAAGACTGTGTATTTTATTCATATTCTTTTCATTTGACATGGGCACTATATTTTTTAGGTCATTATACTATGAATTCTACTGCTAATTTTATGTTATGCATGTATATGTACACATGCATACACACTTTTATATATTTATACAAAACAGAGGGCCTGATTCACTTCCAGGTTACTGCAGTTTTATCCCAGTGTTGCTACATTGAAATCAAGTTTACGATTAAGTTATGCCTACTATATCTATGTGTTACTCCAGTTTTACAGTGAGGAGTCAGGTCCATAGAGTGGCTATAGTTGCTAGCATTTAACTTTTTTCCCTTCTCGTAATAACTCTTCAAATAATTTGGGAGTCACCAGACAGTTGCATATCTCAGGAAGCAGTTGCATCTGAGCTCAGAAGCTACTAAAGACAGACATTTTTAAATCAGCAAGTCCAGATAACTTGCATCTTAGAGTTTTTAAAGAGCTGGTAAAGCTGCTTGCTGGACCTTTAATGTTGATTTTCAATAAGTCTTGGAGCACTGGGGAAGTTCCAGAACATTGGAAGAAAACTAATGTTATGCCAATATCTAAAAAGGGTCAAAGGTTAAATGGGATGACATGAGTAATTATAGGCTTGTCAGTCTGACATCAAGCCCAGGCAAAACAATGGAGGGACAGATATGGAACTCAATTACAAAAGAATTAAAGGAGGTTAATATAATCAATGACTATCAACATGGATTTATGGAAAATAGATATTGTCAAACTAACATGATATCTTTTTGTTGGATGAGATTAAAAATTTAATTGATTAAGGTAATAGTGTTGATGTAACATACTTGGATTTCTGTAAAGCATTTGATTTGGTTCCACATGACACTTTGATTAAAAAGCAAGAATGATATAAAATTAACATGGTACACAATAAATGGATTAAATGTTGGCTAACTGACAGCTCTCAAAATGTAATTATAAATGAGGAATTGTCAGTGAGCAGGCATGTTTCTAGAGCAGACCCACAGGGATCTGTTCTTGGCTCTATGCTATTTAGCATTGTTATCAATGCTATCAATGAAAGGAAAACATAAAAATTATCACTGATGAAGTTTGCAGACGACTCAAAAAATTGGGGGAGTGGTAAATAATAAAGAGAACAGGTCACGAATACAGAACTAAACTGGGCACAAGCAAACAATATACATTTTAATGTGACTAAATGTAAATATATACATCTAGGAACAAAGAGCGTAGGCCAAACTTACAGGATGGGAACTTCTACCCTGGGAAGCAATGACTCCAAAAAAAAATTGGGGGTCACTGTAGATAAATCAACTGAACCTGAGCTCTCAGTGTGATGTTGTGGTCAGAAGGCCTAATATGATCCTTGGATGCATAAATGAGAATCTCAAGAAGGAGTTTTGGGGTATTGGCACTGCTCTGACCACTGATGGAATACTGTGTCCACAATTCAAGAAGGATGTTGATAACTTGGAGAGGGTTCAGAGAAGAGCCATAAGAATGCTTAAAGGATTAGAAAACCTCCCTTATAGTAACAGACTCAGAGTTCTATCTAATTAGCTTAACAAAGAGAAGATTAAGGGGTGACTTGATTACAACCTATAAGTACTCACATGGGAAACAAATTTTTAATAATGGGCTCTTCAGTCTAGCAGAGAAAAGTCTAACAATCCAATGGCTTGAATTTTTAGACTAATTGAGACTGGAAATAAGGTATAAATTGTTAATGACAATAATTAATTATTGGAACAATTTACCAAGGCTGGTGGGAGATTCTCCATCACTGCCCTGGATGTTTTTCTAAAAGATATGATCCAACAGTCCCATTGGAGCTATGATCAGCAGAGCACAATTTACAATATCTCTGAAGCTGCTTCAATTTGGAAGAGGGGTTAAATTGGCTCCTTGACAGCCCCAAGATCAATGAATCCCTGAGGTAGTGTAAAGCTACTTTTTCATTCCTACCTCAGACCTGCTCTGATGCTTAATTCTGCCAAATAGAGGCTGAAGCTGCTGTTGGTTGTGTCCAAGCTGCCTCTTTGCCCTGCTCCCTCTTGCTCTATCTTCCTCCTAGCAGCCCCCAGTCTTTCTCTCCAGCTCTGCTGCACTGCGATGCACAGAACAGGCAGTTGGGAAACCAGCATTGAAAGTGGTGTAAGAGCAGCAGGGGAGAAAGAAGGGCTGCCTCTGAAAGCCCAACAGCTGCATAAACAGTGTCTCCTGGAGGAGGAACTCAAACATCAAAATCATTTTTTTTTTCATTCCCATTCTGGATAGACAGAGAGACTTGGAACAGAGAGGAGAACTTGTGACTATAACAGGTCAGATCAGGACTGAAAATGGGTAACAAGCTCCTTCCCTGCAAGTGATAAAGTTGTTCATCCTGATTAAAGATGGAAAAAACAGATCAAGATAAAATTAGAACCTCTACGAACCGTTAACCAAAATTCTACCCATGCTTTTATAGAACTACTCAAATTCTATTCAAACTAATTTATATTAAACTATTAAAAATTACTTTTCATTCGTAATCCTTCAATTCTCTATTCTAGATAGAAACAGGAAAAATACACCACAAACAGCTGTATTTTGGATATTTCCATACCAACTGGAAACAGGAAATGCCAAAAATCTCATTCTTTTATAATACCCAGTCTATTTTTGCAGACCCCCAAAAGTATAAGACAATACTGGTATGATCTGCACAAGCACTCAAGCTAAACTTCTGAGTCTGACATGGTTCACTTCACATTAACTCTGATGTTTATTATGGAATACAGCGAGGCTTGGCAGAATTTGATTTTGTTATAATTTCTATGGATAATATGTTTATTTGTAAACATTTTAATTTTGTATCAATTTAAATTTTCACACTTGTGCAAGATCATGGGTTTTAAGTACTTTTTTATTTCAGTTTTCACAGTTGAAGGAAATTGGGAGGGGTCCAACAATAATTATTTAATGAGTGTGGACACAGATTCAAAAAGTAAAGGCTTTATAACGATTAAAACAAATGATCACCATCACGTCAAAATAAATATATTAATTAATATAAGAAATCCTTAAATCAAACTCTCAAGTAGCATTTTTCTTCCTCTGCCTATCTGTACATTTCAGCAGTTGCCAAATCACTGCTGCTGGGCTTAAGAGCTGGTCTGCTGATTCTTCCCACCAATCAGGTGGTGTGGGCAATCAGGCTGTCTCCTACAGGCCAGTTACGCTCATTAAGTTGCCTGGAGAGTGTCTCTGCTGCAGGTCCTGATTCCTGACCCCACCCCTCCTTGAGTGCACCTTCTAGGGGTCTTGGGGCCTGGTTTGTTGGGGGTACTTCTGATGGAACTCACAATAGGTCCAGGGCATAGATGTTCTCTACCGGTTCTCAAGGCTGCTCATCTGCACTGTAACATTCTGAGTCTGCCAGGTAGTGAAGACTTCCCCTAACTCACTGAAAGTCAAGGATCCAGTAGATTAAGTACTCCTCCTGTCCATGGACTGTTATGGGTGGCAGTAGGTTGGAGTGATTTGGGTATGGGTTCTCAGTGCAGAGCTTTAAAAGTGAGATTTTAAAAGTAAAAGACAAGGTGTATCTTCAAGGATTCCAGGTATTGGTAGTCTAGTTTGGCAGATACACGGCTTGATTTAAGGTTTTGGGAAGACAGCCACACCTTGTCCCCTATGACCAGATTGGGGGAAGTCTGATTGTCTTGGTCCATGTGAGATGTTTATAGACTTTTTTGGTGGTCTGCAAGTGTTCTGTGAACTCCCAGTACACTTGATGTAGGTGGGAGGCCAAATCTGTGATAGCCAGTACTGTGGAACTTGCAGGTAAGTCTGAGTGGAAATTGGGATGAAAGTCATAGTTTGCAAAGAATTGACTTGATTGGGTTGAGATATGGATTGTATTTTTACATGCAAATTCAGAATAGCACAAAATTGGGCAATAGACTTGAGAAGTCTCCCTAAGGAGTCTGAGAAATTTCAAAAATAATCAATAGATGAACTGGGGTCCCTAGTCCAATATAATGCCTCTTTGTAACCCATGGTAACAGAAGACATTTTCCAAGAAGAGTCAAACCATCTCTTGTGCTTTAGGAACAGTACAACATGGGATGAAGGGTGCCAGCTTTCTTAGGAGGTTGATGGTAACCAGGATTACCAAGCGTTCCTGGGAAAATGACAGTTCTACAATAAAGTCCATTGATATCGTAGACCAAGGCTTTGGAGGCCTAGGCAGAAGCTGGAAGAGACTTAGGGGTTTTGATCCTAGGTTCTTGATGCAGACACAGAGCTTGCTGACCTTGTATAAGCCTTGATGTAAACTCGTAGGCCTGTAGAATCTTGAGACCAGATTTCAGGCCTTGAATTGGCCCAAATGGCACAAGCCACAAAACATAGCATAGTTTCAATGCCAGAAACCTAAGTTGTCCCACTGGAACATAAATACAACCTTTGAGAACTCAGAGTCAGTATAGGTACCTGCATCATTCAGGGTCTGGCATATTTGGGTTGTGAATGGGTCATCAGGGAGCAGATGAAATGTCAGACCGTTCTTAATTGTCCTGTTGACAATGTTGGACTCCTTAAGCATAGTGGCAGAGGGCTTTTCCCTATGTTGGAGATATTTAATTTGAGGCCTAGGGTATCTGCCTTCCCATTTCTTATCCCTGGGTGATAGGTTACCTGGGGTTCTCAAACTTTATTGCACCACAACCCTTTTCTGAAAACAAAAAATTACTACATGACCCCAGAAGGGGAGATCTAAGCCTGAACTCACCCGATCCGCGCCACCCCTCGTGCGTGGGGGAAAGCCAAAAGCCCAAGGGCTACAGCCCCAGGCAGAGAGCCTGTAACCAGAGCCCCACCACCAGAGCTAAAGCCCTTGGGCTTTGGCATCAGCCCCAGGCAGGCTAAGCCAGCCCAGACAACCTAATTAAAATGAGGTCCCAACCACTTTGCGGTCCTGACCCACAGTTTGAGAACCGCTGGGTTACCAGAAAGTCAAAGTGAGTAAAGAAGAGGGACTGGTGGATCTAGAATTGGTTAAGGCATCTAGCAGTCTGTAGGTACTCCAGATTCTTGTGCTATGTCATAACTTGAACCAGGTATCAGGCTTCTTGTAGGTGGTAGTGCTCACTCACTGAAAGTCATCTTGATAGCCAGTAGCTCCTTGACCCAAATATTGTAATTTTTCTCTGTGGGGGTTAGCTTCCAAGAATAAAAGGGACAAAAGGTATAGTTGGTTGTGGGGGCTCACATGTTGAGACAAAACTGCACTGGTCACAAAATTTGAGGCATCAGCCTCAATTATAAATGGTTCAGTGGGATTTGGGTGAATCAGGATGGGAGCTGGGGTGAATGCCCTCTTCAGTCAATCAAAGGCCAACTGAGCCTCCATGGACCAGGAAAAGTGGGATCCATTTTGTAGGAGTGCTGTTATGGGCGCAACCAGAAAAAATCATCCTTTAATAAATTGCTTGTATAAATTGGCAAACACCAGGAATTGCTGCACCTGGTGCGCATCCTTGGATGCGGCAAAGTCAGATATCACCACTCATTGGTGAGTCCCTCAGGTGAGACAATATAACCCAATTTCACTGTGTCCTCATTGAAGTCATATTTCTTGAATTTCGTGTGGAGGTAGTTTTGGCAGTATCTGTCCAAGACAGTACACACAGGATAACTGTCGAGGAACTGACTTTCAGGGAAAATGAAGAAGTCATCTAAGTAAACAATAATTTGGTCCAGCATGCCCCTAAAGATGTCGTTTATGAAATGCTGGAAGATTGCCAGGTGCTGCATAATCCAAATGGCATGACCAAATACTTGAAATGGCCACATCTGGTATAGAAGGTGGTTTTCCATTTATCTTCTTTGTGGCTCCTCACCAGATTATAATCTCTATGGAGGTCCAACTTTGTGAAGACCTTGGCAGAGCAGAGTAAAGGATACTGATTCAAATCTCAGTAGTTTTTCTTTGCCAATAAGAAAATCAAGGCCCCCACTGAAGATATGAAGGGGCAAATGAACCTTTTCTGCAGGTTTTCATAGAATCATATCATAGAATCAGAAGGGACCTTGAGGTCATCTAGTCCAATCCCCTGCACTCAAGGCACGACTAAGTATTATCTAGACCATCCCTGACAAGTGTTTGTCCAACCTGCTCTTAAAAAATCCCCAATGATGGAGATTCCACAACCTCCCTACGCAATTTATTCCAGTGCTTAACCACCCTGACAGTTAGGAAGCTTTTTCCTAATGTCCAACCTAAACTGCCCTTGTTGCAATTTAAGCCCATTGCTTCTTGTCATAACCTGAGAGGTTAACAAGAAGAAATTTTCACCATCCTCTTTGTAAAAACCTTTTATGTATTTGAAAACTATTAGTCCTTCCTCAGTCTTCTCTCCTCCAGACTAAACAAACCCATTTTTTCCTTTTTCCCTCAGAGGTCATGTTTTCTAGATATGTAGTCATTTTTTCCCCTATTCTCTGGACTTTCTTCAGTTTGTCCCCGTCTTTCCTGAAATGTGGTGTCCAGAACTGGACACAACAGTTCAGTTAAGGCTGTATCACTGCAGAGTAGAACGGAAGAATTACTTCTTGTGTCTTGCTTACAACATTCCTGCTAATACATCTCAGAATTATGTTTGCTTTTTTGCAACAGCGTTACACTGTTGACTCAGATTTAACTTCTGATCCACTCTGACCCCTTTCGGCAGTACTCCTTCCTAGGTAGTCATTTCCCATTTTGGATTCTCTCTTTGTGTCTTTGAATTCTTTGGCTGACCGAGTAAGCCATAAAAGGTTGCTGATCCTGGGTTGGCTCTCAGGAAACAAGATTTTCAGTAAAATGTGGAGTCAAAACTTACCATGCCTGACTGCCAGTGCACGAGCGAGTTATGACGTAGGAGATGCTAAGGACAACTGATAAATGCAGTGCACAAGTTAGCCCAAACTGAATGATTTATCAGTGGCCTCAAAGTGTAGTTACCTGTAAGGGAGCTGTCTGGTGGATGAATGATACCAATAAAAGAAGTGACCTGTCTACAGACTCCACTAATCTACGAGAGAGTGTGTCAGGAGTCCTTTCGCTGGGTGGAGATATGGTATACTCGGTCAAACGCAAGATCCATGAAATTGCCTGAGCCACTTGAGTCCACCAGAATCTCTAGGTTGGTGTAGGGCATGGCAGAGTGACAGAGTTGGAGAGGGAGTTGGAGAGGTGTTGATTGCTGATTGGCCATTCCCAGGGTACTTGCGGACAAGCATTAGTGCACACTTATGGGGAGAGGGAAGGGTACTAGTTTAGCCTGGACTCCCCCTATTGGGGCTGGGACTTGGGATTTCTTGACCAGGGCACAGATCAGACCTTGGCAGGGCAACTTGATGCAAAATCCCCACAGTACAGGTACAGGCCCAGTGCCCTGCATCAATTTGTCTCCACATTAGAAATGCAGGGCTGGACTTGATCAACTTCCATTTGTTTAAGTGACAGAGAAGTGACTGATAACGGGTGTGGTATCAGCAAAGCTGGCAAGGTCCGGGAGAACAATTTTTTTTTTCTTGGTGGGATTTGGTCAGGCAGTCATCAATCTTGCTGCATAGGTCAACTAAAGCATCCAGGCTGGATTACACCCATGCCAGTTCATCTTTAATATCATTGTTTAGGCTGAGATAGAAAGGATAACACTGGGTGGCCTTGTTCTACTAGATGTCTTTACCACAAATTGGAACTCTGCTGCATATGTAGTAACTGGCTGATGTTCCAATGAAATGTCCAGTTGTCTAAATGCTTACTCATTATGGGAGTTTTCCAATTGTATGCTTGCAACTTGGGTCATTGAAGATCACCACCACTGAAGATCACCACCAATCCTCAAATTGTCCCAGAAGTGAGCTTGATTTTTCCAGAAGTGGAGATGCCCAAGCCAGGGCCTCCCTGCTAAGCAGACTGATATTTAGTCTCAATTGGACTTAGTCAGTAGTGTACCACTGAGGACGTACCATAAATAGGAGCTGACACTGATTTAGGAAACCATGAAGTTGTCAGGCAAGGTGAGCTTTGTATAGTGGGAGTGGGGATAAGAACTGAAGTCAGTGAGGCTTGAGCTTGCAGGACCATCTTCTGTGCCTGCAGGGCAGCAACCTGGGCATGCACAGTCCAGAGGGACCCCAGGGCTTGTCTACACTACCTGCCGGATCGGTGGGCAGCAATCGATCCAGCGGGGGCCGATTTATCACATCTAGTATAGATGCAATAAATCGACCACTGAGCGTTCTCCCATCGACTCCAGTACTGCCCCAGAATGAGAAGTGCAAGCAGAGTTGATGGGAGAGTGTCAGCTGTCGACTTACTGCAGTGAAGACACCGTAGCTGAAGTTGCGTATCTTAGCTCAACCCTGCACAGTAGTGTAGACAAGCCCCCCACTATCTCCAGCAGAGAGATATTGATCTTTTTAGGATCCTTACTCACTGTATGCTCTACTTCCCTTATTGTTTACAGGGTTTGGATCTGCTCAGACTGTAAAGACTGGGAAATGGGTGGCTCTGCCCAGTGAATGGGGAAGGAGTTAGGTCTAGTGGTTAGAGCAGGAGTCAGTAGCAAGGAACAGGAGCCGGAGTCAGAGGTCAGGAATTGGAGCCTAGGGTCAGAAGCAGGTTGGAATGTACAGAACTATGATATCCACACAGGGTACCATTGCAATCATATTCACTTATTGCAATCACTGAAACAATAATGCTATTAGTATGTCTGAGTAGTTATATTAAAATTACAAAAAACATCTCCATAGGTAAAGCTGCCTGGTAATATTAGCTAGTTTTTCTTTGCAAGACCTTCCAATAACTTTCTCTTCTTAACCTTCCTTATGCTAGTGTTTCTTGACTTAAAGTATTGTAGACAATTTCCCCCACAAGGTGATTTACAGTGTGCTCTAAATACAGGTAAAAGAAATGATTTGTAAGTCAGATTAGAGAAAAAAATATAGGACATACTCATTCCAAATGTCAAGGTGATGAAATTCATATAAAAATAAACTAAAAGTAGGACAAAATACTGTTCTTTCGAGCAGGTCATTCCATGCTTCTAATATACCCTTTATCTCTGTATAGCATTAATGCCTTAGTCCATTTAAAAGGATGTCTTCTCTAAAATCTAAGGGCTAGATCCTCAGCTCATGTACATCAGCATAGCTCAATGGTATTTAGGCACATGCTTAGGTGCTTAATAAATTGAGATCTAAGCCCCCAGTCCTGCAATCAGGTCCTTATGTCCATTCAATGGGACTCTGCTCAGGAACTGATTGCAGGATTAGGAATTGCAATCACAGCTCCATAATTTAGATACAGAAAGTTTTAGTTCACTGTTTTTTTCTCCAGGGTTTATGTATAACATACTATGATGACTGTTTCCCCAAGAATCTTAGCGAACTCGATACTTAAACTTTTCTATAGAGCAGAAGTATGAATGCCCACTATATTTACCTATGCAGTCACTGCACTACCACAACATAATTTATTCTATACCATAAATACAAAAAAATACTATACGAGATCAAGTTCTTGTCAAGGTAAGTATTTCCTTTAGTTGAATTTGCAGTCTCCATCTAGAGCACAGGCATTATACATGCAAACATCCTGTCATTTTTTTAGGGTAACCAAGAAATCCTTTCTAAATGAAACTAGATCCATAAATTGTGTTAATATAATATGGTATGTTTATTTTGTAGTGGGGGGAGGGAGAAAAACTGCTTGTAGTTTATGGAGAGCAACAATATTGTATGCTAGAGCTTTTTTGTGCTATCACTGCAGTTAAGATTAATGAGCACAGAACAAATAGTTGACATAACCTACCCATGGGAGTTCCAACGCCATAACCTTTTGAGTCTATCAGGCCTCCAATCTGTGTTAGGTTACAGTTCCGCTGTGTGACAAACTCAATGGTTGTGGATTCCATTAGAAAAGCATAATCAGAGGTGAGTACACGCTGGATGCCTTCTTCATTACTTTTGACAAGCACCGACTGCCTCCTGCTACTCATAAAGGCCCACATCTTGTCATAAGTGGAGATTTTTGATTTCTGAAACAAAATATTAAGTTACAATATTAACATGAATATGTTTATAACAAAGTAGGAAAAGCCCCAATTAACATAGTATTTCTAGGGATAATTGTATTCATTTAATACTTTATATCTATATAGGGTACAGATTTCCAAAAGGGCTCTGCTCCCAATTAGACACCAACATAATTAGCCAAACCTTCAAAAACCCTGATCACATTGGGTGCCTGGTTCTTTGAAAATCAAGGGTGATGTCCTGGCACCATTGAAGTTAATGGACAAAACTTTCACTGACTTCAATAGGGCCAAGATTTCACCCCTGACTGTAAGCCTCACAAAACAATACTTTTGGTTGCTTGACATTTTTGAAAGTCTGACACTTATTTTAATGCCTAAACAGTTGCGGAGCTCTTTTGAAAAACTGACTGACAGCATCTGACATCTTCAAGGATCTCAAAACACTTCATAAATGACAGTATATGAATAAAAGTCCACAGAAATTAAATCACTTCTGGGACGGAGGGTGGCACCCTTCTAGTCCACAATACACTGTAACAGCAATCTAAGGAGGGGAACTTCTAGCCAAAGATATCATTACCAACTTTATTGATTATACTATTTTGTTATGTGTCAAAGAACTAAGCCTAACATGCCCCTTATTTGTTGCTTCATTCACTGAGTATTCACAGGAAACTGTATAGTTCAGCGGAGATAGGACTGTGAGAAAGCAGACCAGAGTTCTATACCCAGTTCTGCTATGTGATCTTAGACAAGTCACTTTGCCTTTTGACACCACATTGCCACTTCTGTAAAATAAGACTGATAATACGTACCCTACTTTGTTAAAGCACTTGAGATTTAGGGACGAAAACCACTATATATGTATTACGATTCCTACTTTATTGCATTGTGTTACCCTCACCTTCATCCAAGAGAATGTCCCAGACCAAGATCATCATTAGGATATGTGCTGTAATGCTAACGCCTAGCCAATAAGACAAGAGTAGAAATCCGATATAGCAGACAAGTATAACCAGGTTCTTCAGGGAGTCTCTGATCTGTAATGTTAACCCCAAGCATAACTCCATTTTCAGCTCTGGGGGAAGACACTGGCAAAGATTGACACTGCAGATCTTTCTGAAATTCAGCTAACTGGCAGCTGTAACTTCTGCCCCAAACAAGAATTAGTGGCGTATGTGGAATAGAAAGGGGAACATTTATTCTGAATAAGGATGAGTTTGTATCCCTGCTGAGATAGAATCCAAGGCTTATTTCAATCTGCTTGGGGACTTCAGAACATCTATCATTCAAGTATGTTAACTAATCCAGTAGTCAACGCTAATAAAATTGACGAGTTTGACATCCATCTGCAAGAGCTCACTGATACTGTGCCAAAACATGATATGGTGTTGATTGCAGAGGGTTTCAGTGTGAAAGTTGAGAAAAAGGTTGTGGATAAGAATACAATGTGGAGACATGGAACAGAAGAAACAAAGAGTCGGCTGTTCATTGATTTCTGGTCTGAGAATCAAAATGATTATATAGAAAAGAAGGAAAACCAATGTTTTTCAATTACTGCAAAACTCTCCAAATTTCCCATATCACCATTTAATTCTTTCATCATTCAAGCTTTACCCTAAGTGCACAAAACAATATTTTTAGCCATTGTGGAATAAACTGAACAACACTGAAAATTGGTAGAGAGAATAACATTGGCAAACCATTAGATACATTGGTGTTGTGTGAGCTGGGGGGAGGGAAGCCAAATAAAGAATAGGAGAGAATAAAGTGAAAGACAATCACTAGGATGAAAACGTGTCAAAGGATGAAAGCGGCATGGGCCGAGGGACGTGCTGGCAGCCCTTCCTGCAGCCCCGATTGGCCTGGAACGGCAAACCACGACCAGTGGGAGCTGCGATTGGCTGAACCTGCGTACGTGGCAGGTAAACAAACTGGCCGGCACACCAGGGACTTTCCCTGAACAAGTGGTGGACCAGAGTTGAGAACCACTGTTCTACACAAAGATGGACAAGATAACTGATTTAATCAGCTGGGACAAAGTCCCAGCCACATCTGAAAAGGACTAAGGTAGTGAATAAAATTAAAGCAGAACCAAGTTTCTGGCTAAGATGGTGTAACATGCTGCTGGGCATACCAGTGTTGTGAGCCACTGTTATCTCTCTGCCTCAACAAGAGTGAGTTTTGCTTGCAATTAGACTCTGTGTCAACTCCCTGCCACACCAGTCTGTCTTCCTCACCAGCAAACTCCTCAGGCAAACTCCAACTGCCAGCCCAAACCTTGCCTAGCAGGTAACAATCAGTGCACTCCAGCCCCTGAGCTCCTCAGAGATATTTCTTTGTACAGCCCCTACCACTGTGTATTCAAAGATGATGTTAAATTTGCTGCTCTGTTAAAGAATCAGTACATCATAATTTATTAATTTAACTGGGGTGACTATGCCTGACACAGCACTGAATTGGTTTAAAGTGGAAGTAAAACAAGTGTATTTTTAAAAAGAGAAGGATTAAGTGATACCAAACAACAGGGATAAAGGTAGACATGGTTACAAAAATATAAAAGTTAAAACACACATTTAAAAGTCTAAAACTTAATCTAGCAAGATACAGTCTTTGTTCAAGATGGATTCTTTTACCCCCCAGGTTTCAGAGTAGCAGCCGTGTTAGTCTGTATTCGCAAAAAGAAAAAGGAGTACTTGTGGCACCTTAGAGACTAACAAATTTATTAGAGCATAAGCTTTCGTGAGCTACAGCTCACTTCATCGGATGCATTTGGTGGAAAATACAGAGGGGAGATTTATATACACACACACAGAGAACATGAAACAATGGGTTTATCATACACACTGTAAGAAGAGTACACTTCTTAAGAAGTACTCTTCTTACAGTGTGTATGATAAACCCATTGTTTCATGTTCTCTGTGTGTGTGTGTATATAAATCTCTCCTCTGTTTTTTCCACCAAATGCATCCGATGAAGTGAGCTGTAGCTCACGAAAGCTTATGCTCTAATAAATTTGTTAGTCTCTAAGGTGCCACAAGTACTCCTTTTCTTTTACCCCCAGTTTTTCTTTTTTCATTTTAGATAAAATTGCTTGATTTCTTTGTCTCCTAAAGTGAAAGATCAAGGAAGAGTCTGTCTCTGTTCCTCATATTCCCAAAGAGATCGACTTTGTTTTACAAGTCTGGAAGGTCTTCTGGGGATTCAGTCTCCTGTGTCATTCTGGGCTGCAGGAGCCATGCTAATTCTGTCTCTTTAGTTTAGGAACAGGATAATCCCCACTGATTTAGCTGAATGGCTTTGTTTACTGGTAATATGCAAATTGGGGTGAACCTACATTCCTTTGTCTAGAACAAAGCTGTTTATCACCTTTACCTAGGTTAGGCTTTTTGATCTTAAATATGTCATAGTAACATCATACACAGGGAATTCATAACTTCACATGCAACATTAACACATGCATTTTACAATGCTTTCAGATGATATCTCACACGGCATCTTTTGTACAAATATTGTAGTAGTGTGTAGGATGTGAATACAGAGGTGCTTAGGGTCACAGATGGCATGCTTGCTGGAATCATTAAACAATCTTATGCATGTATCAACATTTTATGCATGATTTGTGAGGTTACATGGAAGATAGAGAATTATTTTGGTAATTAGTGAAAGACACTGTTCACCTATCTATGAAAATATGTAGCTCTGAATATAGTGTGAATTACAGAATTAATTTCTCATGCAGACGAAACAAATAAAAATTAAAAAATCTGTACTGTTTCTATTCATCCTAGAAAAGATAAAGATCAGAGTTGAAATGATGCCAGAAAAATAGACAGCCTACTAATGAACACTAGATCATATATTTACTGTCCTTTAATATTGTAAGGCAGAGACTTGGGATGTGTTTTATACACAACAGGGAACCTTTTGACACAGACGAAATATCTTTTGATTCAAACAAATCAATTTAGTGAACTAAAATTTAGTGAACTACTGTATATTCTCTAGTATGACTGGAATCCAAAAGCCAGAACAATCAAAATCATCACAGGCTGGTTTGACATGAAACTAAGTAGAATGACACTACTTATTGCTTCTGGTGGTTATGATTGTGACATTCATATTGATGGAAGCAGATTCTGCAATTTATATTATGCTTCCATTTTTACTTATTTGTGAGCAAATAGGATGAATTGACTTATAGGTTCCATTGGCGAAGTGCATTGTGTTGTTTTTCATTAGCACACCATTTCTGACCTAACTGAAAATCACTGTCTCCACTGGAAGTGATGTCTAGTTGGGATAACCTGTGGTGACAAGATTTATTATGCTTGTGCTCCCATAGTAATGCAGGAGATATTCAGTGACTAATACAACCATCTGTCTACACTTTGTGAAATTTGCATTACACTGGAATACACAAGAGAAGATGGCAATGGAAACATTGCAGCCCATCCCAACAAGCAGGAAAATTGGAAATGAAGACATTAAGAAAACCATAAAGTTCAGCTTCCTGGTGCATAGAGATGGCAGCTATCACAATGACATCCAGAGGCAGCTGCCAATGGTCTATTCAGTACTCCTAAATTAAAGATCATTTGAAGACAACAGTGTGTGCGTCAGAGATCATGAACATAAGAATGGTGAAGCCTCTGAGTTAGCCTATTGCTATGCACATCTATGAAGGCTGGAAATGGGAGGCAGTGTCTTTACTAATGCAATGTTCCTGCTATATACTGAAGTGTTGGAGAGAAAAAGACAAATATTGCTGCACAGCAACAGTATGGAATGAAACAGGTGAGAAGGGGGAACTATGGGGACGCTGTATGATGGCAAGGGAGAATGCCAAAATAAATAAAAAAATCAAAGGAAAGGCACTGGATATGGTAAGTACACAACATCAAACAATGTGTTAGTGAGAGCAAGAGTGGAGGATTATACAGCAAAAAAGTGTGTAGTGCCAGAACTGATGCATTGTTCCTCTTTTGTAATTATAACAATATGTATAAAGTGTGCTTTAATTATATCAAATTGTAGTTCTTAACATCTAAAAACCTTTAAATGTAATGGGCAACCTCCTAGTCTCAGCTACACTTATGAAACCTTCCCTAATTCTTGAAAGTTGGGTGGGCAGATCAGGGATATGGTGTACATCTTCATTTTCTCGCTTTTTTAAAAAAAAAAAATCACAAGGATCTAATTCTTTTAAATGGAGGCCTTTTACATTGTGAAGGGGCCTTAATGTAAATGAGAATTAGGCCAAGAGTTTATATTTAAATGCGAAAGAAGAAGCCTATAGACTCAAAAGATTTCATCACTGGGGAAGTGATATGGTAGTTATTCTTCTGTGTTCTCCGTTTGTCACTGATCTCAAAGGAGTGTTGTCCTTTGTTTTGAAGAGCACAGCATTCTGAATGTTCAAAAGTCACTTTTCATCATGCCCCAGATTCATAGATTACACAGTCAGAAATGACCAATAAAATAATCTAATCTGACCTCTTGCCTAACATAGGCCAGAGAACCTCACCCAGTAATTCCTGCATCAAGCCCAGAACTTCCGTTTGAGATAGGAAGAGAAGAATGATAAACTCAGGAATGCCCATCTCTGTCAGGGAGGTTCACTTCACATGCAATTCACAGTTGAGCACAGTGAGAACTGTTTCCCATGACCTTTCAGTTTACCATGCTGTGCAAAATGAGGAAAGCTTTCTTTTAACAAAAACAAAATATTTTCTGCTGCTACCCCTTTGAAAAATAGCCAGTAGAATAGTTTTCAGAGTAGCAGCCGTGTTAGTCTGTATTCGCAAAAAGAAAAGGAGTACTTGTGGCACCTTAGAGACTAACAAATTTATTTGAGCATAAGCTTTCGTGAGCTACAGCTCACTTCATCGGATGCATCTAAGGTGCCACAAGTACTCCTTTTCTTTCAGTAGAATAGTGTCATTCATATGTATAGCTGATGGACAACTCTTTATTAGGAAAAAAACATTTTCCCTATGCTAAGTCATGTCACACTTCAGTTCTCTGAATCAATTCCTTAGCCCCTAAAGAAATCTGAACATGCTAAGGTATGGAAATGCACAGTTAGGACGACCAAAGAATCTCAACCGTGATCTTTAGTGACATCATGCATAATGGCTTCTAAGGCACTACTATTGCTGCCTATCGAGTTAACCAATACTGTCTCATTGTTTCTTGGTACTCCCGAATTAGTATGTCTATATCCATCTGTTTTCTCTTGTCTCATATTTAGATCGTTTCTCTTTGTGGCTTGGGCGCTCTTTTTATTCTGTGTTTGTACAGCACCTAGCATAAAGGGTCCCTGGTCCTTAGGATTGCTAGGAGCTATAGTCATACAAATAAAAAATAATACCTATACGATTACGACTAAGATATCTTTGTGATTGTAGCCTCAGATTTAAATTAAACTAATATTTGAAGATAGCACAAGGAAAACATGTAATATCTCTAAAAATGAAAAGGAGTACTTGTGGCACCTTAGAGACTAACAAATTTATTAGAGCATAAGCTTTCGTGAGCTACATCCGAGATGCATCCGATGAAGTGAGCTGTAGCTCACGAAAGCTTATGCTCTAATAAATTTGTTAGTCTCTAAGGTGCCACAAGTACTCCTTTTCTTTTTGCGAATACAGACTAACACGGCTGCTACTCTGAAACATGTAATATCTCTGCCACTCATGGTGTCACTACAGAGTAGAGGTCCAGGTGCTTAATTTCTTAAGGAAAACATTTTAAATTATTTTTAATACCTAAAGTAAAAGTAATTTACTTGTAAACTCTCAGATAAATAATTCTATACTCCAAAAGTAAGTGCTCTAATTCTGGCGAGGATATGCTGTATTTTTCATGCATAACATATTGCTTGAATTCCTAATTTCAGTGCAAAACTCAAGCTGGTAACCATTCTAAACACTGAACTCACACATATGTAAGATGCAGTTTTCAACCACTACAACAGAATGCTTCAGTACTTTTTGTAAGTATATGGGGGTAATCTCTGATATTTTATCCACTAAGTAGCATACACTTTTCTACTAATAGAAGATAATGCGCTAGAACTAGTTAGCTTAATTACATTTTATCACTAAAGCAGATCAAATATGTCATTATAAATGAACTTTGGGCTGTTAACAGGTTTTCTGAGAAGATTATCAAGAGTTAAAGAAAAACTTTTTAAGTGACGCTGCATTTTAGCCCTGCACTTGATTTTCATGCCACCTAAAAACACACTCTGGATTTTCTTCAGGGCTCAAAGAAAAAAAAGTATAAAGGATGAAAGACACCCTTACATGTCAGACTGGTCTCCTCAATTCCATGACCTCCATTTTTTTAAAAAAATCAGAATTGCTGAGGCCTGTAAACCCTTAAGTGAACCAGCCGATTTAGTTTTTGTTGTATCAGCACAAAACTGATAAAACCAGTGCATACGACACTCTCTCCTTTGTAACAGCAGTTTTCATGGTCCATAGAGCACAAATGAAGAAAGGTAGGAAAGGTGTTCCTCCAAGAATGGAGTTACAGGGAATGAAAAATGAAGTGCTGGGAAAAATAAATTTTACTCTGCCGCCAACTGTGCTGGCTTTTTGTTTCAGGAAACCAAAGATAGTGCAAATTTAATCATTAAAAAGGTAGTTAGAAGTAAAGCTATTGAATTAATAGTTAATGCTGAATTACTGCAATGTTTTCCTTGACAACATTATACCAGCCAGTTTTGATCTGGAAATAAGTAAAATCTTTGTAGCATGAAAATCACTAATGAATTTCAGAAAATTTTCTTCTCTTGCATATCAGAGAGTTATTGCTGGATCATCATCAGCTGCACAATTATTCTTCCTGTAGAATAGCAGGAAAGAAGACAAGTTAAGAGTGATGCTTTTTACACTGCCCTAGGTTTTATTAAGAGACGCAAAACATTAGACAAATAAAATTTAATCTGTTTTTAAATACCTTGTACTCAAATTGGTTTAGAAAGGCAAATGAATTCTTCACCTCTGCTCATTCTGCCTGCTGTCAAATACAAATTAGACTTTAGGACTCTGCATGAGAATACTTTGCCTTCATTATATCTGAACACAGTCTCACCTTCTACAAAGTAGTGAGACAACAGCGTCATCAATATTTGTTTCATTCTTGAAAGATGAAGCTGAGAATTTAGTCCACAAATTCTGACAAAGAAAAGTTTACTTACAGCTGACAGTCTGAGGCTTTATCATAACAACATATGTTTAACTCTAACTACATTCACACAGCTGCAATAGTGGTGTGGAAACTGTTCATGCAACATTTTGTGATAAAGTTTATTACACATTAGGCTGGAAAGATTTAGCTCATGCTGAGATTTGAAACAGACTGATCAGGAGTGCTAGGATTCAAAGTTACAGCCTCTCATAGTTACCCTGCTCAAGAGCTCAGCACACAATTTAAAAAAACAAAACAAAAAAAGAGTAACCTTTATTTTCCAATATCTTTAGGAATAAATATTGTGCTTTTATCTCAACAGTGCTTAGAAAAGGCAACTGAAGTTCCACTGACAGGTTATCCACTCTGTACCTGGCTAGAATAAGCACCAGCACTAATTGATGTCCATATTTAATCCCCATCAAAACAAATCTAATACCACCACGACAGGATTTTCTATACAGTTTCTTCCAATCAGCTCCATCCCATCAGCCATGTTGCTAAAGCCATCCAAAAAAACATTGTACAGCTAAAAATCTGTAACAATGTTCAGTATTTCCTCACAAAATTAGCTTGTGTAAAAACATTTGACAGTAGTCTGAGAGAAGCCCACATAATGGGTCTTTTTGTAGTGATGGGATTTGAACTCAGCATTGCTTTTATTGCAGTAAATAAATTACCAACAATGCTGGAACATATGTTCTAGGTGAGAACAGCTGAGTCTCTATCTCTATCGTCTGACCTTGATCACTAGAAATTTGCAGTTATTTCAGGCAAACAGGATTGATGGCATATGTAGTTCATATCAAAGGTGTAGAGGAGTCTACTATAGTGGTCTGAAAAGTAGTTTGTTGTTAGCAAGCCCATCAGTTCTTGGAATAATTCTGGCAGTTTTATCTTGAAGCTTCTGCAGTCTCCTAAAACAACATACTTGAGGTGATGGACAATGCAATGTTTTAAGAGCTGCTTTCCTCCAAACAACCAAGAGGTTAAAAAGGAATTTTAAAGGTCTAGGATGACAGACTGCAATAAAGGACACAGCAGCTTTTAGAATCACCTGATTCAGGAGGAATACATCGATCAGTTTAGTGGCCTGTATGCTTTACCCCACCACACAGCTGTGTGTATTCCCCTTGCATTCTTGTAGTCACTCTGCCTGCCATCACACAATTTTTCTGGGAGCTATTGCCAGGATGTAGTCTCCACCCCCTGAATGACAAAGACAGAGGCTAGAGGTCATAATCAGAGCTCTCCAAAATTTGGGGATTTTGATTCTCATCGGATTTCAGTATTTATGAATAAACTTTTGTTCCAGTTTTCTAGGATGCTCTGCTGACATACATAATAATGGATTTGGTTTCATTAATGATGCAAAAGCAGTACTAATATGAGCTCATATCAAGCTTGATCACAGAAACTACATGCAGATTAAAAATGTAAGCAACAGAAGTAAGTTATGAGATGTGGGGTAGGCAGGGTCTGTCAAAATGTATGCATCATGCATTGTGTTTCCCGATTCTAAAATGACACGTCTTCTACAGCTATAGGTTGCCCTGCAGATTTTGGGACATTACGTGAAAAAAATTACCATCTATGATTTCCTTCTCAGTTGCAGCTTTTTTCTGTGAGCACCTAAATGCAGATTAATGCCTGAAAATAGACTGTTTATATTAACCATCATTAACATCAAAAAGCTCAGTTAAAATAATATTAAAATTGAATCACATAGACCAAAACAAGGAGATTTAGAGTTACCCTCTGTGGAAACTTGTTGATACATAAGCATCCCCTGTGGCAAGCACAGATGCTACATTAGAGTTTATTGTAAGACTCCAGTACAAAGCACAAGTGAGTTAAGAGTGCATCCAAGCCTTACAGACTATACGGCTAGGAGAACTAATAGTAAATCGACTTCCATAAGGCACTGGAGCAGCATAATCAGATATAATTGTGTGTGTCAAATTAACTCAAAACAAAAATGTTTTTATTCAGTTCAACAAACCAAAATGTTTAGATTCATGTCCAACCAGCCAAAAATATTTCATTTTGATTTTACCAACAGAACACTGAAAATGTTTGGCAAAACAACATTTTCCTCAACAAAAATGTTAATTGTGCAGACACTACATTTTCCATAATTTTTTTTTAAACCGCTGTTGATGAGGGTCTGAATAGGTATTAAATACACTATTTTACATCAATACATGTCTCATATGATAAATGCAATTAAATCTCAGGCTCCTAAGTACCTGGGGTCATAAAGGAATTTTATAGCTAAATTAGGTGTTGCACAAGTGGTTTGGAACATTATTTCTTCTCCTTCTCCCCGCTCCCCGTCATATTCCTCTGAAGCACCCTACAAGTGTCAGAATTAGGATATCAGACTTGTGGAACCAATGGTATGATCCACTATGGTAAATCATATGTTTCATGAATACGTCATGTACTGATATATGGCATGCCAGTTCTCAAAACACTGATTGTATTGATGATTCTATAGTATTTTCAGATGTGCCAAGAAGAATAGACATTTCTTGCAGGGAACTGCTATAATGCTGTTTCTGTTGTTAAGCTGTCTGTCAATGTATGTGAACAAGTCATTTTGCTATTGATCTGGCATCACACTGATGGCAAACGAAATTACTGACTGACAGTCTGAGTGGCTAGCAAGTTGAATTTAAGTTGATACGTTTGTGAGCTTAACTGCCAAAACAATTCAAGCTCTTCTGGGCATTACTGACTCATTCTTCTGAGCAGATTTCAAATGATAATGATTTAATGTTTTTTTCTTCCCCCACCAGACTGATTTTGTTCATTTTATTTTTTAATTTTTCCATGTCAAAATTAGATGAATAATTCCTCAAGGTACATATATCCTTATTCAGCAATTGCTTGTTGAATAACTGCTTTAAAACGATTGCATTACAGAATAATGAAGTGTGTAGCAAACAATTGTAATAAAAGTAAATGCCATCATTACCCACTATAAAACATTACAAACTGTATTGTTCAAAGTAATCTTTTAGGACTACAAGTTATTACAAAAAATCATTTGAAGGAACAGAAAAGCTAACAGTTTCTTCTACAAATTGCACTTTGCTACTAATGTTTCTTTAGTTTCCATATATTATGTCACAATTAAATAACATAGCTATGTTAATAACTCTGTAATTCCATCTTGATCTCTGAGTGATGTTAAACTCAAAAAGTGTTATTCTGGGTGATATTGTCACACGTGCACTGCAAGCAAACCAGCCTTACTACTTGCAAAAAGGAGTAAAGAATTGGGTATTGAAAGCTGAATGTTATGCTTTTGAAAGGTGTTGGAGGACAATACGGAAAAGCAAAGTTCTCTATGTAGTCAAAGAAGAGGAAATATACAGATGCTAACAATGCAAACGCCTTTCACTGTCATGGGTGACAGTGAAGCCATTTTCTGGATGAACCACTTTCTGGATACTCCATATTGAGTATCTGTCCTCTGCTGAGAATGCTAAAAATGGTGCTAGTTCACATATTTTTTTTCCTGATGTAAACAGAAGTCAAAAACTCCTGTACTGTCTAATTGAATTGTCTCATTAGACTGACCTCCCACTTGATATGGCAGCTCCCATCTCTTCATGTGCTGTGTATTTAGTCTGGAGAAGAGAAGAATGAGGGGGAATTTGACAGCTGCTTTCAATTACCTGAAGGAGGGTTCCAAAGAGGATGGATCTAGACTGTTCACAGTGGTACAAGATGACAGAACAAGGAGTAGTGGTTTCAAGTTGCAGTGGGAGAGGTTTAAGTTGGATGATAGGAAAAACCTTTTCACTAGGAGGGTGGTGAAGCACGGGAATGGATTAATTAGGGAGGTGGTGGAATCTCCTTCCTTAGAGGTTTTCAAGGTCAGGCTTGACAAAGCCCTGGCTGGGATGATTTAGTTGGGGTTTGGTCCTGCTTTGAGCAGGGAGTTAGACTAGATGACCTCCTGCGGTCCCTTCCAACCCCGATATTCTAGGATTCTATACCTGCTATTGTATTTTCCAGTCAATGCATCTGATGAAGTTGGTTCTAGCCCATAAAAGCTTATGCCCAAATAAATTTGTTAGTCTCTAAGGTGACTCCTCATTGTTTTTACCTCTACTGAGACACTTCTAACTCATTTCACAACAGCCATTGAACAGTTGCTAGATGTTAACTATTGTATGTCACCAATTATGTGGATCACTTTTTTTTTTTAATCACTAACTCTAAGGTCCCTGGGTCTAAAAACCAATTTCCAATTTCTTAAGCCACCCGGTAGCCATAAACAAGCATGTAATATATAATTTTAAAACTAGCAACTGTCTAGGCATTCAAGAGAAATAGTCATTTAAGCTTAACCTTGTGCTTTATATGTTACTGCCACTTTTGGATAAATAACACTTGATGGCATATCAAGTTTCCTTATCCAGATGGTTAAAAACATGAAAAATAACTAGGACTCAACATATCCATTATTTCTAAAATACTACTTCAAAATACCCACCCCCCACCACCACCACCACACACAAAGTTAATATTAACTGTGCAAGGTCAGAGAGGCCATGAAAAAAATTAAGTCTTATACCTTCTGTGCCTTACAGGAAGTTTACCAAAATAATTGCTTCACTTTCCCATGTGTTCAGTACTTTTCAGATATTTAGTTGTCAAACTATCAGAACAGTTTTAGATTTCAAAATATCAAATGTAACTTGCCTAACAATCAGTAAAATTTTAATTTGTAAGAATCACAGCAAACATTTTCAAACCTGGTGCCCTCAAGTTAATTACCTAAATCCACACTTAAGTACCCAAATAAATGTGGCCTGATTTTCTGAGCATGGAAGTGAATGGGATATGCAGAAGCCACTGAAAAGTTGGTTATTTTTAGGTGTGTATTTATGGATTTACATGCCAAGCTTTAGGTACCTAAGTTTGAACATTTGGTGTAGGATTTTTGTTTTATTTTTAAGTTCGAGGAGAACAAAGATTGAAATCACAAGATCTCATTTTATAAATCGCCTAACAAAGAAGCAACTTAATAAATATCTACGACACGTTATAAAAGAACTGTTCTGGACTTAGAAAGGATAGATCTCTCTCCCAAATCCTTAGTCGGAAAGGCTCATGCAGAGAAATCATTTAACTTCTCTGCAATGTTTTTGCCCTCAACTTATGCTCTACTATTCAGGATAACCCCTCAAATGACACCTGGTTGGCTAAAAAAAAAAAAAACTCTCAAATTTGCAATTTCATTGTATATTTTTTTAGAGCAATAGTGATCAAAAAAACAAACAAACCCCAAACAAAGCAATAAAAAAAAAAAACAATTTTTCCTTCCCTCCTCAAGAAACAAATTTTTGGATCATATTTTCATTAAAATAATCAAAAATAATAAAATTTCAACCAGCTCTTGTTTAGGGATATGTATACCTGCCTCCCTGATTCTGGTAAAGTTAGTTTAAGTAGCCTCTTTTCTGAGTCTAAAGATTTAAATTTTCTCACTTTTGGCTTTAGGATCCTCATTGATTTGAAATTATCCTTTCTGAACTTTACTGTGTTTAAGAGCTAGTTTTTGTTAGGAGCCCTTCTTCTTGAGGATATTCAGCTTAATTATATTGCAGTCACTATCACCTGTTGGCCCAACTATTTCTACTTCTTGAACCAACTGCTGTGAGTTATGCAGTGCTAAACTGAGACTGCAGTTCCCGGATTGAATAGCTCAGCTGAGTGCTGGAGAGATCAGCATGAGGAAGTATGAAGAAATGCCCTCTCTCTTGTGAGGTCTAGAACTAGCCGTTCTGAGAAACACCTGCTTAAGCTGTGAAGAAATTTCTTCTAAAACTTTGTGACATTTGTACCTATAAAATGGGGATAATGATATTGGCCTCTTTTGTAAAGTGCTCTGACATCTAATGATGAAAAAAATCTATATAAAAGGCTGGCATTGTAATTATTATTTGACCATTTTATTTGTGGGAACCTGAAGCAGCCACTATTATTTCATTTCATAGTTAGCTACTTCTTTGATCTGCCTCAGCACTGTGCATTCCATATCCTTTTCCTGATCAGTATGTTAGTAATTTACCCCTACTAATTTGTATTCTTCTTATTCCGTTCTACCGTATGTCTATTTGATTAGATTCTATGGAATCTTCTAGGCTTTGTGTTATTTTCAACCCAAATCTGTCCTCCTTGTATAGTTTATAGACAGGTATCTTGTCAGTCCAACATGAATTTTAAACCTCAAAATAGTTTAGTCTGAAAAAGCAGTCAAAATACCAAATAAACAGTAACAATATTAAATGTCATATTGACAAGAACCACATCATCTCTTTTTTGCATTATATTATTGTTCTTCATTGTCTTGAACATTAAAGGAACCAGAAAAAGATAAGGAATAATGTTCTAAAAACTTTACCAATTTGTTTTTCATGCTATACAAGGGAGTGAGAGGAGTTATTTAAGTTAAGCACCAATGTGGACACAAGAAAAATGGATATGAACTGGCCATCAACAAGTTTAGGCTTGAAATTAGATGAAGGTTTCTAACCATCAGAGGAGTGAAGGTCTGGAACAGCCTTCCAAGAGGAACAGCTGGGGGGCAAAATATGCAACTGGCTTCAAGACTGAGTTTGATAAGTTTATGGAGGTGATGGTATGATGGGACTCCCTATGATAGCATGTGGCCCATCGGCGACTGCAAGTAGCAAAAATCCCCAATGGCTGGAAATGGGACACTAGATGGGGATGGCTTTGAGTTATTACAGGGAATTCCTTCCCAGGTATCTGCCTGATGGGTTTTGTCCACATGCTTGGGTTCTAACTCATCAACATATTTAGGGTCGGGAGGGAATTTTCCCCTGGATCAGATTGGCAGAGACACTGGGTGGTTTTCACCTTCCTCTGCAGCATGAGGCATGGGGTCACTTGCAGGTTTAACTTAGTGAAAACTGAATTCTCTGGAACTTGAAGTCTTTAAACCATGATTTAAGGACTCAGTAACATAGCCAGAGGTTAGGGGTCTATTTCAAGAGTGAGTGGGTAAAGTTATGTTACCTGCAATGTGCAAGAAGTCAGACTAGATGATCACAATGGTCCTTTCTGACCTTAAAATCTCTGAGTCAGACTCTATTGGCAACCACTTTAGAGAGGCCTATTCAGCATGCTTGTTTGCTTATGCCTCATGCTAACATCCTAGCTTCTATTCCAATGTGAGGTTTCAGCATACATAATACCAAAAGTCACAGCTACCACACCATTCTTCTGGAGCATGAAGCCAATCCCATATAGAATCAAGTAGATCCCTTTAAAATTTAGGACAAATCCTATTCTTACCTCTATGGGTGAGTAGGCCACCCTGAAGCAATAACCAGTTTGTTGCTGCCTCCCACAACGTTGTGGGAGGCATAATTGGATGAAGTCATAGAAGTGTGCACCTCTGTGTGGCACAGACCCCAGCTGTATAGCAATTCCCCACATGGCAATACACACCTGGGCTTTATTCATACTGGGGAAGTGAGGTGTGTTAGAAAATGTATTAACTAACAATCACAACCAGCTAATCCTTTATAAAGCAGGACTGACTGCATTTACACTAGGTGTGTAACAATGATTTAATTATAACATGTTAATGTTTTCCAAAAAAACCACATTTCCCCAGTGTAGACAAAGTCGCAAAGGTGAGCCAGGATAATAGGATCTACCACTGTATTATTTCTCAGGTCTTCCTCCTTCCCTCGCAGAGCAAATATTCTAGGAGTAGGAGCTCCTTTGCCAGCCTCAACTTTGGAAAGAGGATTTCTTCACACTTCCTCATGCTGATCTCTCCAGCACCCAGCTGAGTTATTCAACCTGGGAACTGTATTTGTCCTACAGTGCAGGTTATTATTATTAATAATGTACCCCTTGGACTACAGTAAGATTCTGTGACTGCAGGACAAGATGGACAGGTATCATTGCATTTAGACTGTATTTTCAGACTACATAAAAACATCAACACGGATAGCCAGGACTACAGCATATCAATAGATCACCTTGAATGATCTTTGTAATGGCTTGGTATGCTCTTCTCACCCAAGTTTACATCTCTCCCCCATTCTTTGCTGTCTGTGGATAAGCTAGATTGCTAAAATTCTGAGATGACAAGACAATCTCTAATGTAGGGTATATTTACAAAATGCAGTGATTTCAAACTCCTTTATTCTAAAGAAAAAAATACTTATACCAGCCTAAGGTAATTAAGTTTCTCTCTTTGAAAACAAGTTTTCATAATTCTATTTGATCTTTAGAATTTTCTATCTCTCTCTTCCTATTGGTTAAAGTAAACCTCATTTTTTCACTATCTTGCTACTTCAGTCCAGAGTGCTTGTCTTAAAAAGCTCAGCTGAGAATTCATTAAAAACACACCCATTGTGCCTCGACAATCTGAATCTGATTTTGTGACCTTTATGTCTTGCTTTAAAAATTTCAATCTGTTTTAAATTGCTAGCTTTGGTGTTTTTTGCTTTTGCCTGCACCAAAACATTCCCTATTGACCTCAGCTGCTTCAACCCTCACCCATGTGTTGTATGATTAATGTCTAAAATAGAGATATAATGAGCTGGTCAAAGCAAATGCTTAATTTTTTTTCTTTTGAGTCTTTTTTGATATATATGAATCTGCATCAAATGGAAAGCCAACAAGAGGCTTATGGCAATCTTATTTTCTCCCCTTTAAACAAGTTTTATCTAAACAATTCCAAATACTATAGCCATAGTGCAGAACCATTTCTCCCCTCCTCTCTCCTTGGAATGCAGAGCAATCCACTTACTCAAAGCATCAACAGATAGAGAAGGAACTAATATGAGCTCATGCATAAATTTACTCTTTTTTGGGATGGACTTGCTGACCCTTCTGTGAAGACAATGATTAAGCTATTTCTTCCTGTCTACACAGTTGTGCCAGACAGATTCACAAAGTATATGCTAGCCTGCTTTATTATTTTTTCTTTCATTAGTATTAATATGTATTGCTGAGAAGAGCAACAAGAAAGCTAGCAAGTCATATTAATTAATGCATGTAAGATATGGTAAACTGCATATACCCTAAACCCCAGCTACAAAGCTTTTTATTACGAAGCTAGATTTAACTGATGGCTCTCCATCTCATTGAAACCATCACTACAAATTGCTTCCCTCTCCCCCCACCCCCAGCAATGACTGCTGTATCCCACTATTAATATTAATTAATTCCTATGTTTCTTCGAAACCACACTCAAATAGACACTTAAGCCATCTGCCAAAATAGAGGTGACCTGCAAGGCTGGTCAGAAACTTAATTTATGTGGGTAGAAAGGTTTTGATAGGTACTGTTTGATGAACATAAATGTATCTGTGTACAGAAGCACCGAGAACAGGCAAAGAGAAGCAGCCCAAAGAAAGCAAGGAAGACAGCTGGAAAAGCACTGAGAGTGTGGCCCTGAGAAAAAGCCTAGAGAGAGAAATTTTGGCCAGAGTGCTAACTTGAAAGAAGTTAAAACTGCTACCTGTGGTTTGATTCCAACTGTGCGCTATGAAACATTATTTTGTGTACATTCTTTGTAATTGAATAGGACTGCATCAGAGAAATTCCTGAGTCCATGACCATTTTCTCTTCCTAATGGAAACAATATGCAAGAGCCAAAATATTGGCTAACTGGAAAATGCAGTATAGGGAAATACAGAATTTATAATGTAACAGAAGTGATGTAACACTCTGACTTGTTTTAATAAATGGACACACACACGAGAAGACAGTTGAATGCAGGGGAATCAGAAAAAACATAAACGCATTGTCTTCTCTTACTGAGCATCAACTGGTCTTTCAAATGGAGGTTTTAGATGAACTTGGGGGAATTCCATTCAACCAGACACACACATAGGAACCACCACTGGTGAAAATCAGTGGGGAGTACATGAGCCAACTATCAATAGACTTATCCTTCCTTAAGGGCTACTGTTGTCCCTCATCCTGTCACAGAAACTTTTCCTCTTGCTGCACAAAGGCAGTGTCTGTACTCAGGGGAGCACAGAGTATAATGTGTAATCCACCCCAGAGAAGGTAGAGAAGAAGTGAGAATATGACCAAAAGGGAGAGACAAGGGCAGGTCATAGGATTCCAAGAGAGAGGGCAGTAAGGACCTTATTCCTGTGTCCTTCGGATGGATTGTGCCCTTCTGGACAATTGCTTTCTCCTTTAGGAAGCAAGTTAGGAGAAGCACAATGATAGCATAGGCCAGAGAGCTACAAAATGCTTTGGAGAACTGATGCCAGCTCATCTTCTCAGTGGCTGCATGGTCTCTTCACCAGCACAGCAGTGCTTATAGGCTCACCTCTAATTCCAGAAAACTGCCAGCCCTACAGGAGTACAGCTCTTCCAGACAGGCCAGCGCGCCACATATTACAAAATGCTCATATATATTCACACAAAATATATAAAAGCTAATGCTGGCATATGCCTATAGTATCAAAAGTTTCTAAAATTAAGTAGCAAGTGTTTAAAAAGATGAAATGTTCTTAAGATTTTTAAAAAGTAACAAAAGGGTTTGTTAGAGGCAGTGAGTTTAAAATAGGAAGCCAGCATTACTACTGAAGATGCACACTTTCAGTCAAAAACCAAAAGTACATTTCCCAGTCCTACTCCTTATAGACAGACTTTCTAAATTGCCCCTTAGTGGCCTTGTCATTGGAAAAAAGGAGATTCCTCCACCAAGACTGAGTTAATCAGACAGGTTCTATGTATATTAAAACACATTCAAAAAGTCATGGTCCACACAGTTAGAAAATTCTTCTAACACAGATTTGCAAGATCCTAGCTTGAGAATTAAAATTAGGTAGACAAGATGGATTTGACAGGAGTAATCCTCCCTGCTTTGCAGCTTCCCCTAACCCTTAGTTTATGGAAGGTCTGAGGAGTTGGGAGATAGAGCTGCTTGTCTCTGAAAGAGCATGCCAAGCCTTGCGGTAGGAAGGGCTTGGCGGCCCACAGCAAGTCTAGGACTCACTACAGGGTTAATTCACTTACTGCAGTGGATCTTCCCAACTGCACATTCTAAGCAGCTTCAGAACAAGGCTCTGCTCATGTATACATCAGGTTATAGGAAGGGAGGGAGTGAAATAGCCCCCTAATAGGCTGCTCCTCCAATTCACCTTGTGTATCCATTACTTCTTCTGCAAGCCTGATGCAGTATTCAAGAATGGATCCCATTTCTTGTTCACCTACTAAGGTCTGAATAACTAGGCTCTCTCTTCTGTGGCTCTCAGAGTGGGGGGCCTTCTCTACTGAAGAATCCAAGTCATCAGCAGAAAGCAGGGAGGATGGGAATGGTTCTCTCCCCAAATCCTTGTGAGGACTATTTCAGAAAAGAAAGCAATTGCTGGACTCACACAGCAGGAACAGAACCCAGGTCTCCTGAGCAGGGCTGGCTGGAAAACAAGAATTCTACTTTGCAAAGCATTTAGAATTTTGTTTTTGTTTCAGTGTGTAAAGAAAACAAGACCTTTCAAAAATGTTATTGAGGGGAAAGAAGAGACAGCACATGAGCATGCACAAGCCACCCTAGAACAGCAAATGACCCAGGTCAGGACACTCACATGGTAAATAGGAGCCTAAGTTCAAGTCCCTGCTCAACTTGATTCACCACAATGACTTGAACTGGGGTCTCCTACAGCCTAGGCAAGGGCTCTAGCCATTGGCTACAGAGTCACTGTCTTAAACAGTCTCTCAATCTCTCCTACTGGAGCTGTTCCTTTTTGTAAAAGTAAATATATATATAGTGGGACAGAGAACAACTGGCTCTTTAGCACAGAAGTTAGGACACCTACCAGGTAGAGCAGATACTGGAACCAGCATCTCCCCCATTCCAGGTAAGTGCCTTAACACCACCCTGCTATGAAATATTCTTGGCAGGTGTTTCTCTCTCTCTGATCAGAAACTCAAACTTGAATCTGAGAAACATTCCTGACAAACGTTTAATCAAAACTGATACGTTTCTGGGGAAAGTTTTAGTTTCAACAAACCATTGTTTTCCAGTAGAAAAAAAATGGAAAAATTCCTGACCAACTCTACTCTCAAATCCTAATCTAGTACTCCATCTACTGCTTCTCAACATGTCTGGCTTTCGTGTCATTTCATTCTTAAAGAATTTCCTGGAATTTGATTTTTTTAAACAACAACTACAGCCTTCTTATAAGGATTTTTAATCGTTTAGTTCCTGATAGAATCTTTAATTCTTAGTCCTGCCATGAGCGTAGGGTAGTGGACTAGATGACCTTTCAAAGTCCCTTCCAGTCCTATGATTCTATGATATTCGCTCTCAGACTTAACTTTGCCTTACCAATGTTTTATAAATAAAGCATAAATACCCATTTGGCCATGAAGGAAAAGATGAATGGGTCACAGAGCTTTAGTGCAGTTTTCAATTAAGCCCAACTTTAGTGAAAAAGAATTCCTGTATGCTCATTTGCACATTTGTAAACTCACGACCATGTGCCTGTTAAACTCAGCATAAGAAGTGAGCATCATTAAGCTGCCCATGTTTACATTTCATTGTTGTCACACATGAGACCAGATAGGAAGAGAGAAAGGGAAAATATTAAAGAAACAGACTGATTTGGCAAGAGGATCAAGAGAGTGAAACTGTCAGAGACAGAGAAACAAACCATAGTCCTTAGGAGACTATGAACCTCAGTAAAACTATATTGATTAACATCAGCTGAGGATTTGGCTTTATAAGAAAAAACAGAACAACTTACAATTACAACTTTGTTTCTTAGAGATACCACAAATTATTGGAATTAACCTATCCCTTAGACTGGCACATTAAAAGCATTATTAACATTTATTATTAATTATTATTAAAGAAAGCTTTCTCAGTCCCATTTTAGTTGTTCCCACAACTCTAGTAAATTGTAGTTCATGAGAAAGAAAGACAGTAGCCAATGATGCTGTTCAAAAACTATGTTTCTAATATAGGTACAGACCACCACACTGCTTCAAATGCCAGTTGTTAATGGAAGGGAGTGTCTAGAAATCCAACATTGTCTTAAATATATATGATGTTCTGTGACTGCCTGAAAATGATCGGACAGTGTCATCTTGATTAGCTAAGACATGGAGTTACAGTGAGACAGAAGCCAGGCATTCCAGTTTGCTAGCACCAAGCTCTATGGAGCTATAGATGAAGGAAGAAAGAAGGCAGCTTGGTGACTATTTGTTCTATCATATCAAGAAGATTCACTTTAAATAGTTTCCAAGGTAACTGGCTCTGAGCCTAGAATCTATAAATAGGGGCACAAATGGGTTTCTAACTCCAAGAGAGAAGACCATCAATGACATTATTCTAGGGAAATAAATAAATAAAAATGTGAAGACACATGAATGAAATAACACGAACAAATAAAGGAGATAACAGTATGGAATTTGAGCATTACATTTAAACACAAATGACAGCCATACATCTGTGATACCTAGAAAAATGGGATCCATTTTACATAGCTGTACAAATTATAAGAGAGTGCATGGGTTAATACCTAGATGTTTATAACTGAATATCATTTAACAGTGTAAATTCTAGACATTTTCGTAATGAATAAATAGCATATTTTGATTTTTCAAATAAAGGATTAGAAAATGATTGGATAATATTATGCACTCACATATAAATAATTTCAAAATATTTAGCATAGGAAGCTGCTGTGAAACATTTGCAGACAGGAATACTTATATTTCAATTATTTGCACAAGAATATAACAGATGGTTTGTTTTGTTTCAACTCTGATGTTGCTTTTTACATATAGTATATTACAATAATTGATTAGGAGACAATATATTTCTATTAATCATATATCAAATGAAGGATTTATAAATAGTATCTTAAGGTGATACAATATCTGGTCATTTTAAAGAATTAAAATGTACACTATATAGATCTGCATCTTTTAAGGTCTAATATGCGGTGCTGCCCATATTCATTTCTGTTGCTTATTTGTTTTCAATTAATCTGAAGTACAAATGCCCATAAGCAAGAAGATTGATATTAAAATATACCTTTTGGGTACAGGATTTATTCAGAAATACAGAGATGAGATTCGTGGACTAAATGTTTCAATTGATTGTTTAGCTCTTAATTTATTGTTTTTATAGCCAATTTTACTGATTATATACTCTTGGTTCTTAAAAGAACCATGAAATCACCTCCTAGATTCAAGATATTGCTTGCATATATTTTCATAAAACTCTTCAGTTCTTTTATAATAGTAAATTTATTCCCTCTCTCAACCCTGCTCATATTACAAAAATCCTTCACTACATATACATTATGCATTTGTTCTGGAGATATTAAATGCTATTTGCTACATGCTAAACTAAAACTTTTGATTTACTGGAGATCTGAAAAGGAAGTAATAATTATGGCACTAAAGACGCACGTAGAGATGTTCGGGCTCAAGCTGAGGCACAGGCTCTGAAGCCTAGGGATAGGGTGGGGGAGGCTTTAGAGCCTAAGCCTTAATGTCTACTCAGCTATTTTTAGTATCTTAGTGAAAGCTTGAGTCTGTATACCTGAGTTCTGACACTTGCTGCCATGAATTTCTGCTTACCATGTATGCATGCCCTTAGAGAAGTGGTCCCCAAACTACTAGGGGGGCACGGAGGAATGTTCGGGAGGGAGGGAGTGTGTGGCAGGGCCCAGGCCAGATCTCATAGGGAGTGGGGAGGGCACTCCACCCAGCCCCGCTCTGCCCCCAGACCAACTCTGACCCCAGACGCTGATCTGCCGTGCCCCCTGCTTCACCCCCAGCCCAGTTCTGGCCCCAGTCACAGGTCCATTCTGCTCCCAGCCCAACTGCACCTCTGTTCCATCCCAAGCTCTGCTCTGCCCTGAGCCCCAGCTCCACTCCACCCCCAGCCCAACTCTGCCCTTATTCCCTCTCCGCCCCCAGGCCAGCTCTGCCTCGAGCCCCAGCTCCTCCCCCATCCCGTGTTCTGCCCCGAGCTCTGCCTTCAGACCAAGCTACTCTGCTGAGGAAGCCTTGGCTATGCAATAATGGAGTGGGGGCACAAACAGATTCCACTACTGGTAAGGAGGTGGGGAGCACAAAAGGAAAAGTTTGAGTACCATTGCTGTAGAGTACTTAACATGCTTAACTACCCAAGGTCAATTGTATCAGCTTCTCTCTGGGGCAGAGAGAATGCTGGGTTATCCAGAACTTCCTAGGAGATGGCCTGATAATCTACTAGATCTTTTCTATCTCTAATTTGAATAATCCTAATATAGTTATGGAACCTCTTTTCCCCCTATTATTCCTCTCCCATGGCCCAATCCTGGCAGGTGCAGAGGAGGAATCTGTTTTCACTTAATAGGAGAAAAAAGTATATGAAATGGATGATCTCAGACTAGTTTCGAACAAAGTACTGTAGGTGTTCTCATTAAGAATACTATCACAGTATGGAGCCTTCATAGTCTCAGCACAAAGTCTCAGGACTGAATTATTAATCGAAATGGGACCACTGTTTAACTGCTAGAACACTATGAAGCACGCTGTGGACAATGTAGAGGCAGGAGACTATGAAAGGATGCTTATGTTGTCCTTTCGCTACACTAAGCTTGTACTGTGCTTCATGGAATTCAGTTTCTATTCCTGTCAAACTGGCATCCTTCAAGAACTAAAAGATATTAAAAATATCAATTTAAAATTAATAGCAAAAGCCTGTGATGCACACAGTCACTAAGTACACTAGTAACAGCTGCCATCTTGGCTAACATACTGGGGATTGACTGAGGGAACTCAACAGACCTATATCCTCTGTGGACTAGGCACAGAGAGGAATAACATTCTGGCCAGGGTTTTGTAATTATCTGGTATGTTGTCAAGCTGTCACCTAGATGCTAATGTAGACATAACCAATTATGAGAGTCCATATATATGGTGACTGAACTTAAATTGCATCCGATAAACTACCACAGAAGAGACTTGAATCAGAATGCTTGTAGTCTGCAGATAGGATGTCTGCTGTACTAAACTTATCTAATCTGGAAGTCACTTTTTGCTTATTTTACAGGACCACCTTCCAAGGTGTACTGTCTTGGGGGAAGTAAATCAAGTTACATATGCCGTCACAGACCTAGTGAGAACTCCTTCCTGGCTACTTGCTAGGATTGTCATGAGAGGAATCCAAATCTCTGTGCTCAAGATTCCCATGGTGTTTCAAGCTCATGAAACCTGAACGGAGTCCAGCCACTATTGCAGTCTTAGGGTCCCTATGCACACTCACAGCAGAGACCATCTACCTGGCACTCCACTTCCGAGTGATGGAACTTGCTGTCCATCCACCTAGCCCCTCTGGGCATCTCACGGACCCTCCAATACTTAAACACACCCATCTCCCAGAACTCCACTCAACAGGTGTGAAGCTTCTGATTTACAGTTTAAATCTGTCAAGGACATGCAGTAGTGGTGAAGCAGTCAACACACACAATCAAGCAACATATCTATCCTCTCATACGTAGTCATGAAAAACACAGATTATACAAAACAATTAAACATCCTAGATGCAATGTCCCACACCAACTCACCCTTCCTTTGGGAGTCCTTGAAGGATCATTTGCGTGTGATGTCCCAGGTCCCAACCCCAAGCCTCTGAGTTCCCAGACAGCTATAGTATCCTGGTCTCCACCTAATGTCTACTGAAATATGCTGGGCTGAGGAGCTAGTAGGCCTACAGCCTCAGCCAAGAAGCCCTGATTGAAGGATCAGTTGGCTGCACTGATTGGTCCAATCAGGCTATTTAAGCCAAAAGTGGTCACAGGAAGTTGTTGGAGCAACTAGGTGATTCTCTGTTGCATCGGACCCTGCTTGTACCAGCTTCCTGAACCCAATCCTGTTTCTGATTCCTGCACCACTCTTGGCTCCTGCCTCACCTCTGTCTTTGTTCTTGATTCCCTCTGTGCACCCGCTCTGTGCCTGATTCTTGCCTCTCCCCCAGTTCCTGCCTTTGTGCCTTGCTTCCAACCATCAGTTACCTAGCTCTGATCTCTGACTCCAGCTTGACACTTTGATATCTGATCCCAGCTTTATCGCTCAGCTTTAATTCCTGGCTCTGACTGGCTTGGCTCTGGTAATCAGCAGTTGACTCTGGTGCCGACCCTCAATGTCATTCCCTAACCTGGATGCCTGCTTTGCACACTGGAGCTGACTCCTGATCTGACGTCTAGGACAGAGTGCCTATGTCCGGGTCTGTAACACTGTTCTACCAGGCAGGAGGGCAGGGTCCCTGACCCTGAAGAAGCTTCCCTCATTTTAATCTGGTCTAAAATGGCTCTCCCCACCCCACCCCCATTGCCTCTGTGAGTCCCTTTATAGATGCTCGCGTCACTTGCTTCATTTTTTCTCCTCCTGGTAACTTTCCATTACTTCTGCTCTTCCACACCCCACTTAAAACAGGAGGAAGTGTCTTCTCCCAACTAGAACAAAGCCATTGTCCCAAGGTGTTTTATTTTGAATAGATGGATTATGAGTGTTGATCACTCTAGCCTGGCAGAGACATGACACAACCCTGCTAATTATAATGGATTCACATACATACAGGCTTTCCATAGCACAGTAATTTCATGATACAATTTCATAAAATCACCCCCTTTCAGAAGTGGTACAGATAAAACCCTCAATTCATCACACATACAAGTGGAGGCAGCACCCTTGTGTTGCACCTCTAATAGTCCCTAATAAATTTCTTTGCTACTATCAGATTCTGCCCACCAGTGGCTAGTGCTGTAGACATATGGTGGCCATAAAGGTTTATTTCATTACATGGGGGTATTATTTCCTGGCATGATGCTATAATGTGATGGGGAATGCAATTCTATGTAGGTGACAAAACCAATCAACCAACCTCAGAAAAACACAACTACTGACTGGTTGCAGGGATCTTGTTTACCAGGACATTCTGTTAGAATGTAGGATTATATTTGCATTGGCCACAAGTGTTTGTCTGACCTGTTGAAGAGTGGTAAACAGTCACCTTGAGTCACCTTTCAAGCTTAATGCTGAAGTAAATCATGTTTGTGCACAAGACATTGGAGAAAACTTCAAGAAGAGGCTAATATTTTGTGCAGATTTATGCATTCATGCTTTTAAGGATTGTGAGAGCTGTGAGCCTCTGCCGCCTAAATGCCAATCATGTAAATTAATGCCACTAATTGAATTATCTGAAATTTTCCTTTCCTCCACAGACTCTTCATTCATTAACCTGTATTTTTCACTCAGCCAAAACACTGCTATCCCTTTTTCCTTGTTTACCTCATATTTATCATCTTAGATCTTTCTCCCCTCTCTCTTTGGTCAAAAAATGGAGAGTTTCCCACCATGCCTCAATGATGATGTATTCCAATTTTGTACTGTGGGGAACAAAACTTATTTTTTCTATTTATCATTCTTACATTCAATGCTTACAGGGAATACTGCAAATATGAATGCATCTCCTCATCTGTCAGAAGGGCTGCTAAGATAATTTGGAGGAGAAGAGGATGGTAAAAAGTCTGATACATCACATATACAGACCCTATTTATGTCTTACCTCCTCTGCCCTGAGTGTATGTGTGTGTCTCTTTATTCTCCTTCTTCCCCCTCATCCCCTTCCATAACATACAGTGTACTAACTCCTGGTACTTTGAAAAACACTCCTTTGCCAACATCTCTGCTCATGCATTAAAACTCGTAATTGTTAATGGAAAATCATCAACGAATGGGGGGGGTGTCTAGTGGAGTCCTGAGGGATTATTGCTAAGCCCAGTGCTGTTCAATATTTTTATCAATTATCTAGAAGAAAATATTAACTCTGCTGATAAAATTTTCAGATGATATAAAAAATAAGATGATGGTTGATAACGATGAGGATAGGTCACAGATACAGAGCCATCTAGATCACTTCCTAAGATGCCCGTAATCAAATAGCATGCATTTAAATCCAGCAAAATACAGAGATACCTAGGGACAAAGAATGTAGGCCCTACTTACAGAACGGGAAGAGAATCCTGGAAACCATGTGTATGAAAAGAATTTACGGATTATTAATGATCACTAACAGAATATGAGCTTGCAGTTGGATATTGTGGCATCAACAGCTAGTATGATCCTTTGAAGTATACCCTGGAGCATAATTAGCAGGAGATGTTACTGCTATATACAGCACTGGTGGGACCAGTGCTGTAATTGGTGGACCACTATTCCCAGACCTGTTGTCCACACTTTGAAAAGGATGTTGAAAAAGTGGAGATACTGCAAAGAAAAGAACTCCAAGAATGATTTGTAGTTTGGAAAATTCACCTTCCAATGAGATTATCAAAGAGAAGATTCAGAGGTGACCATGGTCTATAATTACTTATGCAGGGAGAAGATATCTGATACTAGAGAACACTTTAGTTTAGCAGATCTAATTAAGTCAGAAAGTTCAAACTGGAACTAAGATGCAATTTTTTTTTCCACAGTGAGAGTTTGGAACAGATGACTAATGGATGTGCTAAATTCTCTTTTACTAGGAGCCTTTGAGGCAAAATTGGAAGTCTTTCTAGAATATACACTCTAGTTCAACTACCAATTATTGGGGTAAATGCACAAATTATTGGGGTAAATGCAATGGGTGAAAAAATATGTTCTATGGCCTGTGGTAGGCAGAAAGTCAAACTAGATGGTAAGAGTGGTGCCTCTGGGCTTAAAATGTGTCAATCCATTAATCAGATATTGCCCATACTATTGTTCTTGATCCTTTCTTTAAAATATTTGCATGAAAACAGGACAACTATTTTATAAGAATTTATCTGTTCCTTCTGCTTACTCAAATTAAACATCCCTGTTCATGAAATCATAATTATCTCACCCCTACTCTAAAATGTCAATTAGAAGTAGGAGCTGATTGATATTTTAACAACAAGTCTGAGGTCTCATATAAATACAAGCTAATGTAAGACAAGATAAATATGGGAAACTTTATATAGATGCAGAATCATTTTTGCTATAAATTGAAGATTTCTTCATTTTTTTTTCCTGATGCCAGCAGCAGCTCTCTAATGTCCTTGGTGGATGCTCTCTTGCTAGTCAGATTTTAAAAGGCTTCCACATCTGGTGAACTCCTCTGCTGATTAGTAGGATTCAGGGGAGAGAACGTTTAATAAAAAGGAGCATTTACAAGTATTGTGAATTATTCATTACATTTTCAAGATTTAACTTTGGCAGTCACTAAGAGGCTAACTGTCAGCGCCTCCTTCTGGAAGATTTAGGGGGAAATGCAGTGGAAATCCTAGATCCCCACTGTGCAAATGGTGTTAAGAGCACATGAAGGGAAACTCTATGCCAACAAGCACAGTCCTCTATGGTGACTGAGCACAGCACAGGTGCTGTGGCTTTGATACGATATTCAGAGAGTAATTATGGGAGGGCTGGGAGTAAGGCCTACAGGTCAATGCATTGCACTGATCGAGTACCCAAGGCCCCAGATAGAAAAGAGCTTTTCCCTCCTGATCTGCAGAAGAAAGGTGTGATAATGCTTCAAAAGGTAGCTCAATCAGCTGAAGATGATATTGTTCCTCAGTCCTAGAATGTTTGTTCCAAACAACAGGATGAGCTTCATTCCATACCACAGGATTTGGCCCTTTAAAGGACAGTCCCTGCATGGGATCCAAGAAAATTGGACAGCAATGCTTTGAAAGCTTTGCTGGGAGCTCTTTTTCATTTAGTATTCCCATTCACACTTGAAAACACAGATTACAGAAGTAAAAGAGGTCCAAGTTCATTGCCTTAAAATAAAGTAACCCCATTTCTGTATTTAGGGATTATACAAATTACTCACAAAAATGGTCAGTCAAGAATTTAACCTTAGAAGGAAAAAACATTTGTGCATATGACACTAATGCAACCTATGATTAAATGATCATTTTGGAATGATCAGACAGCCTTACAATACATTTTTTCATTTTGACAGATTTTTCTTTTCCTAAACTTTGAAAATTAAAATAAATTCTATATAAAAAAAATCCATTCTTCTCCCCTCGCCCCCATACTGGTCAGTACACATCAAAACAAAAACAAAAGTTTTTTTTTCCCCTCCACTGAAAACCTGATTTAAGAATTTATTTTTCATGCAAATGTCTTACTTTTCTCTTTTTTTTTTCTCCTTTCTGACATATTAACTGCTGGTAAGCAATGCTACATTTCTATCACCTCAAATTGTTTTAGGAATGGAGGAAACGTCTTGTAGGTGGGAAGAGAAGCCCAAGTGTCTGAGGACACATCTCTTTAAGCCTTTTCTTAGGGAAACATGGTACCAATATGCACCACCCCTTTTGTGTTTTCAAGTCTGACTGGTGGACAGATGTGATTTCCAATACTCTAGTAAAGTGTTTCCCAGAGGGGATTTGGGTACTAGAATCTGTGTGAAGAGGGGCTAATGGGGAAAGGCTGTTGGGTTACACAATTCAAATTCTAAAAATATTAGAATACAGGGAAGAAAAAAATAAATAGGAATTGAGGCTAGACCGATTTCCCCTCTAGCAGAATTAGCTTCAATGGCTGAGCCCCCATGGCTTACTGTGACACAGTATTTAATAATTATTTATTATAATAATACATTTCTAGATATTTTAATGGGTCAAGACAATTTAGATACTGGATTTGGGGTTCTGGAAGGAATATTATGAAAAGCTCTGTTGTCATATTCCTAAAGAGAATGGATATTATTTTTGTAGCTCTTTCTGTGATTCATACATATTTGCATTTTCTTGTCAAAAGACATGATTTTTGACAACTTGTGGCAACATACAGGTTTATATTTTTTTTTCCCCAAATGTATGTGAGTTAGAAGAGCTTAACTTCTTGGGGCTGTTTGGTTCCATCATTCCTTTTACCAGCAAAGAAAAATATGCCGAGGACAGTAATTCTCAACAGGAACAGATTAAATTAAAAGCAATGAGGAAATGTCAGAAGGAAAGAAATTGAGGGTATAAATGTGATATTTTATTTCCTGGCTCAGTCTTTCACTCCCCGCCTCCCCCACTTGAAAACAACTGAATGAAATATCAATTTTGGCAGCTTCCAGCCATTTGCTTTTTATTATGAGCTTAAAGGGGTAAATGACAATGAGTTTTAGCAAAAAGAAAAGGAGTACCTGTGGCACTTTAGAGACTAACAAATTTATTTGAACATAAGCTTTCATGATGAAGTGAGTTGTAGCTCATGAAAGCTTATGCTCAAATAAATTTGTTAGTCTCTAAAGTGCCACAAGTACTCCTTTTCTTTTTGCAAATACAAACTAACACGGCTGCTACTCTGAAATGAGTTTTAGAAGTGTCTTTAGGAAAGCTTTTTGAATACTTTGTCTCTGCATGGCTTGCATCAACAAGGTGCTGTGGCTTTGATATGAATCAGATCAAGAGTGAAATAAAATACTTATGAGTCCTTTAAAGCATCTTTAGTTGTCTGGTCTCTTTCTTGAAATTGTCATGCAGTAGTTCATCTTGTTCTTGATTAATTTAACTTTCACAAATAAATTCAGATAATTATGCAGATGGAGATAGCAGAAAGAGTGCCTATACATATCAACATGGATGTTCTTATTACCATATTAAAAGCAGACTTTTAGATTTCCCATTGGTCTGTACCACATGGGTGGTAATAGCTGTCACAACCTCCTGTTTGGAGGAAATGTTAATTTGAAATATTTTACTTATGTGTAAGACTTTACAGGCCATTCTGCTTATAAGTTAATTTTCAAACAGATGTGCCAAGACCAAGTTATCCACATGCACTAGCATTTCCTTATAATGAAAACAGCTGTGCCAAATTATTAATGTTTAGAACATTGTTTTCTCACCCTGCCTTTCAATTTGATGAATGGTGAGAATGTCATTGATTAGAGCTGGTGGGAAATAGTTTTCCTGTCCCACAAATTTTTTAAAGATTTCAAATATTTCCCATGCTGCATGAGGACAAAACTAAGACCCTTTGAAATTATTTGCAAAACAATAGAGAGATAAAAAACACCCCAGAACAGCCAATAGTTCAGTAAATCAGGCACTCACTTGGACTGTGGAAGTCACAGATTAAACTCACTGCACTGACTTATCCAGATCAGTGACTTGAATCTGGATTTTCTATATCCCAAGTGAGTGCCTGCTCTACTGGACTACTAGTTATTCTGAGGAGGGCCTCTCCCTCAGAAATTCTGTTCTGAACCTGGACACAGTTTGACAAAAAAATTAAAAAACTAGATGTGCTCATGAAAAAAATCACTTTAAAATTAATCAAAATTTTTGAACAAAAATTGTTGTTTTGTCCAAAAAATTCCCAACCAGCTCTATCAACGTCAATCTATTTTATCTGCCCCGGGGGGCGGGGGGAGAAGAGGGAAATAATTACATGCCCTGGACATGTGGACAGCTAGAATTTTGCAAGACTACATTAAACCTTGCCACTGTGAATCAAGATACAATTATATTTACATCTTTTCAGAAAAAGAGTTTCCCATGTTTGTGAATTCCTCAGCATCTCTCTTGATGAGACATGCAAGTGAAAGGGCACAAAATAACTTAGTTATAACATAACTAACACAACACAGTTGGCTGCAAAATAAAGTCTCTATCTAGCTTGTTAAGGGCTATCCTTTTGTATAGAGAGTGTTTTCCAGCTGATCACCATTTTGTTTTCTGCTGGGTGAAGTATTTTTTTATTACTGTACCATGGGAAAGGTGGCAGATTTACAACTCAAGTGAATGAAGTCCTCCATTTTTATTCAAGGAGCATGCATCATTGCAAGCTTCTCAGGACTACCTTACCCATGTTATTCAACCTTGACCTTGGGAACCAACACTGAGTTGAAAGAATAGTCCAGAATCTCCATAATCCGTTCAATTTCTGGCTCTCTTGAGATTGCTAACAAGAGAGTCAATTAGTCCTAACTGTTGTGTTGTCTTTAGTGATGTGAACATATATGTAGCCTATATAAGGCAAAGCCCCAAATATCAGGACTGTATCTATAAAATTGGGACACTTGGTCATCTTAATCCCATTACTAATCCCCTAAATAAGTGGTTCCCAAACTTGTTCCGCCGCTTGTGCAGTGAAAGCCCCTGACGGGCCAGGCTGGTTTGTTTACCTGCTGCGTCTGCAGGTTCGGCCGATCGTGGCTCCCAGTGGCCGCGGTTCGCTGCTCCAGACCTATGGGAGCTGGTGGAAGTGGCGGCCAGTACGTCCTGCGCTGCTTCTAGCGGCTCCCATTGGCCTGGAGCAGCGAACTGTGGCCAGTGGGAGCTACAATCGGCCGAACTTACGGATGCGGCAAGTAAACAAACCGGCCCGGCCCACCAGGAGCTTTCCCTGCACAAGCGATGGAACAAGTTTGGGAACCACTGCCATAAATCATCCAGTCCATAAACTACAGTTTTATAGCATACTAAACACTTGGTTATTTTATAATGGCAGGAAATAAAAAGAAAAATCACAGCTATCATGGGACCCCATGGGAAGTTTCAAATCCACCCAAACATTAGGGGTCCTGCTGATTCACACACAGAGCTTGTACGGGGAGACTTTGGCAAACCAAAGTGCCTGAAACCACTATGGCTTATTGCTAAAAGCAGCCAAGTCAGCATGCTGTAAACTGGCCAAGTCACCAGGTTTAGCTTAACCAAGGCAGGAGGGGAGGGGGGGGTCTTTGGGTGCCACAGGGAGGGCAGCTTGACCCTGCATCCTTACTGACAAAAATTGTGTTGAAGTGGCTGATGCATGCATTTTAGAAGAGCAGGATTTGCCCCAGTGTCTATTGGGGCCTCAAGGCTGTAAACTCTGGAGAAACCCACACCCGGTTAATTGATAATCAGAAGAAACCTCTTGCTTGACTATTGAAACTGCTTACTTAATAAAGTTTTCTTTAAGGGACATGTCATTCTATTGCTAATGTATAAATAAGGGGGAAAGTTTGAGGTAGTTGGACTCTTTCTGGACTCTCCCTCTGGATACATTGTGCAGTCCCCACTGGCAGACGGAAGATTTGGCCACCAGAAGCCTGCTGCTGTGCCACTCGAGAGCCACACTCAATTTTGTTAATTATCAAGGGTTGGGGGTGTTTTACTAAGCTGTTGCGGACATGTGTCGAAGTTTAGCTTTAAGTGAAAGCACTCGTGTTGCCCTGTCTGTGCCAGACATCTATTGGTCGGACGGCTATATCTTTGCCGATTTATTTCCTGACACCACCTCGCAGAGAGTAAAAGTTACCAAGAGCACACTAAAGCAAGCATCCCTTTAACATTGTTACTTGTTCAGGCATATAACTTTACATGAGATGACAAGACTGTTGTTTCTTTCCTTTGATGCCCATAGTACATGTATTTATGCACAGAAAAATAGAAGTATAAATACAGTATTTGCAAGTGACTGACAAAGGTCTCTAAAAGCCAATTTGTCTGGCAATGTGGGATAATGCATACATAATATACATCAAATTAAATGGGCCCAACAGTAATGAGAAAACAGCTCCTTAGAAGCATATTAAAAAAAACCCACATTCACAACCAATTTAGGGAGAGATGCATGTTATCTAATCAGATATCGATTAGTTAACTGTGGTCAAATTCCACTGACAGAATGCTTTAATATCAAGCTCTGCCTCACCACATTTTGAATAGCAGCCACAGTAGTAGCACCAGCAATAGCAGGCAAAAGGTTCGGAATGAAGATGCAGTACTTTCTGGGTTACCCATTTTCCAACTTCCTTCTGTCAGAAACTGCCAGATTGCTTTAAGGCTCTGACTTACAGAGAGTGGAGAGATAATAAGTGAGCAATTTTCTAAGAGAAAGAACGAGATGAGGGTGAGCACCCAACAGCTGCCAATCAGAATTACACGATACTATGAGGGTACTTACCCGACAGTTGATGAATGACAGACTAACAGGTCTCTACAATTCTTCAATCAGCCTTTTCATAGATGAATTACTCCCCCCCCCCCCCCCGAGATCCAAAATATGAAATGGAAGACTTGTCGGCTAGTGTTCAAATTCTCTCTCATAACAAATGGAAGTGGGCAATCAAATACATACATAGTCAGACTCCTGATTAAGTTCTCCCTCCTTATCTCAATATACCTGCAATGTTTTACAGAACAATTTAAACAAAAGTTGTCTATTATGGGCTTTTACACACACACACGTGTCAGACTAACAAGCTCCTAAATGGCAGCTAATGTTTTAGTTCTGTTTCTCAGTATACCAGAAGAAAATGCTTGACTGCAGACAAATAACACACTCTATTTAGCTTAGGAGTAAGGTAAATCCTGAAGCCTCAGCAGCAGTAATGCTCCTATGATCCATCTTAAAGAATTGTTTTAAGAATTTATTCTTCATCTTCATTGGAATTAAAATAATTTTCCCCCTGCAATCTACCATATGCTTCACCTGTACCACGCAATACATTGGTATTTTAAATTTTACAGCAAATCATTAAAGTTCGTCCATTGTGCAATTGTAATGGATTTTAATGCAAAAGACCATATAGTTCTGTACTACACTCTGTACTGAGTTCATGAAATATATATATACAAGACACATAAACCTATGCAAGCATGCAATAGTTTTAATATTACAGACCTGTTAGGGATTATGTTTTCAATTAAAGGTGGTATTCTTTTAAGGTGGATATTTATTTTGTCAGGAATTCAATTTGTTGCAAAAATTAGTTTACAGTAGTGAAGCATTCATTTTTCCTAAATTCCTCCTCATAGGACTATCCTGCCTAGAGCACACCCCCGCCCCCTAACCTCCCCTGCAGCAAGCCACAGCATGATGGTTAAGACACATGCATCCTCTGCCTTAATTTTGGCTCTCAGGTAACTCAGTGACTTCACTTCAGGCTCTTCTCTCTCAATAGAGCCCTTCTTGGGACTGATTTATTATTAAATCCTTGTGCAAAATAGTCCATAACAAAAGTCCCATCATAAAATCAATTCATCACCCCCAGTGCAAATAGTCATTTAGATCACCTGACACGTTGTTCCACAATGCCTCTTATATCACACCCTGGCACCTTCAACCATCTTCATCTTCATCAGACCTCTTTTGTCCCTGGAGAGGGACATCCTAGTCTTTCCAACTGGAGTGCAATCCCACTCTTCCAGGGGGAAGCCCCTACAATCTCTCAGCTGGCGGCATCCTTGCTAGGAGAGAATCCTTCACTCTCCCTGGCCCTCTCAGAACTCTACTGGATCCAGTCTCTGGCACTGGTGATATCAGCAGATGGGCCCAGCAGATGCCTGGCCCTGTCTTTAGCCTTCTTTTTCATAGATACTAAGGTCAGAAGGGACCATTCTGATCATCTAGTCCGACCTCCTGCACAGCACAGGCCACAGAATCTCACCCACCCACTCCTATGAAAAACCTCACCCATGTCTGAGCTATTGAAGTCCTCAAATCATGGTTCAAAGACTTCAAGGAGCAGAGAAGCCTCCCTCAAGTCAACCATGCCCCATGCTACAGAGGAAGGCGAAAAACCTCCAGGGCCTCTTTCAATCTGCCCTGGAGGAAAATTCCTTCCCGACCCCAAATATGGCAATCAGCTAAACCCTGAGCATATGGGCAAGATTCACCAGCCAGATACCCAGGAAAGAATTTTCTATAGTAACTCAGATCCCATCCATCTAATATCCCATCTCAGGGGATTTGGCCTATTTACCCTGAATATTTAAAGATCAATTACTTACCAAAATCCCATTATCCCATCATACCATCTCCTCCATAAACTTATCGAGTAGAATCTTAAAGCCAGATAGATCTTTTGCCCCCACTGCTTCCCTTGGAAGGCTATTCCAAAACTTCTCCTCTGATGGTTAAAAACCTTTGTCTGATTTCAAGTCTAAACTTCCTGGTGGCCAGTTTATACCCATTTGTTCTTGTGTCCACATTGGTGCTGAGCTGAAATAATTCCTCTCCCTCTCCTGTATTTATCCCTCTGATATATTTATAGAGAGCAATCATATCTCCCCTCAACCTTCTTTTAGTTAGGCTAAACAAGCCAAGCTCCTTAAGTCTCCTTTCATAAGACAAGTTTTCCATTCCTCGGATCATCCTAGTAGCCCTTCTCTGTACCTGCTCCAGTTTGAATTCATCCTTTTTAAACATGGGAGACCAGAACTGCACACACTATTCTAGGTGAGGTCTCACCAGTGCCTTGTATAACGGTACTAAAACCTCCTTATCCCTACTGGAAATGCCTCTCCTGATGCATCCCAAAACCGCATTAGCTTTTTTCACAGCCATATCACATTGGCAGCTCATAGTCATCCTATGATCAACCAATACTCCAAGGTCCTTCTCCTCTGTTACTTCTAATTGATGCGTCCCCAACTTATAGCTAAAATGCTTGTTATTAATCCCTAAATACATAACCTTACACTTCTCACTATTAAATTTCATCCTATTAGTATTACTCCAGTTTACAAGGTCATCCAGATCCTCCTGTATAATATCCCGATCCTTCTCCGAATTGGCAATACCTCCCAGCTTTGTATCATCTGCAAACTTTATTAGCACACTCCCACTTTTTGTGCCAAGGTCAGTAATAAAGAGATTAAATAAGATTGGTGCCAAAACCGATCCCTGAGGAACTCCACTGGTAACCTCCCTCCAACCTGACAGTTCGCCTTTCAGTAGGACCCGTTGCAGTCTCCCCTTTAACCAATTCCTTATCCACCTTTTAATGTTCATATTGATCCCCATCTTCTCCAATTTAACTAATAATTCCCCATGTGGCACTGTATCAAATGCCTTACTGAAATCTAGGTAAATTAGATCCACTGCATTTCCTTTATCTAAAAAGTCTGTTACTTTTTCAAAAAAGGAGATTAGGTTGGTTTGGCACGATCTACCTTTTGTAAAACCATGTTGTATTTTGTCCCATTTACCATTGACTTCAATGTCCTTAACTAATTTCTCCTTCAAAATTTTTTCCAGCACCTTGCATACTACAGATGTCAAACTGGCCTGTAGTTACCCGGATCACTTTTTTTTCCTTTCTTAAAAATAGGAACTATATTAGCAATTCTCCAATCATTTGGTACTATTCCTGAGTTTACAGATTCATTAAAAATTCTTGCTAATGGGCTTGCAATTTCAGGTGCCAATTCCTTTAATATTCTTGGATGAAGATTATCTGGGCCCCCCGATTTAGTCCCATTAAGCTGTTTCAGTTTCGCTTCAACCTCTGATACGGTAATATCTACCTCTATATCCTCCTTCCTATTTGTCATGCTACCATTATCCCCAAGATCCTCTTTAGCCTTATTAAAGACTGAGGCAAAGTATTTGTTTAGATATTGGGCCATGTCTAGATTATCTTTAACCTCCACTCCATCCTCAGTGTTAAGCGGCCCCACTTCTTCCTTCTTAGTTTTCTTCTTATTTATATGGCTATAGAACCTTTTACTATTGGTTTTAATTCCCTTTGCAAGGTCCAACTCTACTCAACTTTTAGCCTGTCTCACTTGATCCCTACATGTTCTGACCTCAATTAGGTAGCTTTCCTTGCTGATCCCTCCCATCTTCCACTCCCTGTATGCTTTCTGCTTCTTCTTAATCACCTCTCTAAGATGCTTGCTCATCCAGCTTGGTCTACAACTCCTTCCTATGAATTTTTTCCCCTTTCTTGGGATACAGGCTTCCGATAGCTTCTGCAGCTTTGATTTAAAGTAATCCCAGGCCTCCTCTACCTTTAGATCCATAAGTTCTTCAGTCCAATCCACTTCCCTAACTAATTTCCTTAATTTTTGAAAGTCAGCCCTTCTGAAATCAAAAACCCTAGTTGCAGATTTATTTTTGTTAATCCTTCCATTTAGTTTGAACTGAATTAGCTCATGATCACTTGAGCCAAGATTGTCCCCTACAACCATTTCTTCTATGAGGTCCTCGCTACTCACCAAAATTAAATCTAAAATGGCATCCCCTCTAGTCGGTTCAGCAACCACTTGATGAAGGAATCCATCAGCTATCGCATCTAGGAAAATCTGAGCCCTATTATTACTAGCACTGGTCCTCCAGTCTATATCTGGGAAGTTAAAGTCTCCCATGATCATGCAGTTTCCATTAGTATTTACTTTATTAAAGACATTAAAAAGGGCTTTATCCATATCCAAATTAGATCCCGCAGGTCTATAGCACACCCCAAGCACTATCGTAGGAGAGGCTTTACTAGTTTTCTTCCCCAATGTAATTTTTGCCCAGACGGACTCTGTCTTATCCATTGCATCGCTTCTTATTTCTTTACATTCTACCTCATCATTGATATACAATGCTACTCCACCCCCTTTACCTTTGTTTCTGTCTTTCCTAAAGAGCACATACCCTTCAATACCTGTAGTCCAGTCATGACTACTATTCCACCATGTTTCTGTTATCCCTATAATATCTGGTTTCACTTCCTGCACCAGTAGCTCTAGTTCCTCCATTTTGTTACCTAGACTCCTCGCAATGGTGTATAAACATCTTAATTTTTGCTGTTTGGCCTCGCTCACATTTTGTACCCTATTAGGCACAGTCATTCTACAGCCAGTATAACCTATTAGACTAGTATCCACACCGCCCTCGCTCCTTATATACATTCTCCTACCCACGGCTGTATCCATTCTTACTTCATCTTCTTCCCTCTCAATGCTAAAATCTGGCGTGGAGATTTTCTGGACATCTCCCATCCATCTCCCCCCAATTCCTAGTTTAAAGCTCTCTTTATCAGTTGTGCCAGCCTCGATCCTAGAAGTCTATTTCCTTCCCTACTCAGATGAAGTCCATCCCGAGAGAACTGACCTCTGTCCGTGAATGCCTCCCAGTAGCCATACATCCCAAAGCCCTCCTTATAGCACCACTGCCTAAGCCATCTGTTGACAGTCATAATCTTGTCAGACCTTTGTTGTCCTTCTCTAGGAACAGGAAGGATACCGCTAAGATGACCTGAGCCTCAATTTCCTTAAGCATCTTCCCCAGCCTAGCATAGTCTCCCTTAATACTTTCCAGCGAGAATCTAGCCGTATCATTTGTTCCCACATGAAGGATAATTAGGGGATTCTTTCCCGCTCCCTTTAGGATCCTTTTCAACCTCAGGTCTACATCCCGTATCTTAGCACCCGGAAGACTGCACACCCTTCTATTCTCAGGATCAGCTCTAGTTACAGGCCTGTCTATTCTTCTCAATAAAGAGTCCCCGATCACAGACCTGCCTTTTCCTGGTGACGGTGCTATTCTCCAGTCTCTCCCCTGTTCTCTCTGGCTGCAAGTTCTTTCCATTCCTATTTTCCCTTACAATCTTCAACCCATCCTGTATCCTCCTGGGGCTCATATTTGGTGTAGTCTCCCTTGATTCTTCCCCTTTTTTTTCCTATAGGGCTAGCCTCTCTTCTCTTCTTCCTTACCCTTCCACCTTCAACAAGTACCTGCTGAGCCCCTTCTTCATTTTCCAACTCTGCAAACCTGTTCCTAAGCTCTATTTCTCCTTCACTAGCCCGTCTTTTTCTCTGCCTGGTTCTTTGAGTCACATGTTTCCACTGACCACTTTCCTCATCCAGTCTCCCCTCAAAATTCCCCAGCCCTGGTTCCATCTGTGAGTCTGAGCTTTTCCCTTCAGATACCTCATATCTTTGCTCCATCATCTGCTCAAACCCCTTCCTAAACTCAACGAGACTTTCCACCTGCATCTCCAAACCTCGGATCTTTTCCTCCATCAGCTCTATCAGACGGCATTTCATGCAGACAAAACTCTTACCGGTTCCCCCCTCCAGGATCATGTACATACCACAGCTTCCATATCCAGTCATCCTCAATGTGTCTTTCACTGGAGGAGTCACTCCCACAGCTGCCTCTGTATCTGTCATCTCCTTCCCACCTAAATCCTGTTAATCTGGGAAACACAAGCCACACCAAAAAGACCCCCCCCAGCAAAAGCAAACCCCAAACAAGCACCACAATCTAAACCCCCTTTTCAAACTCCCACTCAAACTCCCTTGTTTAGAGCTCTCTTTGCTAGCTCCTGTGCCGCTGCAGCTATCTGTGCCGCTGCATGACTGGCTGGCTACCTTTATAGGGTCCCTAGTCAGAAGCCCCACCCCCTAGGCAGGGCTCAGCTGCTCTCTCAGCACAAAGCCCCACCCCCTAGGCAGGGCTCAGCTGCTCTCCCAGCACAAAACCCCTACACACACACAAATACAAATACTAAAAATACAAAACCAAGTACAACTACCTTCTCCTCCAACAGAACTCCCACTCAAACTCCCCTGTTTAGAGCTCTCTTTGCTAGCTCCTGTGCCGCTGCAGCTGTCTAGGAACTAGCTACAGCTTTTTTCCAAGACCTTCTCTGACTGACTCAGTCTGTGCTGTAAAGCAACCCTCATTCACCAGGTCTCTCCTCCCTTAGAGCCCAGGTGCCCTCTTTTAAGCCCAATTAATTGGCCAAATTTAGTGCAGTGATAAGGCACAGGTGCATTGGCCCTGCTCTCACTTAAAAGGTCAGTGTCATCCCTTTTTTTCTTTTTCCACCCCCAACCCCCGTATGCTCACATGTATTTCTGCTAAGGTTTCGAAGCAAACTGTTAATACAATTGCCTCTCACAGGAATGAAAATACACAGTGAGATATACAAATGCTGTTGTGATGTCTTCCACAAGTGCTGCCTTTATTGCAGCTAACCTTTGTACCTTTTCTTTCTTTTTTTAATTCCATTCCTACTTGTTAAAATAGGAAATTGAGCTGAACTAAAGGCATTATATCATAGAAGCATTTGGAATAGAAGGCAATACTGAGATTCTCCCCAGCCAATACAAACCTATTCTCAGGATTTTATAGAGCATTAGCTGGCAGGCTACATATCACACAGCACATACCAGAAGAGCAGGCTTATAGTTTAGAATAGCTATGAGAACTGGAAAATATTCTTAACGAGAGTGCTCAAATGAAACCTTCTCTGAATGCCCATACACATACAGGATGAAAGGAGGGAATCCAACACATTCCTCTTAGGTATTAATACACATTGCTTCCTCAGGGGAAGTATTGAGAGCTGATTCAGAAAAAGAGCTACATGTGTCAATTGGCCAGAGGAAAGAAATGTGAAAAGGCAAGGGAAAGAAAAAAGTGATTGTGCAAAAGCTAAGGAATAGCCCATATTCCTTGCTGAAGGGAAGGGTCTGTTGTTAGAAAAAATAATACTATTTAATATCTATATAGTACTTTACCTTTTCAAAACATTAAACAAACATGAATGAATCCTAGCAGTATCCTTGTGAAATAGGTAAGTGATATATCAGTTTTATGGATTGTGAAGCTGAGGTAAAAGAGGGGTAAGTAATTTGCCCAAAGTTATAAATTGAATCACTGGTTGAGCAGCAATTTGAACTCTGAATTCAGGGCTGGAATCCAAAACTCCTATCTACTAAACTTTGGAAGGTCTAGTAAACTGAATATAATACAAAATAAGCTAATATAATGTCTTGTGCACTGTGCAGATTATTGGCAGAGTTCATCCAGATGGCAAAAATAAAATGGCTGACTCCCAATAGAGAAGCCATTACATCTCTGCTACCTTGTGGTCACCTTTATGTCCAAAGTAACAAAAAGACTGACTATCTTCTCCTGAATATTGCAGTTCACATCACATTACTAAAGGGTTACAGTGGGAAGCAGGAATTACAACTGCTATCTACTGTATGACTTTAGCTCAGTATTTCCTCTTCCACATCTCAGAAGGATGCAGGTCTCTCAATTCATGCCCCGGTAGCCTATGCCATTTATATCATATAAATGATAGATTTTTATGAGATTTCCAAAAAAGCAGCATACTCACAGCTGCAGATTCCTATCGCTTACAGACGACTCAATACAAAAATATATTCTCTGTGAAATGTCCAAATTACATAATTACAGAATCGTCACTGAAGACTCTAAAGAAGCCATGAACTAGTCACTAAATAACATGTATTTTCAAAGATCTAATTACTCAACAGTCTCTGATTACAGGCTATCAGATAAATAGATAACTAAGGAGTATTTTTTGGTACTTTAAGTATTATATACTGTAATATAATACAAAGATCATTCAGCCATAAGATATGGATAGATGAAAGGTTTGTGTAAGAATCCAAAGCCCCTTGAACCAGGCACAGCTAAGTAGGCAGGACTGAACTCTCATTTTAGGAAAGTAGGCTTAACAGAGTCTATGCTCCACCTGGTGTGTGAGCCACAGGAATGGGCTCACTACAGGGAAGTGAAGGAAGGTTATCACAGTCCTCCAAGGAACTGTGGACAGTGGTGGGTAAATGCGCTCAGGTTATAGCACCTTTACAAAGGTACCACCACCTGGAGGGGCTTTCATAAACTGGTTCAAACTAGATTCTCCAGGGACCAACAGACACAGAAAGGACTTTTGGATCAATAGTCTGAGTTTAAACTGACTCAGGGCCTTCTTTCTGATCCAGCAAATGGACAGGCCCTGGAGAAGGACTGGAAACACTGGCACCTGCCAGAGCAAAAGGCTGCAGTCGGGGATGACCTCTGATAAGCATTCTAGCATTAGTGTAGGTTCTTTTATTGTTTTAATATATTTTCTCTGTATTGCTTTCACCTTAAGAATAAATGTGCCTGCTCAACAAAGGCTATGTGGTCCCTTAGAGCTGCGGGCTCTTTCGCTATTTATAGCCTCTAAAAAGAGAGCAAAGGGCAGATGCAGGCCATTTAGGCAGGGGAACGTGCACCCTGGAAAAGCCCCAGTCAGGAGCGAGAGAGATGTGGGTTTCCACTTGAGAGGTGATGTCTGGGCAGCCTAATGGGTGCTCTTGGTGAACCATGGGAGGATTAAGGGGCAGTTGCCTTGAAGTGCAAGAAATCAGACAACTAATAATAGCGGGACATATAAAAATGTTTATAAATATCTCTGCACTATGAAGTTGTACACAACTTAGATAGTCTATGTAATTACTTGAATTTACTACTGCCAGCTTAGCCATGCCTTATCTTCCTTCTACTCTCCTGTTGTTTGTCACTTGTTATGATTTACTTTAAATTAGGGCTTGTCTACACATGCAAACATTACCCGTTATACCAGTATAATTAAACCAATATAATGAGACAACTATAACTCCACAGGTAGGCACTCTTCTGTTGAGTTTGTACAGCACCTAGCTCAATGGAGCCCTGTCCTTGATTGATTCCTTTAGATGCTACTGCAAGACAAACAATAATGCAAGATAATAAATAACAAGTATAATAACCCAAGTAGTCTTACTAAAGCCTACTTTATGATAAAGGAAATCAATCAATCTTCTACTGTGGATTTTGAATACCAGCCTAAAAGAGTACTCAAAATGCTTTCACACCCTTAGAGGCATAGAAAAGCAGTACTGATTACACACTAGGGACCTGATCCTACAAACACGCAGCATGTGCTTAGCTTTACATGTTACTGGTCCCACTGAATTCAAAGGAACTATTAATGGAAGCATGTACATGAGTTCTTGCAATATCAGGGCCAACCAAGGTTTTGAATCTTGTTTGAAAACTAAGCGTGACTTCATTTTAACAACATGTTTCTAATTAAGCCAAAAGGAAAATGAGTACTTGTGGCACCTTAGAGACTAACAAATTTATTTGAGCATAAACTTTCATGAGCTACAGCTCACTTCATCGGATGCATTCAGTGGAAAATAGAGTACGGAGATGATTTATATACACAGAGAACATGAAACAATGGGTGTTATCATACACTGTAAGGAGAGTGATCACTTAAGATGAGCTATTACCAGTTTCTGATATGCTTTTACTGGCCATGGTTTACTAGGGTTTACAATTTTGGTTGGACATATTCCTGGAGGCTTCTTTGCATGACATAATGGAGACTCCAGGCCAATCCTGGAGAGTTGGCAACCATATTGTTGACAGCGTCAGCATATTTTAAAATGACTGTAAAAAAAATCACATCAAAACTAGAGAGACAACATGATTTGGCACTAAATTATGTAGGAAACCTTTTTAGCTGAAAATATGTACACATTGATTTCAGAACTGTGTTTTCTAGAACAGTTCAAAGACCTATACACACAGAGCTCTATTTTCTAAAAATATTAGCTGTGTATGTGGCTCACCATTCTGAAGAATCAGAGCAGGACAGTAGTAGGGTCTGGTGGCACTAGAGATTACAAGACTAGTTCTTTACTACCATATGGTCCCTCTGCATGGCTAGCAGAGGTGCCCAGGGAGGCCGTAGCTAGTCAGTGCAGATTAGGACAAGGTAGGAACAGGAAGTCATAACCATCTCCTGTTTGCAATTTACATGTAGGCCTACATGTTTGAATTCTATGCTCTTGAAACATAGATGTTACAGTCACTATCTGCATTTGAAGTACTTGACTTCTGTCCAGTATTTAATAAGTAAATAGGCCTATCTATTTTTTTAATGGAGATTCAATGTTATTCAACATAATTTGCTCTATAGAGCAAGAAATCCCCTGAAGAACAACTGAAAGTTTAAGGCTCCCAACTATACGTGGAGAAATCACAGCTGCAGTTTTTATTTTCTGAGAACCACGATTGTACAATGTATTTGCTGAGGAATCATAGATTTAAAGATTGAATGTGAAACATGGGGGGGAGGGGAGGTGGGAAATATATGCAGACTTCTTTCCCTTAGCAACTGTAAGATAATATTGTGAAGCAGAACTTGTCCTCAACAGATGTAAGGCAGTGGCATTCAGACCCTAGTGATTTTTAACTGGTCTTGTTCATCTTTGTAATTCAGCTGCAGTGTCAGACAGATACAGATCAAGATTCCATTTCACTCTGGGATTTACCTATGACCATCACAAGTACTGGCTTACAATGCCTGTACTCCACAGACAGGGAAAGGGCTCCCCCAGTTGGGTAATTCATTCTGAACAAAGAGAATAACTTGAATGAGGCTAGTGTGCCCACTGGGATATGGGCTTTGGATACATAACAGTGTATGCACAAAGACATCCAACAGTGAGTCTGAAAAGGAATGTAAATAGTGATGAGCCCCCATATGTTATGATGATAATGTCAGGCACAGAGCAGGGCTCTACAGAGAAATTAGGAGAATGACATGGTTTTCCCTTGAAGCATTTCCGCCCAAATTACTTTTAGATGAAACCATCTATCTTCATGTATGATCTGTTAAAAGTATATTGTTAGCTTATCTGAAGTTTTGTCTCCCTAAAGGATGAACTTCATCTGAAAAGTGTTCTGCCTCTACGGCCACTGCTGCATTAAAGACAGATGGAAATGCAGGAATCATGATAGAGTAGTCAGTCAGTCTGGTTGCCATTTACTCTTCAACAGCAAATAGGAAGTATAACATATAGTTCTAATAAAAATAATACCTAGGTCTTAAATAGCTGTTTTCATCAATAGATCTCAAAGTGCTTTACAAAGGATCCAGTATTTCTGTGTCCTCATACTGTGTCATTACTGACAGGTTTCAGAGTAGCAGCCGTGTTAGTCTGTATTCGCAAAAAGAAAAGGAGTACTTGTGGCACCTTAGAGACTAACAAATTTATTAGAGCATAAGCTTTCGTGAGCTACAGCTCACGATGCATCCGATGAAGTGAGCTGTAGCTCACGAAAGCTTATGCTCTAATAAATTTGTTAGTCTCTAAGGTGCCACAAGTACTCCTTTTCTTTTTGTGTCATTACTACAATTCTCGCTGGCATTTCTATTTTGTTACTGAACATCACCAAAGGAGGAGATACCATCTGAGCTTCCTAAACCAAAGATGAGGCAGGACAACGTTCAGGAACGGAGGTAGGCGAGGATGGCACTGCATATTATTGTAAACTATCTAGAGGCTAAACTCTTTTGGACAGTGAGCTGCAAACGATGCAACTATCCTGTCTCCATTAATTAACATTGTCCTTTCACTTTCTGTATTTGGAGGAGGTGAATGTAAAACGTAGCAGCAGAATTGTTTGGATTGCATGTGTCATGTTCTATAAAGCAATTGTCTTTGGAGCTAAAGGAGCTGAAATTTAAAAAGGCACATTAATGAAGTGTTGATTATGTTGCCATAATTTAAAAAAAAAATTCAGAAGTGAAGGTAACTGGAGAGAGGAATGCTGACCAGCTGGTAAAGTCCTATTGAAAAGCGAGGCAAAAATAATCTCAGGGCAGGTCTACACTACCGCTCATGTCGATATAATTTATATCACTCAGAGGTGTGAAAAAGCCACCACCTAAGCGATGCAAGTTACACTGACCTAAGGGCCTGTGTGGACAGCACTATGTTGGTAGGAGACACTCTCCCGCTGACATAGCTTCCACCTCTCACAGTGGAATAATTTTGCCGATGGAAGAGCTCTCTCCTGTTGGCAGAGAGCATCATCACTAGATGTGCTACAGCAGCACAGCTGCATCAGTGCAGCTGTGCCGATGTAGTGCTTCTAGTGTAGAATAGCCCTTAGAATAAACTGGTTTTGGCCGTCAAAAAAAATACATGGCTGGTTTGCTTCAGTTGAGACTTCACATTGTCTGTTTACTCATCAGGAACAGCTCTCCCTGGGAAGGTGCAAATAGTTCTAAACATAAAAAAGGCCAATCTGCTCAGGTCAGAACCATTTCCTCTCAGGAGAACATCTTTTCCCCCCACCTATTCCTACACCTTTTTCACATGACGGACAGACTTTCTAGCAACTACAATTAGCTCCAGCTGGAAGCTTCCTGATTCCTACTGCCTGTATATTGCTGGGATTTTTTTTTGTAATTTTCTTTATGCACACATGAATTATTAAGTACCTTCTACTTAGATAGATAGATAGATAGATACACACACACAGAGATGTATATATATATATATATATATATATATATATATATATATATATATATACACACACCCACACACAGAGCTGTACTTAGGGTACAGTGAATTGTGGTGACTGCCCTGGGCCCCGAGCTTTGGGGGGCCCCATGTTTCATGAGGAGGCAGGTGGGAAGGTGAAAGCAGCAGGCAGGCTGGTGGGAGGGGTGAGGAAGAACTACCCTACCAACCTCCCCTTCTTCCCAGCACCTCCTGCAAATGGCGGGCAATGCCGATCAGCCCCTCCTGCTCTCTCCTAGTGCCTACTGCTGTTTTGCGGCATCTGGAGGCACTGGGGGGGAGAGGAGAAGAGCAAGCGTGCAACGCGCTTGGAGAGGGGGTAGAACTTGGCAGGGAAGAGACAGGGCAGGGGTGGGGCCTTGGGGGAAGAGCTGGAGTGAGGGGGGCTGGGGTGGAGCCAGGAGGGGAACACCCCCCGGCAGATAGAAACTCAGCACCTATGTCCCAGGCCCTGCACCCTCCTTGGGATGGCCCTGCCCACACATACAATTTCATTAAATAAAAGATCAGCAGTTATGGATAGAAAAGACATTGTGATCGGCTGTTCTCCCCACACCAGTTTAGAAAGGGTTAATGAGGGTGAGGCGAGTCCAGTTAACTGGATAGGCCACAGCTGAGGAGCATTAGATGACCTAAGTAACCCCTGAATAATGACAGAGCTGAGAAGGAACAACCAGGTCTAGGATAAAGCCAGGAAGCTGGCAGTAGAATGGGGCTACTGTGAGGGAGCCTGTACCACTCTCTGGATAGTAGAGCATGAAAGAAGGGAAACTAGGAGGAAAGGGTGTAGGAAAAGGTTCAGGTAAAAGGTTGCAAGGCTTAAGAGGTGTACACCTTAGCTGCCAATTAGAGGGTCCCTAAGCTTGAAGCTGGAATACATGGTGGGTGTCGGTTCTCCTGCCAGTCACCAGGAAAGTGACATAATTTGGGCAGTGAAAGGAAGACTGCCACCTTGGAGGAAGAGACTTTTATACCCCAAAGGGTGAAAACATACTGTGACCTGTGAGGGCCAAGCCACAGAGACAAAGCACCCTGAGTTGCAGAGAGAGAGAAAGGTGGCAGGGTGTGCAGTGAGGAGCAGAAGAGGGCGTGGGACCTAGAAAGAGCTAATCCCTAGTGGTGAGTGGAGCCCTGTGAAAGACACATACAGTGGAACCTCAGACTTATGAACACCTCAGGAATACAGACTGTTCATAAGTCTGAAATGTTCATAACTGTGAACAAAAAATTAAGGTTGTTCTTTCAAAAGTTTACAACCGAACATTGACTTAATACAGCTTTGAAACTTTACTATGCATAAGAAAAATGCTGGTTTCTTTTTCTTTCTTTACATTTATCACAGTACTGCATTTTATTTGCTTTTTTTAAATGTCTGCTGCTGCCTGATTGTGTACTTCCAGTTCTAAGTGAGGCTTGTGGTTGACTGGTCACTTCCTAACTCTGAGGTTCTACTGTATTTTAGACAGTTATATATTTACCTTTTACAAATATAGGGGTCGATGGAATGAGACACTTTGCAGATGTGATATGGCAATTACCCATTTGACATGAATACTCAAGTAATTACTATGTTAAAATCTTATAAAAATGGACAGGGTGAAAATTAAAGCTGCCCATAACTTGCCTTAAATTGGCAATATATGTTTCCTTTTTTATTTTGTTGAACAAAAGGCTTATAGGTTGTATAATCTAGCCTTGCTCTTCTGCTGATTCTTCTCATTTGACTTTATACTCATTAGGAAAACGAGCAGTAAGTTTACCAAACAGAAAGGGAAGAAATTAACTATCAAAAATGAGAATTTTATTTCTAATATAGAATGGATTGGAAGGGGAAATAAAGGGAACAGAATCCTTTATCTCCACCCCACTTAAATTATATTAATATGTTGATTGGGAACTTCTGTCCCCTGGCCTGATAACACAAGAACAAGCAGACATGCAATGGAATTAAAAGGTGGGAAATTCAAACCTGATAAAAGGAATCAGCTGAGCAGCGAACAGCAGAGAGGCTAACAGAGGGAGTTTGTCTGGGGAGAACCCACTGAGGCTTACATCTTGCCGGCTTCTCTGAGTTGTTACTAGAACTCCTGAGAAAGCTCATAGAAGGAAGGTAATATGGATGGGGAGTGTTCAGCTGTTGTGACCTGCACTGGATGTGCCATGTTTGTCTTTCTTCCACAGGACAGAAGCGACTTTGTCTGTAAAAAGTGCAAACTGGTCTCCATATTGGAAGAGAAGGTTCAAGGTCTGGAGCAACAGGTATCGACCCTGCGTTGCATAAGAGAAACTGAAGATTTCCTGGACAAACGTCAGGATATGCTTCTACCGACACAACATTCTGAAGATTCAGAGCAGGCTGCACTGTGGGGACAGGAGGACGGTGAAGAAATTTGGCAGCACGTGACCTCCAGAAGAAGAAAGGGGAGCGTCCATGTACCAGCAACGCAGATACAGGTAAGTAACCATTTTCATGTTCTCTCTGCAGGTACTAATGCGGAGAGTGGACTAGATGATACATCTGAGGGAAGGGAACAGAAGGAGACTCCGCCGATTGGAAGGCATGAGATGCACTGTCCTAGGGTTGGGGGTTTAACGACCACCGTTCCCAAGAGAAGGAGGTGGGTGGTGGTGGTCAGGGACTCTCTCCTCAGTGGGACTGAGTCATCTATCTGCCGTCCCGACCGGGAAAACCGAGAAGTCTGCTGCTTGCCAGGAGCTAGGATTCACGATGTGACGGAGAGAGTGCCGAGACTCATCAAGCCCTCAGATTGCTACCCCTTCCTGCTTCTCCGTGTGGGCACCAATTATACTGCCAAGAATGACCTTGAGTAGATCACTGTAGACTACGTGGCTCTGGGAAGAAGGATAAAGGAGTTGAGGTGCAAGTGGTGTTCTCGTCCATCCTCCCCATGGAAGGGAAAGGCCTGGGTAGAGACCGTTGAATTGTGGAAGTCAACGAATGGCTATGCAGGAGGTGTCAGAGAGAAGGCTTTGGATTCTTTGACCATGGGATGGTGTTCCAAGAAGGAGTGCTAGGCAGAGACGGGCTCCACCTAACAAAGAGAGGGAAGAGCATCTTCGCAAGCAGGCTGGCTAACCTAGTGAGGAGGGCTCTAAACTAGGTTCACCGGGGGAAGGAGACCAAAGCCCTGAGGTAAGTGGGCTACTGGGATGAAGCATGAGCGCGTGAGAGGGGAGGGCTCCTGCCTCATACTGAGAAAGAGGGACGATCAGTGAGTTATCTCAAGTGCCTATACACAAATGCAAGAAGCCTGGGAAACAAGCAGGGAGAACTGGAAGTCCTGGCACAGTCAAGGAATTATGATGTGATTGGAATAACAGAGACTTGGTGGGATAACTCACATGACTGGAGTACTGTCATGGATGGATATAAACTGTTCAGGAAGGACAGGCAGGGCAGAAAAGGTGAGGGAGTTGCACTATATGTAAGGGAGCAGTATGACTGCTCAGAGCTCAAATATGAAACTGCAGAAAAACCTGAGAGTCTCTGGATTAAGTTTAGAAGTGTGAACAACAAGGGAGATGTCGTGGTGGGAGTCCACTATAGACCACGGACAAGGGGGATGAGGTGGACGAGGCTTTCTTCTAGCTACTCACAGAAGTTACTAGATCGCAGGCCCTGGTTCTCATGGGAGACTTCAGTCACTCTGATATCTGCTGGGAGAGCAATACAGCAGTGCACAGACAATCCAGGAAGTTTTTGGAAAGTGTAGGGGACAATTTCCTGGTGCAAGTGCTGGACGAACCAACTAGGGGCAGAGCTCTTCTTGACCTGCTGCTCACAAACCGGGAAGAATTAGTAGGGGAAGCAAAAGTGGATGGGAACCTGGGAGGCAGTGACCATGAGATGGTCGAGTTCAGGATCGTGACACAGGGACGAAAGAAGAGCAGCAGAATACAGACCCTGGACTTCAGAAAAGCAGACTTTGACTCCCTCAGGAAACTGATGGGCAGGATCCCATGGGAGAATAACATAAGGGGGAAAGGAGTCCAGGAGAGCTGGCTGTATTTTAAAGAATCCTTATTTAAGTTACAGGGACAAACCATCCCGATGTGTAGAAAGAATAATAAATATGGCAGGCGACCAGCTTGGCTTCACAGTGAAATCCTTGCTGATCTTAAACGGACACTAAACTGGGAGGAGAAGTAGATATGCTAGAGGGTAGGGATAGGATACAGAAAGAGCTAGACAAATAAGAGGATTGGGCCAAAAGAAATCTGATGAGGTTTAGGACGGAAGAATTCCATGCACCGCTATAGTAGGGACCGAGTGGCTAGGCAGCAGTTCTGCAGAAAAGGACCTAGGGGTTACAGTGGACAAGAAGCTGGATATGAGTCAACAGTGTGCCCTTGTTGCCAAGAAAGCCAATGGCATTTTGGGATGTATAAGTAGGGGCATTGCCAGCAGATCGAGGGATGGGATTGTTCCCCTTTATTCGACATTGGTGAGGCCTCATCTGGAGTACTGTGTCCAGTTTTGGGCCCCATTCTACAAGAAGGATGTGGAAAAATTGAAAAATGTCCAGTGGAGGGCAATAAAAGTGATTAGGGGACTGGAACACATGACTTATGAGGAGAGGCTGAGGGAACTGGGATTGTTTAGTCTGCAGAAGAGAAGAATGAGGGGGGATTTGATAGCTACTCTCAACTACCTGAAAGGGGGTTCCAAAGAGGATGGATCTAGACTGTTCTCTGTGGTAGCAGATGACAGAACAAGGAGTAATGGTCTCAAGTTGCAGTGGGGGAGGTTTAGGTTGGATATTAGGAAAAACTTTTTCACAAGAGGGTGGGGAAACACTGGAATGCGTTACCTAGGGAGGTGGTGGAATCTCCTTCCTTAGAGGTTTTCAAGGTCAGGCTTGACAAAGCCCTGGCTGGGATGATTTAGTTGGGGATTGGTCCTGCTTTGAGCAGGGGGTTGGACTTGATGACCTCCTGAGGTCCCTTCCAACCCTGATATTTTAGGATTTTATGATTCTATGATTCTATGAAATATTTTGATTAAAACTGTGGTACTCACTGACACAAGAAGTCATTGTTGCCAAGAATTTAACAAGATTCAAAGGGAGATTGGAAGTTTAGATGGATAACATGAAAACTGAGTTATCATAATTAAAGTCAACTTTTATGATATTACATTAAATCTCAAACTTCGGAATTTAAACTAATCTCTAACTATTGGAGGTCAGGATAAAACCAATCTGAGGGCAGATTACCTCATATCTTTTTACTGCAAGGTTCTTATAACTTCCTCCAAAGCAGCTGGTGTTGGTTAATGTCAAAGATGAGATACTGGATTAGAAGTCCCCTGAGTCTCATCCAGTGTGGCAATTCCTATGTACGTTTTTTTTCCAAAATGGATCTTATTGCTATTATAAATGATGCTCACATGTTGGAAAATCAGTATTGTCTTTATGGAAGTACAAATATAAGCCACATAATTTGTATTCATTCAACATAATAAGTAATATTGTAACAATAGTTTCTTGTAATTATGACACTTTTCACCTCAAAGGAACCCAAAACACTCTGGAAACTATAGGAATTAATTCACCCACCACTGAAATACAGTAGCCAACCTTTGGTGCAGATCACAACAGCCAAGTAATGTGGTACAGTCACACTACACAGCAGATTAGAGCAAAACACAAAGACTGATCTATCTAATTGGAACTATATGGGGAATTTTTGATGGGCACAGAATGGGGAATTGTGCCAGGAAATCTTCATTTTACAAGTCATCAGAAAAATGGCATACCAGCACCACAGTTCTTCGTAACATAAAGCATGACTAACATGGATGAAGAACCTATTTAATAACCAACACCACTTCCTTCAGCACCTTGCTTTTAATTAGGAGGTATCCCATTGAAGTGCTAATTTGGCCCAATTGTGCTTATCTTATGGGAAATAAAAGCAAACACATCCCAAAATTGGTATGGTCCCTATGGTGACTTTAGAATGGCTGAGATACTTAATCTGCTTTTTGTAAACTGTCTTTAAAAATAAAACTACAGAAAATATGTTTGGACAATTAGAAAGTAATAAAAAGAGAGAGACTTTGAAAACTTGAACATATACAATTTGGAGCATCCAAATGACGTGCATCCTGGGGCGTAAAAGGAATTGGCTAATAAACTTACTGAACGACAGACAATCATGCATAAAATGCCAGGGAGAATGCAAGAGATACAGAAGGCCTGAAAATAAGAGCCAATGTGGTTCTAATTACAAAAGCACTAGAAAGAAGGACAATGCTAGAAAGAATAATCCAGTTAAGTCTGTTTTGAATCTTTACTAAAGTAATGGAACGAATATTAATGGAGTGTAATGGAGCCATGAGCAACTAGCAACGTGAATTCATATAAAGAACAAATCATGCTAGACAAACTTGATAGCTTTTTAAATAAAATGACTATATTAATAATGGATGAGAGGAATGTTGATTTTTAGTAAAGCACTTGACACAATGGGCCTGGACCCTGTCTGAGTTAGCTATACTCAAGGAAGGACAAAGCTGCATTAATTCACCTTTTTTGCACCTCTTTCCTGATCCCAAGATTGGACACTGCTACTCCTGCCCTCAGCATAAAGCAGAGAATCCCTAAGGCTCTTTAACTTACAAATGGTTGCCAGTGGCTCCCAAGGGCTGTTCCAGTAACTGAGGAATGCCATGATGTAGCAATGTTTCAGCCACATACTCTTTCTCCTGGATACTTCTGGGATGAGGACGAAGAGGGGAATGGCATGGAACCACACAGAGCAAAGGAGCCAGAATATGGGCCAGGCTCTGCATCCATGTCTCAAGAAATTTGTCTCTGAAAGTTATTTCAGAGAAGATTGGCCCTAAGCACTGTCTTATGGATTAAAAACTCATTGAATGACTACAGACAAGGGCTAATGATAAGGAAAATGCATTTGGTTGGGATGAGCTGCTGAAAGAATCAGGGTGAGGTTCAGTCCCACTTAACACCCTACTTACTGAGCTAAGAATGCCACAGAAGGATCCACAGAAGTTAGACATATAGCCAGGAAATAACAAAATTACATTTCACTTGACAGAACACGCGTTAATAAAGGATTTTTCAGGGAAAATAACCTGAACAGCGAATCTAAAAACCAGTAATCACAAAAATTTGCTAGCCCTTTTTGAACTTGAAAAGGTTTGCACTGTTCTCAACTAGGGTCACATAATATGCACTTTTTTCTCTGGTTTCAGTGGTAAATATAAATATTAGACAGACTGAAAGATATAAATATAGATGTTATATTTTACAATAATGTCCTAAGACACAGGAGTCATGCTGCACTGAAAATGTAACATTTAGGAGCATTTTAGTGGATCTGTCAAATGTAATTTATAACAAACAAAAGGCTTTCATCCTTCACTGCCTTTCATTCCAGGCTATAGCCATGTACTAATAAAGCAAGTAAAAGTAAATGAAGAAGGCATCATTAATTAAGCAATCAGTATTTTGCTTATGTCAAATTATCAAAGTGGCACATGGAAACAGTGCTATTGTTAATAATGTTTTTAATATGGCCATCATACTGTAAATCTCTTCTTCTGCAGGTTTAATAACTTGTCCATAAAACTCTTCTCCAGGCTGAAACTTGATGAACTTAATGGTGGAGATCAGAACCCAGGAATGTTCATTTTAATTGTCTGAAAAAGTCAATCAGGTCTCATGGGTTCATTTTTAAAAGTTTAAGAAGTACAATTAAATAGGAATCAGGTAGTAATGTACTCATGTCAGACTTGTCTGTGTCTCTACTTCTCAAAGACTTCATTTCAAGAGAGAATTTTCCAGGTTCTAATATGTTGTAGTTGCATTTGGTACTTGGAAATAAAACAAACAACAACAAAACAGCTGAGAGATTTAAATCAGAATAATTACTTTTCAAAGAAATGTAAGACATTTCATTATGTTTCATTACTGTTTATGAACACGAGAGAGTAATACTGTAGGTGGCAATATTTGAGTTTAAATAATAGATCCTAAGTATTTTGAAAGAGCCAATACGGTCTATTAAACAAGAAAATACTGTTATGGAACAAAAGTGTATCCCTTAGCCCCTGATTAATTCATTCAGGAAGTGGGTGGGCGTGCATTCAGACATACCACTGAAGGAGGAGAGAAACTTGTGGAAACAGTGCACCTGAGCCAAGGAAAGGAGGGAAAGTTGTGCTCTGTTGTTAGCAGCCTGCCTTTCCTTTCACTTGTGTACCTAACTACCAGTCAGAGCAAACTGACTAACTATTTATATGAAACATTTCCAAATTTCAAAGTTGTTTCCATTTTGCAGAGGTAAAAAAGGACCAATTTCCCATTTTTTTCCACAAAATTCTTCATCTTGATTCTGAATTTTTCTAGAAACTGTTATAAAAATTATCATTCCAAAGTCTTATTAATCATAAATTATGTTTTCTTACTGAAAACGAGTTTCAGTCAACAAGACATTTCCATAATCATTTTGAAAATGACTTAGACAGCAACGTTGATAAAATGGCATGGGACATTTGCAAAAAATAGGAAATTTTGAAAACACTGACAATTTTTTACTAAAGGTTGCATATTAGAAAAATGGCCATTTTTTCACTAACTACTGTTTACTGCAAAAAATATCAACCACGTTACAACTAGTACAACCAAGGGCCCAGCCCTGCAATCTGAACCATGCTGGCAGACGCTGCAGTGATTTGAAGCCCCACTTTCTTCAATGGGACTCGTGCAGTGTACCATTAACTTCCATGGGTCTCTAAACTAGCGTTTGTGTAGATCAGATTGCAAGAGCAGAGCCTAAAGTAAGGATTTCAAATTGTTTGTTTAACCCACTTTGTGGTAATAGAAGCTTATAGTACCGAGGGTAGCACATCTACTTCCAGTTCAGGACCTAAAACTTTGCAAAATTACAAATGTTTTGGTTTAACACTATTCCAATGCAAAATCAGAAGTTTTTGATCATTATTTCTGTGAATCTGAATGAGAACAAAATGTCATTATTTTCGTTGATAAACAGTTTTTACTACATAATTAATGAAATTCTGGCTCTCTTATGGGGTGGAAAAGGCAGGGTAAAATGGGTTGCAGTAAGTAGCTGTTGGGTGGCAAAATTTGCCTCTGGAATTGCCATTTATTTTTATTCAAGTAAATACATTTGAGACAAACCTGAAAACTACATTTTCAGAAAGAAAATTAACTTTGTGAACATGCATGTGAACACCTATTCATGAACTTTCAATCAGGTGAGGTTCCTGACTGTAATGAACTTTTAATCCAAGTTACGTCAGTGAGAGTTTCAAGATGTTTGCTCACTGTTTGATGATCACTTTTGTACACATGCACAGTGGGGTGGATTAAAGATTTAAGCTTCAATTTAAGTGTATTTTTAGGCCCTTTGTGATATGAAAAAGATCTTTTGAAGGAACTTTTTCAGTGTAGTGAAACATCCACTAATGGTTGTCATATGACTAAATTCTAATATATAGCATTTTTAATACTTACATGTGCAAGGCCCTGTATAAACACTAACTATTCATCCCAGCATCCTTCTTTAAATTATTCCTGCTGTGGAACTGCTTCCTATTTTGTGCAACTGTCTCTTTAAGGAAGGGTGTGCATACTGAGTCTGTACAATTTAACTAAGCTGCACTGCTATATCCTTGATGAAGCAATGAGAAGGCTGCAGGCAAACAAGCTGCTATGACAGGACCCTAGATGGCCTGTATGGGGAAAGGAATCTTCACTGCAGTGGCCATGTGAAAGCTAAATATCTTAGATTTACAGCAAAAAAAGGTAACAAGATCATTACATTTAAAAGTGGGATCCGACAGCAGTGAAAAAGCCTTGTTACCACATGTAAATTCCAGCTCATTAATGCTTTAGAAGACTTACTTCCACTCATATGGAGCCTTGTGATGAAAAGCAGAAAGGATTCCATTCAGGACTGTGCTCTTTTGTGACACTTTCTGCAGCACACAGTAAACCTAACACTGATTTTAACTATTTGTTTAGTACTGTTCTCCCAATACAGTGGCTGGGAAGCTGCAGAAAAACAAATATAACTGTGACGATGCACCCCATATTCTTCACAGTGATATTATTAAGATATCATTATGACCTAATTATAATGTATTTTATGCAAGATAAGCCATGTGAGGTGACATTAAAAAAGTTATGCGTTGCTGAATACGATTATCCTATTTTTATGCAAGTATTTTTATATCTGAAGTTATGAATATGGACTATGTATCTGTATATAGAAAAGCTGGACGTGCACAAGTCCATTGGGCCATATGTAATGCATCCGAGGGTGCTGAGGGAGTTGGCTGATGTGACTGCAGAGCCATTGGCCATTACCTTTGAAAACTCGTGGCGATCGGGGGGAGATCCCAGATGATTGGAAAAAGACAAATATAGTGCCCATCTTTTAAAAAGGGGCAAAGGAGAATCTGGGGAACTACAGACCACTCAGCCTAACCTCAGTCCCTGGAAAAGTCATGGAGCAGGTCCTCAAGGAATCCATTTTGAAGCACTTGGAGAATAGGAAGGTGATCAGGAACACTCAACATGGATTCACCAAGGGCAAGTCATGCCTGACCAACCTGATTGCCTTCTATGATGAAATAATTGGCTCTGTGGATTTTGGGAAAGTGGTGGATGTGTTATACCTGGACTTTAGCAAAACTTTTGATACGGACTCCCACAGTATTCTTGGCAGCAAGGTAAAAAGAATGGATTGGATGAATGGACTATAAGGTGGATAGAAAGCTGGCTAGATCATCAGGCTCAATGGGTAGTGATCAATGGCCCAATGTCTAGTTGGCAGCCGGTATCAAGCAGAGTGCCCCATTAATGATCTGGATGATGGGACGGATTTCACCCTCAGCAAGTTCACAGATGACACTAAGCTGTGGGGAGAGGTAGATACACTGGAGGGCAGGGATAGGGTCCAGAGTGACAAATTGGAGGATTGGGCCAAAAAAAATCTGATGAGGTTCAAAAGGAAAAGTGCAGAGTCCTGCACTTAGGAAGGAAGAATCTCATGCACTGCTACAGGCTGGGCTCTGACTGGCTAAGCAGCAGTTCTCCAAAAAAGGACATGGGGATTACAGTGGACAAGAAGCTGGATATGAGTCAACAGTGTGCCCTTGTTGCCAAGAAGGCCAATGGCATTTTGGGCTGCATTAGTAGAATCATTGCCAGCAGATCGAGGGAAGTGATTATTCCCCTCTATGTGGCACTGGTGAGGCCACATCTGGAGTACTGCATCCAGTTTTGCCACACACGCCCCACTACAGAAAGGATGTGGACAAATTGAAGAGAGTCCAGTGGAGGACAATGAAAATTATTAGGGGGTTGGGGCACATGACTTATCAGGAGAGGCTGAGGGAACTGGGCTTATTTAGTCTGCCGAAGAGAAGAGTGAGGGGAGATTTGATAGCAGCCTTCAACTACCTGAAGGGGGGTTCCAAAGAGGATGGAGCTAGACTGTTCTCAGTGGTGGCAGATGACAGAACAAGAAGCAATGGTCTCAAGTTGCAGTGTGGGAGGTCTAGGTTGGATATTAGGAAACACTTTTTCACTAGGAGGGTGGTGAAGCACTGGAATGGGTTACCTAGGGAGGTGGTGGAATCTCCATCCTTATAAGGTTTTAAGGCCCGGCTTGAAAAAACCCTGGGTGGGATAATTTAGTTGGGGTTTGTCCTACTTTGAGCAGGGGATTGGACTAGATGACCTTTTGAGGTCTCTTTCAACCCCAATCTTCTATGAGTGTAAGATTTCAAATGTAGTTACACCTGGGTAATGCCCACTAGTCAAGATGCTTTCAGTCAAGATAGTGGGTGAGGAAGAGCCTATAAGGGCAATGGGCCATTAGGAAAAAGCAATAGGCCTGAGGAGAAGCTTAGCTCCCAGCTGTGGAGACTTCCTGGAAATGCTACAGATAGTCTTCAAGTAATGGCTTCTATGACTCTACAAGTACATGTGATGAGACCACATGTCTCTGGACTTCATCTTGAGGTGTCAGTATTTTTCCACAGACTGGTCTGGGAACCTAGCTTTGAGAACAAAGTGTTCCCACCATATGCAAAAGCTATGTAAAGCAGGAAGTGACATCGTCTGTGGTTCTTCACTCCCCACCCAAGAAGATTCCTGGATACACCTGAGAAACAAAGACTGAACTGGGGAAAGTGCTAGACCCAGGCTAAGGGGATTTCTAACCTGTGAATGAAGCACCTAAGGATTCCAAGTTGTAAAGCAAGTGCATCTTGCACCTTAAGAATCTGCAGCCTGCTTGTATCATCTCTTAGGGTGAGAATCTGTATTGATATCCAATCTATTTAGTATATTAAGCTTTGTTTGCATTTTTTGTTTATTTGCTAGGTAATCTGCTTTGATCTGTTTATCACTTATAACCTCTTATCTTTTGTAGTAAATAAACTTGTTTTTGCTAGTAAGTTGGAGTGAAGGGTGTGGGAATCATAACTTGGGGCAAAGGCTGTTGCATATTCATCTCCACATTGAGGGAGAGGGCAAATTTTATGAGTTTATGGGGTACAGTTCCCTGTGCAGCACAAGATGGTATAATTTTGGATTTATACTCCAGAGAGGGTGCGTGGCTGGGAAGCTGGGAGTTGCCTTAACTGTATCCTTCATATGCAAGGGCTGGTCAGAGAGCCTTCATGTAACTGAAGCTGAGTGTGTCCCTACCTGTACGTATGCTGGTGAAAGTTTAGGCTGGAGGGCTTTGCAGCTTGTCACAGCAATACAGTGTGAGAGGGAACAGTACAGTATTGTGTGTCAGGGGGCTCAGTTCCAGGAGGCACCTGTCATAATAATATAGTTTAAAACAAAAGTCAATTGACAACTTGTGTGAAACTTCTCTGAAGTTACCATGGTAATGAGTATGGTGTAAATATAGACAGGTGAGAGAGGGAGACACCATTCACATGATTATGGGCATCAGTGCCAGAGGTTGGTGCATGTTTTATTTCTAACAAGGAAGTCAGAAGTCAAAGGATTCACTACGCAGTGATAATTCAGAGATTAATTTACTGATAAGTGTGTGTTAGGCTACACTTATACTACACTGAAGATCTGATCTAACTCCCACAAAGTCAGTGCAAGTACTTCATTCCCTTCAATGGGAATTGCATTGGGACCTAAAGGCCAAGATTCTGAAATATGGGTGGTAATATGCCTATTACACTTAATCAACATATATAGGTGCTGTTGACCTCAATGGGTGTTGTGCTTTTGGCTTGAGAAAAGTATATTTATATATGTTGTGCTGAAAATGTACCCCCTGCTGCCATATTTAAATAGTTTAAATTTATGTAAGCATTTTGATGGTGTGTTGGTCCATAAAGACACCAGAAAGTGCTTTATAGTTCTAAATTAATAAAGAACCACATTCTAAATATGAGAAACCTTTGTCTTCATGTCATCTAGTTGTGTCCATGTTATCTAGCAAGTTTCCAGCAGCTGAGATGTGAAGCAACTCAGTTCTTCCGAATCTTTTACTTGCATCATTAAAGTGCAAGTCCCAAGGAAAATGAGTTAAACTTAATTCTACAGCCTTTATTAATTGTTTCGATAATAAATTAAAATGAATTGCATGCACAGTTTTCAGAAAGCTGTCGGGAGACCTACAATGAAAAAATAATATAGTTTGAAGATGCTAATTAGCTGTAATTGCAGTATTTAATAAACGAGACACCTACCAGTAGTGATAATCAAATCTCTTCATTGAACTGCACTTGGTGTGTTTGGCTTAAAAAAAACCCCAGTGACTTGCAATATGCTAATGCTATCTGGGGGCATTGTTCATGAACTGACAGAAAATGTAGTAGTATATTTCCCCCCTCTGAAAACTACACTATTGTATCTTTTTTATAAAGCTGATTTAAGAAGAGGACTAAGAATTTGCAGAGATTTGATACACATTTGAAATGTAACTCTAATTAAAGCAACACCTATTAGGCCAGTTAAGCAGCTGCCAGAATAGTTCAGCAAGATATATTTGGTCTCTGACCTTTGTTTAAAAACACTGGACTCTACTTCTAGCAGTGCATGCACTCATTTTGGCTGTCTGTCTGGAGATGAAGGTTGTGGAGTTATCAGTTGTATCAGCACTGGAGTAGTCTGGCACAGCAGTGAAGAAAAGCCAGTAGATTGTGTTATGTCCATCCACATTAGACAACAGAAGTTGAGGAGTTCAGCCTGCAGTGCTTTCAGTCTCTCACCACTTCAAATACTTAACATTTAACTTTTCCAATGTAATTAAATAAGGCTGTTTGTGCCATTCCTAATGCAGGGTTTAGTATTTTTTTTAAACCAACCAAATAAAATTCATGTTGTAAATGACACCACGGCATTAGACACAGCTTTAAAGTTTATTGCTACCTCATTTGGATTTACTTTGATGCTATGTTTTATAAAAACAACAAAGGTTATAAAAGAGAAGGATGATTTATCAGATTTTCACAGTGCTTATGGCTATGGCTATTGAGGTGATAAGATTATATGGTCTTAGACTGGTGCATGACAAGACGCCTCAGCTTTGCTTAAATGCCAAAGGGAAAACAGTTGTGTCTTCTCTCCAAATGCAACTGTAAGCACTGAAGGCAGAGATAGCATACTTGTAAACATCATTACACATTATGATAAGATGAAAGAACAAGCTTAACAGATAGCATGAGACATTCACAGAGGTCATTTCCTCATAATATCAAAGCCCTCAATTGTATCTGTTGTTTGCGGAATGGGGAGCAGTAAGGGAGAATTTACAGACAATTCAGCAGATCAAAACGCTTAAAAAAAATCAGATTCCCATCTTCGGCAAAAGAATACATCTCCAAAAATGCTACTACTCTGTAGGGCCAAATAAGTATCTAAAATGCCAATGTAATCTTTGATTAAATGCAAGGTTTAGCGCAGTAATTAGTGGACAGATCTAAAGGGCCAGGGACAATATATCTTTGCAGATGCATTGTACTTGTGTGAAAAAAGTGCTTTTAGATGATTAATACTGATTCCTCTTCCACATTGCTGACAAATATAATTTGCTGTAACAATTAATAGCGCAGACTAGGGAATGAGCTTCAAACAAATCCTTCTCTGACAGGGTAACTGGCCTAGAAGATGCGGAGAAGGAATAGAGGTGATATATCTTGACCAGATGACATTCTCATAAGCAAAATATGGAAGCGTGCTCTAGATTAATTTAATATAAGGTGTGTGCATAGACTGTCCTCAAAAAGTAGATATCAATGGTTTGCTGTCAAACTGGGAGGACAGTGTGGTAGTGCAGAGGTCTGTCCTGGGTTTGGTACTATTCAGTATTTTCATTAAGTACTTGGATAATGGAGTGGGGAGCATGCTTTTAAAATTTGTAGATGACACCAAACTGGGATGGATTGCAAACACTTTGGAAGACATTACTGGAATTCAAAATAACATTGACAAATTGGATAATTGGTCTGAATTCAATAGGATGTAATTCAATAAAAACAAGTGCACAACTACAAAATGGAGAATAATTGGCTAGTTGGTAGTACTGCTGAAAAGGATGGGGGTATAGTGGATCACAAATTGAATATGAATTAACAATGTGATGTATCTGCAAAAAAAAAAAAACCAAAAAAACCCCCAAAAAATGAAAAAAAGAGCTAACAGGAGTGTTGTATGTAAGACACAGGAGGTTACTGTCCCTCTCTACTTGGCACTGGTAGGCCTCCTTTGGAATACTGTGTCCAATTCTAGGCACCACACATTAGGAAAGATATGCACAAATTGGAGAGCAACAAAAAATGATAAAAGGTTTAGAAAACCTGGCCTATGAGGAAAGGTTAATAAAACTGGGCATGTGTAGTCTTGAGAAAAGAAGACCAAAAGAGGACCTAATAACAGTCTTCAAATATATTAAAGGCTGTTTTTAAGTGGAAGAGTATCGACTTTTCTCCATGATACTGAAGATAGGACAAGAAGTAACTGGCTTCATCTGAAGCAAGGGAGATTTAGGTTAGATATTAGGAAAAAACTTTCTAACTATAAGGCTAGTTAAGCTCTGGAATAGGTGGTTGTGGAATCCCCATCACTGGAGGTTTCTAAAAACAGGTTGAACAAACACCTGCCTGTCAGGAATGGTCTAAGTTTACTTCATCCTGCCACAGAGCAGGGAGCTGGACCTTATGACTTCTCAAGGTCCCTTACAGCCTTATGTTTCTATGATTCAATGTTTTTTATTTAAAATATGCATTTGGAGAAAGAATTCTGCCAATATTTTAGTGGAAACAGATAGTTAAATGTATTTAGACAAAAACAGAACCACGGTGATTTAAGATTTTTTTTTTAATCTAAATAACCCTGTTCAAGCAGAAAACTGTGGAAACCTTGAGCTTACTTTCTTGAAAACAAAGCAGAACTCTCCAGTAAGTAAAAGGAACCAAATGGCCAATGTCAATAAATATTTTCCTCCCTATTTTCTATCTTTTAGAGCTCAGACTTGTTCTCCTTTTGTAACACCCTCAAAAAGGTAGCCTAACACTATCAGTGGCTGTAAACTCCCACACTGACAACTATTATCCATTAGCCAGTGACTTGATGTGCCAGCTAAACATCACTCTATTAACTGACTTTTAAATTTTCTCACTCCCTATGGGACAATCTCTCTAAAGAGTGCCTTCTTGATTGATGGTACTGAGATTCACAGTTCTGCAGCTGCAATTCCTAACTGGACAAACAATGCCAAACAGTATATTAAAAACAAAACACAAAGTAATGATACTTGAGAAGCAGAAGTCTTTAAACATTAATGCTCTGGAGGGCTGATGCCACTGTGCTTCTAAATTCATTTCAGGCAATGGTACTGTTTCAGTCCTCAAAATACCCTCAAAGTGGCATTTACACATATTGAGGATGTAATGATTACTCAGAGATCAAACTTCTGTACCCCAGACATTCTACTGCATCTACTCTAATCAGAGACAAAAGAAATTGCAGCATTCTAGTTTAAATATACTAAAGTCCTAATCACTTATTGTAATTCCCAAAATGGAGAGTTATCTCCAACTTTTTAACTATTGAATTCACTCTGGCAGAGCTGGGTAATAAAACCCATCATATTCTAATTTTCTGACAGCTTGATAGAACCAATGTTGTTAGTATAGATAAAGTGTAATGAAGCACTTTCTTTCCCATAGGAAAGTCTTCCACTCATATTCTTTGATGCCAACTACCCTTCACATCTGCTGTTTCCCCATTGATCACTGCAACTTGGCATGATGAAAACTAGAGTGCCTGATGAGGCAATTCCATTCAATGGCACTGTTTCCTTTTTCACAAAAGGGAGTGTAGTAAAATAGCAGTTTGTTTCTTATACCTTCATGAGAAAGTCTGTATGCAAATTATGGAGATGAACATGTAGTCATCTTATGTATAATAAAGTGTGTATGCTAGAGGGAAAGAGTGTTTGTTCCTTTTGTGCTAAACCCCTGCCTATGTAGAATTATGCAAATATTTAATGCAGATTTGGTTTTAAATTTGTTAATCAAATAAATCATTATTCCATATCTTATGTATAATATCCATAACAAAATGCAAAGAGCTGATCCAGTTCTCTTTAGAAATGATCCTAAAAATTAGTTATTACTCAAACAATGTGATTCATCAATAAACTTACTATTATTAATCTCTCTTAAATGCATAATAGTGAATGGCTATATCCCAGCACTCAGGGTTTTTTTCATTAAATAATACAGAAGTCAAACCAGAATTTTTTGTTATAAAAAAAATAAAGGTGGCACATCTCTCAAGAACTAAACTCATTATATATTTCATTAGATTATTCTAACATAACCTTTACAAAGAAAAGTATTGCAGCAGGAGAATAAAAATGAAGTAAATAGTCATGGCAAATCTTCTAGAATGTTGTGATATGCACCAACATCACAAAGCTTAAGGAAGTACATGTTTCCTTGCACTAAAATGAAGGACAATTATGGAATGTTTTAGTTCAGAATTGGTGAACTTCACTGGTATTTTGATTGGTCTGGCATTTTGGTTCTGTTTGGATAAACATTTTAATCTTAGTCAAACCTGCTAAATTTATAAAATCTGGCTTAAAAACAGAAAGAATGGACTATTTTTATGAGATTTCATGTACTACAAACTCAAACAGTCACATTTCATTCTACAAATAATCATGCTTGGCTTGTACAGTTTGCTTTCAGTTATGCTTTTAGAGCCTAATTCTGGTATTCCTGACATAAAGGAATTAGCCTGTAAATCAAGGCTAATTCAATCCATTAAAGTGAGTAAAGTTACACCAGCATTAAATCTTTGTAAGTGAAATCAGAATCAATGCCCTTAAATTGTAACAGGGCAGGGGCATATTATGTATTTGGAACTGATCTACTATTCAGGTACTACTCCACCATATATTTTACCTCAGTCTTTCAATGATTAATTACAAAAAAAAAAAAACCAACAACTTCCAACTGCCAGGCCACAGCCCAGAGTAACTCAAAAACAGTCTCTCCCAGGATTTCAGCTATTTTCTCTTCAGTCTCAGCCTGTAATCTGGAATTTAAAAGGTTTGTGAAAATGGAAAATAACGAAAGAGAGAGTGTAGTTCAGCACCTTCCAAAAGGTTCTAGATATGAGCAGTTATTAAGGTATTTTTCAGAGTGAGTTCTTAGTTTTCCCAAGTCAGTTCACCCATCTTTAATTGTACTGAAAATATACAAAAAGAGTGAATAGAAACTGATTATACATTTTTGAGGAGGATTTGATTTTCCAATAGTGAAAATATAAATGTTTAATATATATATTTGGCTCTCTCCTGCTGCTATGTATTTCTCCTTTTTTTGTTTGCTTCTTTTCACAGTACAGTCCAAATTGATTTCCAATTATACTTGATAAGAAAATATAATAATAGTAATGTTTTGGTTTGCTTTAAAGCTTCCCAAGTGCAATTTTAAAAATGAGTGTACAAACTATTATGAAATTCATTCCTTTGCTTATATTTGTTGTTGCAATCTTTAACCCAGAGGATCTGTTTTAAATAATGGTCCTTCTCCTAGCAAATGAAATCACTGACACTAAATGTCACAATGATTGAATAGTTGCAACTTAAATGAGACAGCAGTTTTGGAAAACAAAATGCTCTATTCATAGCTGGAAAGAGGGGAGGGGGTATTTAAAAGTGCTAGGCTGTACACATCTTTAGATTTTTCAGCTTCTCTTGATTAATTCCTATCCTGCTTTTAATAATTCGTTTGATCAATTTGCTGGACTATATCCTTCAATATACAGGATCTGGCACCTAAAAATATCAAGCTTACTACATGCTTTCAAAAAAAATATGCAAACTGTGTTACATTAGTAGTGCACACATCAAAAACCTACGCCTGTTGCCCTAATTTAATCTCATAAAAAAATTCATTGAACTGATAAAAAGCAAAAAAAAAAAAAAAAAAAAAGGAAGAAGACATAGATACATCTGCCCTGCTGGTGGAAGATAAATGTATTCAAGTTCTTAATATGATCAAGCAGATGGGATCACATGGGTAGAGCAAAATCATGGATGTATGCTTGCTTTTAGTTCTTCTGCGTTTAGTTTTGCAATACAATGCTTTCACAGTTACTGGTTTTCTGGTTAATAATAGGACTGTCAATTAATCACTATTAATTCATGCAATTAACTCAAAAAAATTAAAAGCAATTAATCGCACTGTAAAACAACAGAATACCAACTGAAATTTATTAAGTATTTTTGGATTTTTTTCTACATTTTCAAATATATTGATTTCTATTACGAGATAGAATATAAAGTGTACAGTGCTCACTTTATATTATTTTTTATTACAACTATTTGCACTGTAAAAATGATAAAAGAAATAGTATTTTTTCAATTCACCTCATAGAAGTACAGTAGTGCAATTTTTATTGTGAAAGTGTAATTTAAAAATGAAGATTTTTTTTTGTTTGTTACATAACTGAAACAAAACAATGTAAAGCTTTAGAGCAGCGGTTCTCAAACTTCATTGCACCGCAACCCGCTTCTGACAACAAAAATTACTACATGATCAGGACGGGGACCAAAGCCTGAGCCTGCCTGAGCGTTGCCATCCCAGGAAAGAGGGTCAAAGCCCAAGCCCTGCCACCCCAGGTGGGGGGGAAGGAAAGGGGACAAAGTCAAAGCCCCAGGCCCCAGCAAGTCTAATGCCAGTACTGGTGACCCCATTAAAATGGGGTTGCAACCCACTTTGGGGTTGCTGAGAACCGCTGTATTAGAGCCTACAAGTCCACTCAGTCCAACTTCTTGTTCAGCCAGTTGCTGATGCATCTGATGATGAAAATAAACATGCATTGGTCTGCACTGCTTTGGATGGTTATCAAGCAGAACCCGTGATCAGCATGGACGCATGTCCCCTAGAATGGTGGTTGAAGCATGAAGGGAATTATGAATCTTTAGTGCATCTGGCACATAAATATCTTGCGATGCCAGCTACAACAGTGTCATGCAAACACCTGTTCTCACTTTCAGATGACATTGCAAACAAGAAGTGGGCAGCTTTGTATCCTGCGAATTGTAACCGAACTTTGTTAGTCTGAGCGATTGGCTGAAGTAGAACTGAATGGACTTTTAGCCTCTAAAGTTTTACATTGTTTTATTTTTGAATGCAGTTATTTTCGTATTTAATTCTACATTTGTAAGTTCAACCTTCATAATAAAGAGATTGCACTACAGTACTTGTATTAGGCGGATTGAAAAATACTATTTTGTTTTTTACAGTGCAATTATTGTAATAAAAATAAATATAAAGTGAGTACTGTACATTTTGTATTCTGTGTAATTGAAATAAATATATCTGAAAATGTAGAAAACATCCCAAAATATTTAAATAAATGGTATTCTATTATTGTTTAACAGTGCGATTAATCACACAATTAAGATTATTTTTTTTAATCGCTCGACAGCCCTACTTAATAATAATGGCTCTTGATAGAAATGACCAAACTTGTCTTGTTAAAATATGACACATGCACACAGCACAAAATTTCAATTCTATCCAGAACTGAAATGTTTGCTAAATGTGGTTGTTATTGTTTCCCCCCTTTCTCTTGTTTTTATGTGCATATGAACTGCAAGTCCTGTCCTCCTTGCCCTTATCTACCATGTCTCTCTCTCTGTAACCTCTTCTTATGAAATTTCTAGCTCAGAGGCCTGATCCGCCAAACACACACTTCAGCAGGACTATTCACAAGTAAGGTTGCTTGTATGTGTTAAGTGTTTTCAGGATAAGTTTCAAACTTGCAAACCCAAGAAGTCTGGTTAGCTCAGATAAGCATTCAAACTTGTGGATGCTTAGCCTAACAGAACCTGTGAATGTCATGGTGAATTTAGATCCTTATTCTACTTTTAAATACTATTTTTTTATTTAAAATTACAAGAAGAGTAGCAAGAGCCATTGCTGGTAAAAGGTTTGGCTCCCACTGTTTTAATACATTACAGAAGACTGACTAAATATTGAGCTGCTTGAGTTGACCATGACAGCTTAGGAATATACTGCACAGGGAGTTCAGCCAAATATACCCTCAGAGCCTTAAAAGTCAAAAGAAGAACTCTAAAATAAAAGGATTTGCATAGGGTACAGACTTGAAAAGTCATTGTAATATAATTTGGCTAAATCAGAACAACTTCAATTTCTAACCCATGGGAAATCCCAATATTTCAACATTTTTTTCATCCTGAATTGGATGAAATGTTGAAATATTGACATTTTTCACAGAAGGGAAATTTCTGAAGGATCTGACTCTGAAGGCTACTCATATAGCAGGATCACACTACAGAGCAGACTGGTTGAGTCAAGAGACAGTTCATCTTGGAGCATGTTCCTGAATCAGACAGAGACAGATCAGTTTTGATTGGGAAATGAGGAAACATTTGTTTCAATATTTTCAATTGGGATGAAATATTTTGACATCCTGATGTTTCATTTCAGTTTGTTCAACTGACTCTTAGTTTCAAGTCAGTTCAACATTAAAGTCCATTCCCCTTTTGTATTGCTTTGCCTCATTGGAGTCAGAGTTCAGTTTGATTGCTGCCTCCATTCTCCCAATAGGACAGGCTCTGTGGCTAGCCTACATCTTTGTATCGCATATGATGCACTTGCAGCCATGTGACTCCAATGATGCACCACTCTAGTCCACCAGAAGGAAATCTGTGTTGCATTATGGGATATGTATTCTGGCCACAGAACCCAGTATATAAGAGAGAATAGAGACTCAAACAACAACTCCCATGAGGCAATATTCCACAGCTGAGAAATACAATTCAATGTTGGATTGATTTGAAGCAAGATATTTTGGGTGAGTTCAGTAATCTGAAACAGACTAATTGGGGTCAAACTCACCTGAAACAAAATATTTCATTTCAATTTCCCAGAGAGAAAATCAAAACATATTTGGGAAATTGAAATGTTGTCAAGGAAAGTTTTAATTTTACAGAAACTTCACTTTCTGTCAGAAAATCATTGTGATGGAAAATTTTTGACTAGCTGAAGTTATGACCCCTACGTTCCCATTAAAATATGTTGCTGCATTTTGAATAATTTGTAGTCTTGATATACGGTAGACCAGGACACCAGAAAAACAAAGTATTTCAATAATATCATTAAACTGGCTAAAAACACATTTTAAGCATTCTAAACTGTTTCTACTGAACAGTAGTTGCTGTCTTGCTTTTCTCAGCTGGGAGGCATTGTGGCCTAGTGGATAGAACACTGCACTCAGACTCAAGAAACCTAGATTCTAATCCCAATTCTGCCACTAGCCTATGGGTTCCCTGGGGCAAATCAATTTGCCTATTTTTGCCTCAGTTTTCCCATCTATAAAATGGAGATAATGCTTTGTAAAGCATTACAAAGGAGTGCTGATCTACTGATGAAAAGATAAGTAGTATTATTTTGTTATTAAAATGTAATTTTAGTAATACAGTACACCTTTGCTATAACACCCTTAATTATTACAAACCTCCACCCTTAATGAAACCAATCCCTGGATCCCAACTACAGTTCAATACTTTTTTAAAAAAAAAAGGGGGGGGATGTTGCACATGTTTGTACAATTTCTATCCAGGGTTGAGTCCAAGGGCAAAAACTAAGGAGTGGGCCACAACCCGGGTTAAAGCTGAAGCCCCAGTAGTGGTGCAACTTCGGGGGCTGACAGCCGGGATGCTGTAGGGGTGGTCAGCTGGGAGCCTGGAACCTGGCTGCTGTGCGGACTGACAGCCAGAGCCACTCTACCTGCGGCTGAAAACACAGAGGTCACCTAAAATCTCTCTCCCTGACCAACTTGTAGCCATAGTTTTTATTATTATTATTATTAATAATTAGTTAATTTAGCTAACACCTTTATTCAAGGTGACTTCATTAACTTACTCCAGCAGCTTATGGTTCATTTTGATTGTCCTTTCACTATAATGAACCCTTGGCTATAACGAATGAAAGGTTGTATTCTGACAGTGAGGGTGTATTGTATAAGATGAATTAGATGTCATTCCAATTATAAACCTAGTACCAAAGCAATAGTTAGACTCTTAATATTTTGAACCTATCACCAGTCCCAGCAAAGATAAATGTACCATTAGCATCTCAAAAATAAATCATATTTTTGCTCTCAAGAGCTATAAGTCAAGGTCAGTGTATTGTTGGTTTTACATTGATAGATGGTATAGCTTTAACTTTTCAAGTGATGTCAGATTTAACAGGAACTTCAGGGCAGAGTGATAAAAGCCTAACGTGATTCAGACAACAATGGCAGGAATCAATATTAAGTTTGAGAACTTGAAGTTCCAGTGGATGGAAAATTGAAGGTATAAAGATAAAGATGAACAGGCATAATACTAACTGAAAATACCAATAATGGTAAGGTAAGGTATTTAGAAATTGAACTGATAACCTAGAAAATAAATTCAAATTAAGAAATATTAGCTTAGTATGATAAGGAAATTGACACAACTCTGCTCAAGAATGCATCTTCCCAAAGTCCATTCAACCCTTGTGTCTCCAATGCCATTGTGAGATGATTTAAGGAGCTAAGTAAAGACTGAGCTGATAAATGAAAAGATCAGGAAATTTTAAGCCTTTTTAATTCTGAAAAGTTCAAAATTTCAAATTATTTTTTAATTTTTAGAGATGCCTTGTGTGATGCAGCTGCATATGCAATTTCAATTACCTCAAAGTGTCTCTTAAAATTTCATAGCAACACAAGTTTTCTGACTAAAATACTGGACACGGGTTTTTGCATCTATAATAAACTAAGTTTACTGCCTCTAGCTATCAAGGAACACAAGCTGATTGAGAAAGCTAGATACTATCATAAAATAAATTAACAAACAAAATTGTTGTTTCCCTACAGCCAAGAGAAAAACTTCAGCAGTTCAACCGTGGGAGTTCGGGGGGGAATAACTCTCCAGGCAGAGTTATTTAAAAGTCCATGTATAACAGGAACTAGTCTTGGAGCTTCTTTGCCAGATAAGGCAGAGAGAGAGAGCTATATGACCATCCCATCAAATCACTGGAAACATTTGATGCTATTCTCCTCTCACAAAAAGTTCCTTTAGGGATGAGGCTGTCTTTCTGTGTCAGAAAATGTGCACAGATTACACAGGACAAGAGGCTTCTTTCAGTCATTTCATACTGATATTTCTCAATGCTTTGGAAGATTCTCTTTAAGGTAAGGAATGTAAATGTTGCCTACACCTAAAAAAGAGAGAAAAACTCTACTTTATCAGAGACCATCTGTTAGACATCAAAACCATAATTCTAATGTCAAATCCTCAAAAGGTCTGCAGCTTTATTTCCTATGTTTTATAGACCCTGAAGGGTCAGGCAAGTTCAGTCCTCAAATGATTGAATGAATTAATCAAATGCAAGCATTTCAAGATGTTTGCATTGAGGTCGTATATCACAGTAGTTGATCAAGGGGATTACTTGGCATTTATTGATTTGCATGGTGCATATTCCCATATCAGAAAGCCAACATCACTTATACTAATATATGCTGCACAAAATCTTTCACTCTTCCCATGACCACAAAAAGTTACAACCTTAAGAAAACAACAACAAAATGTACTTAATACCTGCTCTAAACTGGTTGACAATGATATTTGGGAAATCACTTCCAAAAAAAAATCAAGACAAATCAATACTCAGTAGCTGCTAGCAAGTATAAAAGAAATCACTAAATTCTTTGCTGAATTTCATCACTTAGGTGCTATAACGTTTGACTCCCTGCTCGGGAAAGAGTAGAAAAAGGACCATGTGTATTTGTACAAAAGCAAAAGAAAAAAACTTGCACCTGTTTGGTCTGATATCCTCGTACAGATAAATATCTGAGTATGGCTTCATGCATATGTTCAGATGATAGGACTCAGGACAAAATTTTCTCAAATATCAGGAGTCTGTATGGTCCAAGTTAAGCACCAAAAATACAGCAAAACACTATTTGAATTAATGGATAAATACTAAAATCTGATAAAAAGGCTATCCATGTCAGAGCCAGCTTGTGTGATTATCACCATAAATGAATCTTCAAAATGCTTGACAAGCATTCTGTTCAGACCAATGAATAAAAGCAGAGAGAAATGTACCAGTGTTATAGGATTTAAGGTGGTGAGCAGACCAATTCTGGCACTGAAAACATTTCTTACATACAAAGCAATGCTAATGCAGTTGGACAACACCTCAGCACTGTCATATAAAAACTGACAAGGCAGAACCAAAAGTTCATCCCTGCTAATGAATAGAGGCTCTCAAGTGGCTTCAGTGGGCAGGATCTGACTCTGAGGGCTGCTCATACAGCAGGATCAAACCATGCAGCAGACTGGTTGAGCCAAGAAACAGTTCATTCTGGAGTACGGTTTCCTGAGTCAGAGCCAGACAGACATAGATCAAATTTGCAATCTTTGGGTTGGTTACCCAGAGACCGATCTCTTTGCTTTGAAAAAACAATGTAAAACTCAGTGTTTTATCCCCCATTTTGAGAGCAGGTCATGTTCCCAATACATACATTCCCAATTTTCCAAATAACCCCTCAAGTTCGAAAGTGCCCATTACACAATTACACCTATTACATCTGTTCCTTTTTTGGAGTTAAAGCATTCTCTGTGGTTCTAGTCCTATTCCCTTTCTTCCCTCACTCATTGTTGGAGGACAGAGAGTAAGGGGAAAAAGCTGAAAAGGAAAGAAGAATGGGGACAGTGTGGACAATATTCTTGCCCTCTCCCCAGTGGTTAAAGAGCACCAGAACACTTCCAAAGAGAGAAAAGGTGTTTGGGGAGGTCTCAGATTAAATGTACAGAATTAATGTTGCATGGCAATTGGTTAAGATGAGTGAGGAGATGGTGATGAGTAAACTCTCTTGCCCATAGGTTCTTATCAGAATGTACAGTCCAGTTTTCTTTCTACAAGTGGCCCAGCCAACTAGCACACCTTGAGGAAAATTGCAGGTGAGGAGGGTAGAGGGGGGTAACAGAATGGCACTAAGACTATTGGGTAACACAAAAGTCTACACTAGAAAACTATTCCATCCTTGGAGACCAGTTTGCACGGAAGAAGTATCAGCAATTACAGCACTATTCAACTCCCCACCTTCCACTTCCCAAACACATACACAGTGTCCAGGCACTTGCACCCACTTCCTTAAGACAATCTACTGACAGGTGTGTTCTGTGCAGTTTACAGGAGCAGGTAAAGATTAAACTGTAGCTGACTCAAAACAGAGTTTAACAAAGCTCCTACTTTGCCTCTTCTCAGGAGCATCTACACTTACATCTTCCACTCAACAAGAGAGACGGGTTTTTTAACGTGCCTCTCCAAGATCTGCCAGCTGTCATGAGCTCATGAGTATCACATTATGATTGCACTTCCTTCTTGAGCTAGCTAGCAAAGAAACAACATTTAGGGCAAGGACTTTTGACTACAAGATCCAGAGAAAAGCTGACTGTCACCTTGTTTAGCCCTAATTTGTCATCAGTCTTTCTCTGGAGATATCACAATTTGATTTGTTAGTCTCTGTACTTCCAGGTCTATCTAATGATAGTCAACAATTTAAATGATGGATGACATACTTTGGGGGGGGTTAAGCTTTTGTATGCAGCAATTAAAGTAAATTAAAACAGATGATTACAGTCAGGTCATGTTGCTTTATGGTGTCCCATACCCTTAGGAAGACCGCCCCCCCAGGGTATGTTACATCACAAATGAAGGTGTGAGGACAGGATGGGTAGGCATACTGTGATGACTGATGTGTGTGTGTTGCCTTCCTCCTTATTCCTTCCTGCTTCCTGCTCCCTGTTCCTGGTTGCTGTTCCCAGGACACAAGTGTTCCAGTTCCTGTTTCTCTGTGTGTGTGTGTTCATAGCACTGGGTGTGTGCACTCACTTCGGGGCTGCTGCTGAAAATACCTGCTATTTGGATTGCTGTTTTGTTTTGTTCAAACTGCAGCTGACATAACTGTTTTGTGGTTAATACGTGTTTCAATTGACCGCCTAACTGCATGTCTTGCCTCGATTTCCTTGTGTTTTGGGATTGCGGTTCTGGGGTGCATCAGTGTATAATGCACACCCATACTATCTTTAATGTAGCTGGTAGAGGTAACTGTGGAAAACAAGAATGTAGTAGTAGTAGTGAGGATGTGGTAGCATGGGCTAGCCAACCCAGTGGCTCAAACCCATGAGACTCTGAACGTGTACTGTACCAGGGTCCCTGCTACCATATCTTCATTGCTATTGTTACCCTTGCTAGGTAGCTTAAAGCATGCCTACCCCGCTGAAATTTTTGGTGCAGATGTTTCCTTATAGACATTCTATAATAATGTACTTGGAGAATGAGTCCCTATTAAAAGAAAGTTTGGAAATTGACACTAATATCTAAGAATTGCTAATTTCATTCTATGCTGATTATAATTCTATTGTTCTTTGATGGTGGGAGACATCCATGACTATTAGTCAGGTTAGACTTTGGACTAGTCTGTTTTGCTAAAATGAGAGTTCTCTGTGGAGATCGACCTATAATTCCTTCCCCCATGAATACTTCAGGATAAGGAGGAAACAGATGATACTTAAGCTGTGAAAATATTGATTCAGATGAACCCAATACAGAGGAGATTTTCCCAAATGTCAGCTTTTTATTTGTTTTGAGTTCCTCCCCACCACATCCTCTTAAAAATAGCTAGTAGTGAATCTATTCAACTGTTTATGTGATAAGTATTTTATTTATTATTGTAATTATTGTGAGTGCTTAATCCTGTCTGTGCTGGAAAGTGATGTATATTTCATGGAGATCACATTTAAATACATTACTGCTATGTATAATATCAGGTTAAGTGTTGTATTTGGAGAAAGGACACTTGATCCATTAGCCAATGATAGTTCAATTAGCACCCACTGTATCTGTGAATGGTGTATGTATAAATGTCATTGTCCTTCTTTTTATTCTCCGCCAGAATGGAAGAACTGGCATTGTGTTATCTATTGATTTTATTCCATGGTAATAATATCCTGAATCTGGGGTTGGGTTTTTTGATTTTTTTTTTTTTAAATGAGCAGGACTGCAAGAAATAATTATTTGAATCTGGAACTGTAGCTACAGCTTCATACATTGGGCCTACAAGCAAGCTGTCAGAAGAGCAGCAGATTGCAGTGAGTCTTCAGGATCAGGCATGCATGACTGCACTGGCATGGCTTTTGGGGGATGTTATGGAATCAGTTGTTGCCAGAACTCTGCTCTATAGAAATCCCTGCAGGCCTTAAAAGTGCATCAAGATGAGGAATTATTTTGATTCTAGAACAGAGGCCATTTCTCAGAGTTGAGCAGCTTTGCCTAGAGGCATTTCCTCTGCTCCATACGTATAGACACCACATGAAAAGACAGGAACAGAATTTAGACTGGTTTCAGAGTAGCAGCCGTGTTAGTCTGTATTTGCAAAAAGAAAAGGAGTACTTGTGGCACCTTAGAGACTAACAAATTTATTTGAGCATAAGCTTTTGTGAGCTACAGCTCACTTCATCGGATGCATTTGGTGGAAAATATGGAGGGGAGATTTATATACACACACAGAGAACATGAAATAATGGGTTCTATCATACACACTGTAAGGAGAGTGATCACCCAAGATGAGCCATCACCAGCAGCAGGGGGGGAGGAAGGAAAACCTTTCATGGTGACAAGCAAGGTAGGCTATTTCCTTGCTTGTCACCATGAAAGGTTTTCCTCCCTCCCCCCCCCTGCTGCTGGTGATGGCTCATCTTAAGTGATCACTCTCCTTACAGTGTGTGTGATAGAACCCATTATTTCATGTTCTCTGTGTGTGTGTATATAAATCTCCCCTCCATATTTTCCACCAAATGCATCCGATGAAGTGAGCTGTAGCTCACAAAAGCTTATGCTCAAATAAATTTGTTAGTCTCTAAGGTGCCACAAGTACTCCTTTTCTTTTTGAGAATTTAGAATGGCCCATATACAGATTACAGCAACCACATACTGTTTTTAAAAAGAATTAATAAACAGACAACAATGTTAGGGAAGTCTGTTGTAGGCAAAGTAGTAAAATTCTCTTTCTTGCTGTTTGGAAGGAATGTGCAAAGATCAAACGTCCAAAGATCAAATTGAAAAAAAATATGTAAAATGTGTGTTGTTTTTAAAATAGCTGAGACTGAACTTTTATATAAATTGATGATTGCCTTATTTGGGCTTCCAGTTAAAGGATAACAGTTAAATGTTAAATAAATTTTGCACCTGCTAATTGCAGCACAGTATGAAATGTCAGCTAAATGTGAATGAAAAATTGCTCCCAAATCACAAAAACAATTCAAATAAAGATGGAAAAAGTGGCTTAGGAGAATCAAACTATATGAAAATCTGAACAGGCATGATAAATCCTCCCTAACTAATGCATGTTTCCTCATTATTATAAACCATCTATAAAGCCAAGGAAAACAATAATTGTTTGTGATGGTATGAGAATGTACAGCTAATAATAGTGTGTGCACTTAAAGTACATTCCACTTTTAGAGCTCTTACCAGTGAGATGGTAGGAAAATAGTATTTTCCCCATGGAAAATTTCAGCTTTTTGGCAAAATATTTCTACTGACGATTGAAATTCTTTTTTCAAAGTGGTGCTGTGGTGGTGTTTCATGGGAGTTGTAGTTTAGATGCCTTGCACTGCCACCCTTCTGTATTGGTCAGGCTCTCTGGCCAGGCCACATTTCCCATGATGTATCACAATCAGGGCTGCTATGAAGCACCTTAACAAGATGACACCAAATGGTGCATTATGGAAGACGTCCAACCCACAGAGACTTGGAACCTAAGGCACCTGAATGACAATATCTATGAGGCACTATGGCACCAGTTTAAATTGAAATGTTTTGATTTTCAGCCCAAAAGCATTGCATTTTTAGTATTTCATTGACCTGTCAAAACTTTACATGGAAAGCAGACATTTTTGTGAAAAATTTCATTTAGTCAAAAATCCAATTTTCTGACAAAAATCAGTTTTGATGGAAAATTTTTGACCAGCACTACTTACCAGTTCCATTGATATTCCCTATACAGATAAAAGGGAATGCTGCCAGAACTGCTATGCTCTCCAGAGCTAGGAAGAGATTTTTTAAGTGTGCCCACTGTACAAAGTGGAAATTAAGAACAGGAAAAGGTAGTTTGAGTATCATGAAAATTCTCAACCATTAAATATTTTATACCAGGGCTAGCCTTCCAATGGAAAAGAAGGAAGCCACATTAGGCAGAGATGGCATGATAAACAAACAAAAGAGTAGAAAAATATTCCTTAAAGAACAATCGCACACTATCAGGTGAGAATGACCAGATAAGCAAAAGCTCTTTTCCACTTCTCAGTTATATCAAGCAATATTGAATTATTCAGTAAAAGGAGAACAGTGTTTGGAAAAACCCACTGAACCATTCAGGCACCAATATTGATTACATACATGTGTCACTCATCTGGAATGACTTTTACACACTTGCCCCTTCTGTCTCTCTCAAATCATGCCAACTGAAATGTCACTCTAAGCCAGGCTGCAGGCAATGAGCAAGATTTTTCCTTTAGCTTCTTTTTCTGGCCTTCTAAGCAGCCAAAACTTCCCCTCCCTCCTGCTTTTCAGTGCTCCTTTGGACCCTCTGTAACTGTGAGTGCAGCCCAGTCCAGAAGGAGTTAGAAAGAAGGAGATAACCAGAACTCCTGATCTCTGGTCCTGGGCAGCAGCACATTCCACCCCCAAGAAACAACCATGAGGGGAGGGATATAGAACAAGAAGGATTAAGGAGAAATTCAGGGAGATAAATGAGTTAAGAGGGGAAGTGAGGAGGGGAGAGTGGATCACTATGGAAAAAGAGTTGTTTAATTTCAGTGTAAATTTCCGGGTTCGGGCTGGAGCCCAGGTTCTAGGATCCCACGAGCTTGAGTCAGCTGGCATAGGCCAGCCACAGGTGTCTAATTGCAGTGTAGATATGCCCTCTGCAGAGGCAAATTGGAGAAGAATGATCTTCTAGCTAATGCACAGGACTGGAAGTCAGGACTCGGGTTCATTCCCAGTCTGCCACTAATATGCTGTGTGATCTTGTATAAGACATGTAATCGTTCAGTGTCTCAGTTTCCCTCTCAGTAAAATTGGACTATCACATAGATCTACCTCCTAAAGAGCTGAAAATTCTAAAATTCCTAGGATGGAAGTACTGGCATTAACTTATTACAGTTAGATAGAGGAAGACAGACTGAATAAAAAACCTCTCGTTTGTTGTTATTTATATTGCAGCAGAGCCTGAAAGTGCTGAACTGATGGGTCCCATTGTGCTAGGAGCTGTACAAACAGAGCAAGAGAAAGTCCCTGCTTTAACAATTTATAGTCTACAAGACAGGAAATGTTTCATAGTAGCAGCCGTGTTAGTCTGTATTCGCAAAAAGAAAAGGAGTACTTGTGGCACCTTACAGACTAACAAATTTATTAGAGCATAAGCTCTAATAGAGCTGTAGCTACAGCTCACGAAAGCTTATGCTCTAATAAATTTGTTAGTCTCTAAGGTGCCACAAGTACTCCTTTTCTTTTTGCGAAGACAGAAAATGTGGCACACAGATGTGAAATCACTTGCCCAAAGTCACAGAGAAACCCAGTGGCAGAACCAGGAAAAGAATCTAGGTCTCCTGAGTCTGTCTAGTACCCCTCATCTATGGTGAACTATGCTGCACAGTTACATGCTCTCATACACGCGCACACACACAAGCTCTGTGAATGCTTACTCTAGTTGATGGATATCTGAAAAATTTTGGCTTTCATTATTTTTTTTTTAAATCCAACATTATGGATGCAAAAAGAAATCTCCCACCTGTGGACCACATGCAAACTGATGTGCTATGGTGTTTTCTTTACTGAGTCTGTTGACAGAGTTATGCCAAGCAGCAGCATAGTGAAATTAATACGACTTGGGTCAGTTTCTCAGCTGTTTCTCAGAAACCACAGGTAGCAATGAAACTATAAAGTGTATATATACACTGCACATAAAGGATCATATCATTTTCAGGCTCCTACTGCTTGGGAAACCTCTGAGCACCAACAGAGTTAGTCACTGGCATTATTCATAGACAAGAAAATCTAAAAAGCAAAGGCTGGGAGAGCACCAATAGTGGAGACTCACCAAACTAGCAGCAGTTAGAAGACTTTGGAGATAAAATGCCTCCCCAGAGCAGCCAAGTGGCTCCAAATGAGGAAGACACAGAAAATTCCTTCTTTCTTTCCAGATGCTTGAGAGAGATATACCTTCAGATTTATCACATAACTACTAGACAAAGGATAATATGGAGGGCCTATACAGGATCTGAGGACATCATGCTCACCCTTCCTCTTCCCTCCAGCAGCGGATTTCAGGAAGCTGAAAGATGAGCATGTTCCCTTGGGCCTAGTTGGTGAAATCTACCCATCCCAACACTCTCATCTTTTGTATCTTCTCTCTAGTAAGTTTAAATCCTCCAACTAATGTGTGTGTGTAGTCGTGGTTTAGGCTCTTCTAGACATAATGTTATTCTATGTTAGCTCCCCAAAAACTGGCTGGATTCCAAAGATATTAAAAGGAAGATTTCTGTGAGCTTTTATATCAATAATTTATGCTGAAATTATTGTCAATCCTAGGGCTGCTACTGTGCCTCACTGTGATTGGAGCTAATAGCTGTTACCGGGATTTCATATTTTCATTTAACATTAAGAAACCATCTGGAACTTTTATTTCATGCTAACACATAATGCTACAGTTGTGCTCAATATAGTCAGCAGCTTTATCTTTCTATAATGAGAGAGAAACACACGTGCTGAATCAAATTATACCTTCAGTCATATTTGTGCATTTCTGCTGAAACCATATTTTCATAGAATTTAATGTCGGATCTATTCTGACCTCCTGCAAAGATCCTCACATAGTCATCTCTGCATCAAACCCATAGCTTGTTTCACCTATATCTTATCTTTTCAAAATATATTTAGCCTTGACTTAAAGTTGAAAGGGGAAGAGAATCCATCACACCTTGAGGTTAGCAAGCCCTGGTACAAATTAAGCACCGCTTTAGATACAATGTTGTAAATCCACATTGACTCCAATAAATGTATTTACACCAGTGTAATTGAGAGCAGAATTTTACCCTAAATTTAACAATTAAGTCCTGTGCTCTGACCTCTCTTTCCTTGTTCATCCTTGCTGAAGTGGTAGAATTCAATAACAATATACTAGAAGCACTACAGAATTGTGTTTTCTGATGCTATGTTTCTGTTGTGTGCAGTCATTTCAAACTTTTATATGCCACTGAAGGGAAAATATTTCCATGCAAGAGATGCAGTCATTGCTTTGCTGACTGTAAATGTTCTTCTGTTCTTGGAGGCAACATAGAGGCAGAAACAAGGAAATAAAGGAAGGAATGTGAGAATGATCAGAAACAAAACAGGATACATATTCAAACAGAGGAACAAAACACAGACGCACAAGAGAAGATAAGAAAGGTAAGTGTGAATAGAATGGGAAACAATAAGAGCAATATATATTGGAGAAAATATGCAGAGAAGAGATAGGAGGAGACAGAAAAAACAAGAAGAAGGAGAAATAGTATCTGGAGAAGAAAGGAAAGTGTCATGTAGAATTTTTTTAAATAAAGAAAAAAGTGAAGGGCAGACAGAGAAAAACAATGCTGGCAACTGGAATCAATGACACTGCTAAGTAAAAACTGTCTTCTAATAGTTTGGAGTCAAGCCTTCTAATCTGAAGGAGTATAAAAATCAAAGTTTTCTACCAGACAAAAAAAGACATTGAAGTCTGGTAGTGTTTTCTGGTAATGCAATAAATATCTTGTGTCATCTCTTTATGTCTTGGGACTTTAATCATTTTGGTATTTTAAAAATCTCAGTTTTTAAACTTTTTCTGAATGTTGTTTTATTGGATTGCTACACATATTTCCTGTCATAAAAGCAGCTTTAATGGATTAGTTACTTACATCAATTTCCTCAGCTCCTTTTGAAAAAAAATATTCTGTAGAAGCTATTCTGTACCTTCCGAACACATCCTCTGAGGCAACAGGCTTAAAAAGTCCTCAGTCACTGAAATTTAATCAATTCTTATTTTCCAGATGAAAGTTGAAAGTGAGCATACAGAAAGAATGTACAGTAAAAGTTTTTACTTTTACTCCATCCGCAAACAGGCGCCATCCCCACAGCTCCCATTGGCCATGGTTCCCGGCCAATGGGAGCTGCAGAGCCAGCACTTGGGGTGGGGCGCTGGCAGCATGCAGAGCCACCTAGCCATGCCTCTACCTAGGAGCAGCAGGGACAGGTCACCACTTGCGGGGAGCCACCCAAGGTGCTGGATCTGGCACCTGAAATCCCACCTGCACCCCAACCCACTGCCCTGAGCTCCCTCCTGGACTCAAACTCCCTTCCAGAGCCTGCGCCCCACACTCCCTCGTGTGTCCCAACCCCCAGCCCCACACACACACACGCACACAAACTCCCTACATCTTAGTTAACGTTAATTTTTCACTTACCGGCACCCCGTTTCCCCAACATGCCAGATAAAAAAGCTTTTACTGTACTTACTTATATATGTATCACTACCATAAGATTAGATAATGATTTCTGAGCTCTTTCCGCTGAATAAATGGTGAAACTTTTACTCTATGCAGCTGAGTAAAGGGATGTAAACTCTTTAACACCATCCCAGTTTAACTCTTTAACTCAGACCCAGTGTAACACAAAAGCCTCAAGGTTCTTCTATGTTATAGTGGCATGTAATGGCTCTTAAGTGATAATTATGCTCACTAAGGAACTCCAGAGCATAATGCATTTGCCAGGCCTGCAGTATGCCCTTGGACTGGGGAGCCATAGGAACCTCTTGCGCTGTCAAATCTGAAGGGCCAATCTGATCTGGCCCAGGATATGTACTTAATGCTAATTTGTGCCAACCTATATAACTGATGGAGCTGGGGAAGTGGCATTTCCTCTATCTCTAATCAGGCTTCAATTTATCTAAAAATTAGCACATTATATTGTTGAATCACTCTAGTCACAGGGCAGAAGGCAGGGAGACGTTATATGAACCTGAGCTAGTCAAGATTTTTTTGAAAGGTTCTTAGAAATGCAATGTCCATAAGATTTTCCCAGCCCAGCTGTGATATTGATGACTGCAGTATCAGCATCTAGATATCTGAAGATAGATAGATATGTAATTAACTACGATAAAATTATTGATCTGATTTGCAATCCCTATTCAAGCAAAACTCACACTCAGATCTAGCAATGGGAGATTCACCTGAGTGATTCACCTCACCTCACTATTCTTGACTTACTCCATTAGGGTACAATCAGCATGCTGAGGAAAAATCAGAAAGATCTAAGCAGCAGACCCAAAGCTCTGCTTTTTTTATTTTCAGGAGAAAATTTCAAGAAAAGGATACTACCTTTTTTAATTTCATGAGAAATTTATGTATGAACAAGATGTTTCTTTTGCTCTCTTGCAAACCCACAAAAATGGGTTTGATTGCAGTGGGAATCATCTCACATGCCATATCTCTACTCAGCAGGCTTAATTCAAGATTTTTTTACTTGCAGAATCATGTTTCAGCATTTTTTCCAATCAGAACATAAAGGGCCTACCTTGAAGAAAGTCATGGTTGCTCCATCTTCAACTGCACCATACTCTATTTTTGTCTGCTTGGCTAAATCATCAGCTGAATCAATGGGAGATTCCATGCGCTCCACTGTCAGAAAGGCGGCTAGGTTAGCAGTGTACGAGGAAATGATGATAAGTGTGAAAAACCACCAAATGCCTCCCACTATCCTGGTGGAGAGGGCTTTGGGCATAAGCTCAGAACCTAATGGAAATCAGGGGAGAAAGGTGAAACCAATGCACAGAAAACAATCTGCAAGCGTTTGGCACTTTTTTGTCATAGTGTTGAGAACAGAATTACTGCACAAAAAATCTTTAAGCTACAGGTTTACATATTGCTTGTACAAACAAACACAACTGAAATGGAAAATTGGGACTGATTACACTTACAAGACAGATTTGGGGACTGTGGGAAACAAAGTATAGTAATGGGAGACTCAAAGTGCAGTTTTGGTCTGAGATAATGTGCAACCCTATTTTTAATATTTTTGTTTGTTTGTTTTGGTTTCATGACAATAGAAAACAAAAAGCAAAAGCAGTAATTGGAACTGGATTGTCAAAAGAAGCTTTATACTAAAAAAACTCGCAGCAGGCTTGAGCCTCTAAATTAATAATAATACTTACTGTAGCCCATCTACTGTGCTTATTCTTCAAAGTACTTAAAGATTAATTAAGCAGTTCATAAAAAAATTTTTGATGAAAGAAAAATACGTTGTTGCTGAAAAAAGCAGATACAAATCAGAGTATTTCAACTCCCCAAAACTATAAGAACCTTGACTTCTGTGACTTCTGTTGTAATAAAGTCTAAAGTTTGTAATAAAGTAATAAAGTTTAGCAATTTCTCAGATAAAAGAAAACATCTCCCATCTCTATAATTAGCCCACAATTTCAGATAAACCTGGGTGGCTGTGCCACACATTTAACTTGATAGAACAGCAATGACAATATTAGACTGTTATGCATAAAGTAGATAAAGATAGATTATAATGCATTGCTGGAGTTGTCTGCTCATAGCACTAAAGAATGGACAGGGTGCCACACATTGTATGGTAATTTGTATAATTATTAATGCCAATTTAGAGCCTAATGAGACAATTTGTAGCACATGACCTCCTCTTGTGCTTAATTATTATGAACAGGGAAAAATGGAATTCAGTTTACTTAATTTGCATCAGAAATATATTTGTAAACTGACATGGATGGATTTTTTCCCAGATTAATTTCCCAAATTATAGCTAATAATCATAAGGTAAACAATTTCAAGTTTTGCCATAAACAAAACATATAAAAAAACTTTGAGAAGTATATATGCATTTTTTAAAGAAATAGTTTAGCAGTACTGATATATCATTGAAATAAAGTATTAGGGTTTTTTTTAGTCAATTAACAGATTTTTATTACTACTTGGGTAAAATGGAATGAAGGCAAGATGGACTATTTTATTCCTGATAAATTATGTTGTTTATATTAGATTAATTAAGGAACTGGTCCAGTAAGGTAACACATCTTCAGATAAATGTAGGTTGTGCCAAACTTTCAATGTCAATGCAACAAAAAAGAAAAAGAAAAGAAGTGGTATCATGACTGGACTATTTGATCCAAAACAGTCCATCTTACCCTGCAGTTCATCTTACCCTTGCTGTTTCAAACAAAAAAAGGTGACAGACTTGGGCATGATAGCCAACTCCAGCGCCAGACTCTGCCTACAACTCTGCAAGGAAAAAAGTAGAAAAGTACCTTTCTGATGTAGTCGCTCCTAGGCCCTGTCAGTCAGACACTTAGACACCATAACACTACAATATTTCCTAATAAGCCCACCATCTTCAACGTATTTATTTTTTTAATTAAAAATCAACACTAGTAGAGTCAAACAAGACTGGGAAGAAAAGAACAGTGGAAACGTTTGCCACAGTTGCCCCAATTACCACAAGTTCATATCTTACCAAAGGACTTAAACAGAACGCCACCTAGGCCTGTGAAACAGAGCCTGGTTAGGTGCTGACTGTCATGTACCCAAGGTAACGTCATGTCCAGCACTATATCCCACAGTTTCCTGGGGGCGAGGGGTGTCAGCAAAAAAATGTATGAGTTTCCTCTATCATGTATCCTCCTCCAGCATTAAAGGAAAGTGTTGTAAAGATATTAATCAATATTAAAGTGGCATTTAAATATTGATTAATGTGTGTACTAACTGGCGGCAATGGATATTATATGTATTTATGGGAAATTATTATAACTAACTAGAACTAGGCACATTTTGTGTTTGTGTCCAAACTTAGTGTTGTGTCGCATTAGGGATGCAAGGCAAACTGAAAAAAAGCATCATCAAAGATAGGACTGACCCTTCAGCCATAACATGGTTGCTTCATTAAGTTATTGTAGCATGTGTGGTGCAAAAGGCAAAATGGTATAAGGTAAGGATGGAGTATCAATCTTAACTAAAAGTATACTTGATGTTTGTGGTCTGTGCCACTGTCTTAATATTATTGGAAATTAGCAGCCATGCAGAGGGGAATAACACTTTGTATTCATATGAACCTTGATGATCCATTGGGAATTGTGATGTAAACCCACCAGATTTGGCTCATTCATCCAGGGTATATGTCTTTCAATTGGCCAGGTTAGTGACTCTGTTCCATCTTTTTTCAAGAAGGATAGAGGATGTGGATTCAAAGTTAATACTGTTCTGATGAGCATTAATTTGAGAGGTTTCTGTCTGAAAACCCATGGTTTTCCCCCACTCTGTCCCTCCTAGAGATGACCATGTCCCATCCCCCAAATTTTGTAGCACCCAAGATGTGCAACTCTCATGCATGGCTCTATCAATATCTTGGAGAAAGACAAATGCCATATAGACCTCCTCTCTACTCCTTCTATGTGTTTTGGCCCAGTTTTACACAGTTCACATATCTTTGCCATCACTATAGAAAAGACGGGAGAACTAGGCTCTAATGCCCTGATCTTGCACCCCTGGAAATCAGTGGGAGTGTTCTCACTGGCATCAGGGAACACAGGACCAGATCCCAAATGAAGATTATGTGAACATAAATAATTTTGGGAGTTTCTTTTTTTCTTCTTCTTCTTCTTCTTCTTCTTCTTCTTCAAAAAAAAAATGACTGTTGATCTGGAAATCTCACTTGTAAATATCACTATATAGTGCTTTGGAAACTACTGTAGTCCATTAGGTAGCCATTCATTCAGAACTGTGGTTTTAAGCATTTAGGTTGTGTGATTATTTAGAATATATTTGAGTTATCTGTTTGACGTTGTCCACTTACTAAACACATTGTTGCTTTATTACTTCTTATTTGGCGCTTCCAGAGCGTGTCTTTTCACGCACTGGTTGATATTTTCCTGAATACGGTATTGAGATTTTTTACTGAGACAGACTTTTAAAGAGAAAGATTATGGACTCAATAGATGACAGATCCTTTGTTATATCTACTAAAGGCAGTTATAACTTATTTGGTGACTTATAAAGAGATGGATATGAATGGTTGATTCATAGTTGGCCTATGTATTATGAGAATTTCAATACCAGATTGCTATCTTGATACACATGGGCAATCATGTCAAAGAACGCTAACTCTTGCAAATATGTTCTTGTTTTTGTGAAAAGTATTAAATACTTTTCCAAAGGGAAAAGTTGTTCTTTTTCTGTATTGTTCCCCACACGATATCAAATGTTATGCATGCAAATGTAATGCTTACCAACATGCCATTTTAAAAAAAGTAACTATTGCTGATTCGAGTACATGTGTGCCACACGTATGTGTCTGAAGTTTCTAGATTCTGCTAAATTCATAGAGGAAAAGAACTATAAAATTGAAGCATGTTTTATGGATCTATTTCTTTGATATTCCATGGAAATAAATATTCAAAAACAAAGAAACAAAAAAAAACAAATAAAGCAGTATAAAAATATTTTTTCTTTGGAGAATTCATGCTAATTTAATTGCTTCACCAAAACTGTAAGCAGCTGAAACAAATCACTGATTTAAACTGATTGTTGGTTATTCTCTGAAGAATGTAACTTTAATTTTAAGATTTGTATCTTCATTTTAATCATGAAAGTGTCTTTGCGTGCATTGTACAGCATGCAATATATTCTCTTTGATTACATTGTCAAGTGCAGTTGATTGTTAATTAGCTCTTTTAAGTTAAAGAAATCTAAAGCATGGTTAAATCCTGGAGTATTACAATTTTTGATGCCATATACTAACCACGCAATAAAAATGCATCTATTATTAAGATTAAATATGAAGGAGGAAGAGATTTCTAGATCAAAATGAGTCAAGTGAGAGAAAAGCTAAGCATTGAACTCTTGCCTGATGGAGATGTAATCTTTTGTTGTGTTTAAATGCAGGCTTGCTAGTTAATGTATAGATTAACTCTGTTATTTATGCAGTAATGTACCTATTTTTGTTTATGAAAGAAATTACATATATTATGCTATGTTTACGATTTACAAACACTAGCTGTGTTCTCAGGTTGATTTCTGGAGTGGGATTTGAAAATGCATAAATGCA